>NC_135484.1:18618256-18950758 GCF_052094955.1 Ictidomys tridecemlineatus
TTGGACATTTTTTTGTAAGCAGACTGTTTGGGTTTTGGAATCTAGCCTTGCCACTGCCCATGAGACTGTATGAAATCAACTGTGCATATTTCCTTATCTAGAAAAGAGGGGTATCTATCTGTTCTGTCCATTTCATTTGTTGGTTCTCCCACACCTGCCCCAGATTCACTCTTGGCCCTACTCTGCTTCCTTCTGTCCTGAGGCTGACCTCTGCTGGGCTTGCTAGCCCACTGCCTTCCAGCTGTTCTTGGCCAATGGGAAATGCTTGCAGGAAAGCAGAGGGTGACAGGAGAGGCAGGCGCTTCCCCTGCTTTCTCCCCATGTCAGGAGCACGTCTCAGGGAGTATCTGCATCCCTTGCAAGGATGGTCCCTGCGCATGGCTACTTTTACACAGAGCTAAATCCACAGCTTGGTCTAGGACAGAACTGAGTTCACTGCCGGGCAGAGATATTAAACAGACTGAAGGAACTCCAACTGGCTTTCAGTTCTTTTGTAGAGGAAGCCTAGGGAATACTTAAGAGAATATGTAAAATTGTGGATGTATAACCAACGTGATTCTGCAATCTGTATTTGGGGTAAAATTGGGAGTTCATAACCCACTTCAATCTAATGTATGAAATATGATATGTCAAGAGCTTTGTAATGTTGTGAACAACCAATAAAAAAAAATAAAAAATTAAAAAAAAAAAAAAGAGAGAACGTATTCTAAGGGTTTAAAGCCAGTATTGGCAAGTTTTAGTTTGTGGGTCAATGACCAGTTGCCTGCTTTTCTATGGCTTGAGACTTAAGAATAATTTTTATATTTCTAAATTGTTGACAGGAAGGCTATTTTGTGTCACATGTAAATTATGTTTCAGGGTCCATAAATAAAGCTTTATTGGAACACATCCACACTGCTCTAATGATGCCTATTTTTGTACTATAAAGTGAGTAGTCATGACCACTAGTATCTTTTTCTTTATGGAAAAATTGACTGATCCTTGCTATACAAGCTGCAGATGATATTAGAAAATACTACCGTTGAATTGGAATCCAAATTTTAATGGAAATAATGAAATCCTGACTAAGCAGAGTTCAGGGAGTGAGATTTAATGATCAAAGAGATGAATGAACACAATTTTTTTGGTACTGAGGATTGATCCTGAGTGTGCTTAACCCCTGAGTCACATCCACAGCCCATTATATTTTTATTTTCAGACAGGATCTCTCTAAGTTGTTTAGGGCCTCACTAAGTTGCTAAGACTGGTCTTGTACTTGTGATCCTCCTGCCTCAGCCTCTGGAGTCTCTGGGATGCATGCACAACTGCATCAGGCTAGAATTGACCCAAAGAAATCTGTGCTACTGGTTAATTGATCATGGGTCAATAGGAATAAATGGATAAGTAGGCTACTAAATTATTGATTGAGCTATTTAATTTTGTGGACATAAACATGACATGTTGAAATTCACAGGCTGTCATCAATTCTAGACTTAAACCAGTTCAAAATTGGAAAAATGATTGAGGGGAGGCCAGGTCCTTTTGGCAAGGATCCTGTAACAGTTATAATACGGCCTATAAATTTTCCCCTAAGTCTTTCACTTAGACATTTATAGGGTGATTATACGTTGGTGAAAGAGACTTTTCCAGACTTTCCAGATCTGATAAGATACTGACCCTAACATGAGACTGAGGAGGCTGATTATTAAATACTCAAGGTAACTTTGGTTTCCCTATGATCATACCTATCTGTAACTTTAGTCTTTCTGAGGTGAGAATCATACCATTTGAGGGAGGGGTGCTTACTAGTTTGTAGAGTTTTGTCGTCTCTTAACGGAAGAGGAAAAACTGAAGGCCTATTTCCTATGTGAGAGTACTGGCGCTGGTCAGTAGTGGAGAGTTAAAATGTTTTTACTGACTCACTTAATAGTGTCTCAGGTGGTCAGTGGTGAGGAGAGGCTTCTTGGTTGGCAGAACTTTGAGCAGGACATCTGGTGGTCTGCTCACCTTAAAGAGGAAAACTCGAAGGCCGATATGCATTGAGCTATGGGCTTGGCTAGCTAGGGAAGGTCTTAGAAAGAAGTAACTGGAAAGTTGGTGGCAGGAAGGTCTGGGAAAGAGTGAAGCCCCAAGGACTCACGAGCTCTCAGTGATGAAGTGGCAGGAAGAGCTGTTTCGTGGATGTGGGTCTGAGGGACTCATTCATAAGGTAGGCGTGGTATTAGGGATTGAAGCTGTGCAGTGGCTCAAAGAATAGACTCTCCTTCATAAGTCTAAGGTGGCTGCTGTTGAGTATGAAACTCTTCCATAGCAGAAGCCAACACTTAGCTCACAGAACTGTTCTTCAGGGGAAACTGTCACCCTCTGAGTGGTAAGTTGAATGAATGGAATCCCTATCATCACGGAGGGAGAAGCTATGGACACATATGAATGATAGAAATTCATAGATGATGTACATATCTGGGTACAGATTTGACTTTCTCATGTTTTTCTGTCAACACTGCCATCTGTCATTCACTGAAGGACCCACAAACGGCCCTGATGTTTCTTACAGGAGCTTCTTGAACCAAGAATTTAATTTCTTAGTTAAAGGAGCACAGCATTGAGGTCAGGTGCATGGAATCCACTGGTCCTCCCCCTTCTTCACCATCTGAATCAGCTGAACTGATAGGATAGCGGACAGGTGTACTTCCGCAGGCGCTATGGTGTCAGCTTGGAGACAACCTGTGTGAGGTTTTATGCTCTCCTACAGAAGGAATGTAGACCTCACATCACAAGGTTCATGTCATTCCCCAACAGCCAGAATTTACAACGTGGGACCAAAGGAATGACGTTGTGAGTCACCCTTTCCACTCTTGAACTTGACAATCTAGAATTTCTGCTCTGCATACCTATAACTTTGGTCTCTCTGAGTTGAGAATCATACCCTCTGAGGGAGGGATGCTTCCTCCTTTGTACAGTTTTGTTGTCTCTTCAAAGAGGAGGCCACCTGGCCATTTGAGTCTCCAGGGCCTCTGGTGGAGAAGCCAGAGGCCATAATGCCCATTTAGTACTGAGGGGAAAACAGAGTCACTGTATTAGGGGACAAGAAACACTGAGCATAGCATGTAGTCATGGGCACCTCTACGACTCATCAAATCCTGGCATCCTACCGTTAGAAGATAAATTTTCACACATCAAAATTGTGAAGGGTTTATTTCAGAAGATATCGATTCATGAATCAGGTAACTTCCAAACCAGAAGTGGCTCAGGACTCCTCCAGAAGTAGCTGAAGGGAAAGATTTCATAGGGTGAATTCAGAAGCAATACAAAGAAATTATGTGATGACTAAATTTGAACAATGGCTTTATTTGGATT
The DNA here is from genome assembly GCF_052094955.1 of Ictidomys tridecemlineatus. Lineage (NCBI taxonomy): Eukaryota > Metazoa > Chordata > Mammalia > Rodentia > Sciuridae > Ictidomys > Ictidomys tridecemlineatus. Next base: position 18,621,593 of record NC_135484.1, read on the forward strand.
ATGTCAATGGAAAGATCAAGGCATATAACTAATGCCCCATGGGCTGCCTGTGCTTGGCTGGGCTTTAAGTTTCTTTTTCAGGACTCCTACAGAAGTAGCTGCTTATAAGAAAAAAGTTATAGTTAGGTTTTGTTTGCTGACTTGGGACCCCAGAGGATTATTGTCTCTTCAGTCTAATGACTTCCCTTTTAATTATTTAAGCACTTTATATCCGTGTTTTGCCCTATTAAACTGTACTCTCCATGAAGGTAGGGCTTTATCTTTTTCATTATTGTATTCCTGACTCCTGTCATTTAATAGTTACTTAGTAAATGTTAGCTGAGCAAGTGAATGCACTCTGACTTTATCAATTGGGGGTTAAAATTTTAGACTCTAGTCTCAGTTTGCATCTAGATTCCATTACTTTCTACCTATTTGACCTAGAAGGATTGTGTCCTAAATCTTTATCTGCTTTAGTCTCACTTGTGTGTACTTGTGATCCTCCTGCCTCAGCCTCCTGAGTCTCTAGGATTACAGGCATGTATAACTACACCAGGCTTAATCATAAGTCCAAAATCCCAAATTCTCTGCAAACCTTGTTTGTATAAGTTTGGCATAAATTAATTTGGTGGTAAAAATCTGACTTAATTGATGTGAATTATTTATAGAATTTATTTTTCAAACTTAATGTGAATATTCATAGAGTTCACTGTAAAATATTGACATGTTTGAATAAAGGATGCTTCCCCAAACCTGTGGATTTTATGTGTTAGATGGCATATTTTATTCCCTTTCTAAAATCAAAAAATATCTGAGTTTTAAGACACATTTGGTTCTAGGAGTTTTGAATATGAATTTTTACTTATCAATTTTCTGTTTCTGTGATAAAATGGCCGAGATAATCAATTTAAGAGGAACCAAGGTTTATTTTGGCTGATAATTTTAGAGGTTTTAGTTCCTAGTTGGCACCATTGCCTTTGGGTCTGTGGTGGGGCAGCACATTATGGTCAGGAGCTGATGGTGGCATGGGATATCACCTCATGGCTACCAGGAAGTAAAGAGAGAGGAAGGGGAAGGGACAGGGTCCCAATATCCTCTTTGATGGCAAGTCCCCAGTAACCTGACTTGCTTCTACTAGGCTCTACTTCCTTATGGTCCTATCACCTCCCAATAGTGCCACAGACTGGGGACCAAGAACCTAAAACATGGGTCTCTGGGGTCTACTTAAACCATAGCATCTGTGTATCAATAATATTACCTACCTTATTGGGTTGTTGTGTGGACTTGATGAGTATATATATCACTAGTGCCCAGGAGCACAGTAAACAAAGTGTTTGGTGAGTATTAGTATCATAATACCTTTTGTTTCCCCAGATATCGTGGAACTGAGACCTCTTTACCTCCTTTCGTATCTTCTCTGGGACCTGTTTTTGTTTTTTTAGAGCTTATCATAGGGCCTGGGCAATGTGTGTTGTGCTTCTTTTCTGTTCCAGGAGGAGCAGGGGGAAAAGAGGAGAGCTTATCAGAACTTAGAGGAGGCTGTAGTTTGTGAACCTGGTCTCTTCTCTCACTATTCCAGTTTGATCCAAAGCCTTGCCTATAATTTACTTAAAGTATCTGAGGTCTTGTCCGCAGCTGAGGAAGTATCCAGCCTAGTGTGGAGCCTGAAAACTGTTTGATTGCTTGGGACAAGGCATAGGGATTGCTCCTTCTTTCTAAATTGTGACTTCCCATCTTCTGTTCCTATTTCCAAAAATTGTATAACTTGTGGACTGAACCTATGACCTCATCGCTTCCTGGAAGGGAGCAGCTCTATAGGTGGGGCTCTGTGGCTTCTCACCCTGGGCCTTTTGCATTTCCAAAGGAGCTTGTTTAATGTGTTCTTTGTTCATATTTGCTTTGTTGTTTTTTGGTTTTCTGCTTTGCTAGATGCATATATTTTGTTGGGTATAATTAGCATTAGGGGATTGTGAATAGCCTGCCTTCTCTTTGCCGCTTTGTTCTCAGCTGGTAAAAACAAAACCAAACACAAAATAGACTAGACAGTATGCTCCTGAGATATATTTTCTGATTTGGGGGAGACACTAGTGGACTTTTGTGTTTCTTTTCTTTGGACTTTTTGTACTTTTAGTATTCTCCTTACATTGGAATCTGTGTGTGTGTGTGTGTGTGTGTGTGTGTGTGTGTGTGAGCTTAATAACTAATTTGGCTACTCCTATTGCATAGTGTCAAACCTATCTACAGCTGAAGCCAACAACTCCCACTGTGGCTTCATTCTGCAGGGGAACCAGCTGACTCCTGATGGTAAGAATTTTCAAGTCATTTTTCTACCATCATGGTGAGTGAAGCTGTCCTGGCAAATTCATATTCTGGAAATGATTGTGCTTCTCATAAAGTAAGTGAAAGGCTGTATCACTTCCTTTGTTTGATTGCTGCTGCTTTTATGTGTAGTTTTGCCTATAGTTTGTAAGAATTTTGGTTATGATGGAAGAGGATTTGGATGGTGTTTCTCTGCCAACTTAGAAAATTCCACGTACTACATTATCTGTTTTCGTAAGAAGGTATGTTGCCCTACAAGGTAGTTTATTGGAATTCCTGGTTTAAGTTAACTAGATGTAGGCTAGTTAAAATTTTATGAACAGAAGGAAGCCAGAATAAGCCCATAGAATTCTTACCAAGTGCCATGGTGAGAGACTTTCATCAGTTACAGTACACAGATCATTCATATCATACATTAACTGAACACCTACTCTGAGCTTGAGACTTGCAGGTATAGTAGATTAGTGAAAGAAACCAGAAAAATTTGTGCTTTCATTGAGTTTTTATTCTGTCAGAGAAATACAGACAAAAAAAAAATAACCAAAGAAATAAGTTCATCACGTAGCTTTTTAAGAGCTATGGTTGTAATTTCCTCTACTTAGGGAATTCCTCCCTGGGAAGATAACATTTGAGAAAAGATTTGAAAAATAGAAAGCAAGTCATATATATATATATATATATTCCCGGGGAGAAGAATGTTCTAGGCAGAGGAAACAGCAAGATAACCACCACTCCCCTCCATTTTTTCCTCCTTTCCTCTGAAGGTAATAAATGAAAATTCCCTAGTGCTCTGAGATTCTCAGAAAACTGTTTCTATTCTTTAGTTCTGTGTCCCTGTATAACAGTCTGAAAGGGCTGTGTACTCTGAAGCAGTTATTAATATTTCTAGTAAAATCCAATCCTTTTGGCTATACAAAATGAATATGCACAAATTAGTAAATGTCAACAAATACACCTTCTAATAAAGTGAACTTAGGGCTTTTTCTTTGAGTTAGCTGCTGTAGGTAATTGATTAGAAGCCCATGCAGAATTGCTGCATGGTCCTCAGCAGGGACAAGCTCCATGAGATGGCATGAGTCTGCCAGATTCTTTAAGCAGAAGTGTTTTCCTCTTTTCTATTTGCATTCTTCTCCCTCTTTTAATGGCCAGATGATGGTCTGGGTTTGAGTTGTGATTTCCTCTTCAGTCTCCACACTGATCTGCTTCATAAAGCAGAGAAAAATTATCTAAAAAGAAATGCAAACGTTTGCTTCAAGGAGCTGGACGGTTTTATTAGGTGATTTCAATCTGAAAGCCAATTGTACCCTGGAGAATATATGCTTATTGTCATTTTTTTTAAAGAAATGATTTAACAAATAACTTTTAACATATGCCTAGTTCTAGTTGAGAACAAAACATTAATAAAACACTATTTGGGATTTAGAACAATGAGCTAAAAATAGCTGAGAGACTATACTCCCATTTGGGAAAAATTGATGTGAAATGATTTTAGTCTTCTTATTCTGAGCATTGCATAAGGCAAAACCAATTCACAGTAACTCACAGCATATTCTCAAAAAGAAATCTCTGGTCATTTTAAGCTCAGGACCCTGGAGACCTCATTATTCTGCCATTACAGACAGACCTGCAGCAAGCTGTTTATGCCTTTGTGCTTAAGGAAACGGCACAGGGATTGCTATGCAGGTACAGTTACTAGTCACTGGAACACATACAAACATGCCTGCTGCACCGACTTTGCAGAATAAACGTGTTTTTGAAAAAGTGTGTTATAATTTCATTATATTTTAAAGATTTTACATCAATGATTCTCAGAGGACACACTCCCTGAGCATGTCTATCAGAATTACTGATGCTTAGAGGACTTTTTGAAAATTCCATGTTCCATCCAATCCTATCTTGTTATATACTCTCTGTTAGATGGGGGATTGTGAATGTCTTCTACCCACAACATGTCCACTTCCACTGAGGGTAAGAAGCTCCACTGTGGAGAATTGCTATTCTTGGTTGGGGAACATATCTCTGATGGTCCTCAGAGATATCAGAGAGAAAACAGGCTGAGCACTATGCTAACACATCCTGCTTGTGGTTCTACAAAATCAAGGCTGAACTTTAGTCCATGACACTCTTCACAATGCATTATAATTCTTTGTTACATGTGTATATGTTCCTACTAGGAACACATTGAAGATAACAATGGTAATTGTTTCTTTTTTGATACCTTTAACATAGCAAATTCTCAGGTAGATAAATGAATGATTTTAAAGACTCTGCATGCTGAGAGATCAAAGTAGTATAAGGTGGCTTAGTTCTCAGGGATTTGAAATATAATTAACAGATTAAAGTTCACACAGGAGGAAAAATGAGTTTTCAGTTAAACTGCAGTTTTCTGAGGAGTATGCATTCTACTAAATGAGACATGTTTTTATTTGCTGAGCACTTTGATGCACCTTGTGTATTCAAATATAGGTGTAATGCTTAATGCTGAATTTGAGAGTAAAGGAAATTGTCAAACTGAGTAAGAACAATGATTTTGAGCTTCTAGAAAGTGCTCCAGCAGGAAGGAGAGAGCAACTAAAGATTACAAAGGGAGTAGGTGAGTGGAGAGGAGCAGAAACCAATGAAGAAAAGCTGGTAGTACCACATGGGATAAAAAGGCTAGTGAATCTCCCCAGTATGCATCCCCAGATACTACTACTAATTGTGTTGCCGTTTATTTATAGTTGAAATGTAGACTTCTGCCTTAAGAGGTCTTTTCAGTTTTTCAATAATGACTGTTGAATCCAGATCTGTGACTACAAGGTATTCCTTCTTTAACCCACACATCCGCACCTCTTTCTGAGCCAATCTCTAACAAATTATCAACTGACTAGACATTTCTGTGACTGTTATGCAAATTTATTCTGTTTTCCAAAGTTTTGGCTAACTGTCATTTATACAAAGCCATATAGGAGAAGAGTTTATTTGCTTATTATGGTTTGCTTTAGTTTTGTAGACATCAGTAAAGGGTTGAAATTCACTTCTGGATTTACCAGGGACAGAGTAGGAATAACATGCACAGGAAAGGAAGATGATCTATCTACATGCTGCATTAATTCCAAAGAAGGAGGGGTTCAGAGCCAAGATTGACTACAAGCACAAATATTCTCCAGGAATAATCTAGAATCTTTTTGAATGTGGAAGATTGGCAGGAGTGGGTTTTGAGACACACTTAGATAGATCTTAGTCGTTAGATAGGCTCTAGCTGACATCTGAGTTACAGATACATGAACAGGAGAAATTGAAATTACAATGCAATATATTATAAATGTCAGATGAATGACAGATAGAATAAATAGTAGACAGTTTCAAAGTGGAGGGTGTCAATTTAGCTGAGGCAGATGGAAAAGTTTCTTGAAGGAATGTGAACTCAATGTGAATCTTGTAAAAGAAAGATGTCTTATAAGGAATTATTATTTATAATATTACTTATTATGCCAACCCTCCCTTTATTTTCTTTTAAATATTTATTCAGCCTCAGGAATATGTCAGGCACTATGATGGACTGTCCATATAAAGACCATTGAGACATTATCAGTTTCTACATGAAACACAAAACCAAAGAGCAAGAACAGTTTCATATGCAAGTAATGATATTATCATAGAGAGGCTTGAATCCTACATTGGGGTCTGAATAACATTCTGTGAAAGAACACACATGGGAGTAATTCTTTCAGAGACTATTTCACTAAGAACTTGACATTTGAACTGGACTATGAGGGAGCCATAGACCATGACTAGGGCGAGAATAAGAAAGGACGTTTCAATCAAAGGGAACAATGTGAGCAAAACTGGGAGACTTGAGTATGAGAGAATGTAAAGTACATAAAGTCCACTGTAGCTAAATAGCAGGAAGTGTGTTAGAAGAAGGCTGAAATGTTACTTTGGGACAAAGAAGTGAAAGATTTGTGTGGATTTATTTATAGACAGCAAGAAAACTTCACAGTTTCCTGAGTTGGAGAGTACGATTGAATTTATTTTGGAAAAGTCATTGAATGGGCAGGATGACAACAGAAAGAGAATTTCATGGTTAATGCTTGCCCACATTTACATTCTGCTAGGTAGACCTTCTTGATGTTAGATACACATACCCTACTCATGACAATATAGGTCCTATTATTAATCTCGTTTTATAGATGAGAAAGCTATATAGTTTTCATAGCAAAAGAATAGCAAAACCAGGTTTGAGCCCATCTGGTCTGACTGCGGAGTATGTAGCCTTAAATGCTACAGTGTTCTGCCTTTTAAAATTATGAAACCAAGGCAAAAGTCCAAAATAGAAATTATAAGATTTTAAAATAGGAAAATGTGTACAAAACTGGCAAAATGGAAATGGAGTCCCAGAGCACTACAGGTAGTGTGGGTAAAAGAAGTGACAATGATGAATCAATTTTCTTATTTGGATTGCCAGAAATATGGTAAAGATATTAATTAGAAGAAACACACCACTATCCTAATAAGAAAAATATAGCAGTTTTCCTTTACATTGTGATTTATGTTCTCAATAAGCATCTAACCAAATGCTGACATTGACACATACTATTATTTCAGTTTGTATGAACAATCTCAAATTCATGAAAAAAAAGTTGATGTTACAAACTTTCAGATTAAATTTAAACCTGTGATACATATGCCAAAAAAATAAAATACAAAGGGGGAGGTTCAGTTAATTAATCAATAACTTCATTGTTTGGTATTGCCTAATAAGAATATCTGGAGGACTGAATGAATTTTACTTTTAATGTAATTTCTTTGCCATTATGTAGCTACCACATTTAAGAAATGAGGCCAAACTCAGAGATATGTATGCAAAAAAACAGGCAATAATAGCATCTGCTGCTGTTTCTTGATTGCAAAAATATCTTAGCCCCTGGCATGTGCATATACATTGCTGGATTTCATGAAATAATAAAAATAATAATGCTTTGTAGTGGAATAATGCTTTACAGAGTTTTCAACACTTTCCCTGAAAAATTATAAAACCCAATATGCATATTCTAAAATGATTAATGATATAGCAATATATCTGAATCTTCAATATTTCTTTTTATGGTTCTTAGTAATGCATTCAGGATGGAAATATAAGGATGACAGAGAGTTCAATAAAGTCACTTGTTTGTTCTTGTACATTTTCTAATACAGCTGGAGGAAGGTTGAGATGTTTTATTTCCCACAGGCTGACCTGCTTAGAAGATGGCTTCCCTTTCCTGAGCTCTGTGCTTACACATTGCTAACAGATCTGTTTTCTACTTAGTTCCTTAATATTTTCACGGAGTCAGTGTCTGTTCAGTTGTTTCTATGTGCATCTAGGAGACAGAGATGCTGTCTGTTCACCGAGGATGTGAAGCATGGCAAAGAGAGGAGGACAGAGGTGTGCTGGGTAAATGTCTCTGATGACAAATGGATAACAATGATACATAAGTAGCTTTGGGGAATGCCTAGGTAATTAAGTGTAATGTATAATCCATAATGTTAGATATAGTATATCATATGTATAGATATAGATCATGTGATACCATATATGAGAACAAGAAGAAACATGTTTTTGTTTCACGCCTACCCAGAAAAGCGTAGAGAAGTAAAATCTCCATTCCCAAGACAATCGAAGCACCCGATTACTGTATTTTTACTTACTGCTTGCTTTTCCAGGCACTTTTATGGTTAAAACGTTAAGTACTTTAGAATTTTCTCCATCTAATTTAAGACTAATAGCAATATAACAAGGTAGTGATATTATTCCTGTCTTAGGAAGAATCCCAAACTTGAAGAGTCTGAGTAGCTTTCTCAAGGTCATACCCTTAGTAAACCTGGCCCTGAACACAAGCACTTCAAGGATGTATGTCCTTCTTCATCTACTGCAAAAGCTACAACACTACACTCAGAAAGATTTAAAAGATCAAGGGCTGAAAGAACCAATCTCACAGTTAGAATGTAGAGCCATTTATAGATTGTTAAGAGTCCTGTAAAGTCCCCTAAATACTGCATTTATGTCTCATATTTAAGGACATAACAGGACTTAGTCATTTACTCGTTTGGTTGATTTGGGGGAATATAAATTATTCACAGCTACTACTTGCATGACAGAGTGCAAAAAAACAGTGAAAACAAGCCATACTTATACCAATTTATTTAAATTAAATTTTTTTTTCAAGCCAATGCCACATGTAACTAATAACTCAGCATCTACAATGTGTAATTTTATTGTGCTAGACACAGTAGCAATGCTTTAACAAACAACAAATGAGCATGGTTTCTCTCTGCTTTAAGCTTGTCTTGCTTGGGGGAGAGGAAACCAGGAAAGGGTTCCCCCCAACAACTTTTACTTATCCACAAGACATACTTTTTTTAACTATCTAGGTTGACAGAGCATCTGTACTTAAAAAAATTCTAAATGAAATTGAAATCTTTAGGTAAAGTTTTTAGTTTGGGGCTACATTCCACAAATTTGAATGAGTGAAACCAACATACAATGGGTATATCTATTTGGGGGAAGTAAACCAAGAGATTGCAAGTATAAGTACTAGTGTAAGAATCTACAAAATGCTGAACAAAATAATCTTTCTAATCTTTCAAGACTGAAAGATTAGAAAGCACATGTAGTTGGTGGGAATTTAACAAGGAAAAACTTGAATGTGCAGAGTTTATATTTAATTTTTATGTAAAACCTGAGGGCATTTTTTTAAAGTTTGCAGTTTCTATCAGCAGAAAACAAAACATACTGATGTCCAGGTAAAGCTTGGTCAAAGCAATGGTCAAGTGACTGTTAATCTATTTAGTCAATGCAAGGTTTTTCTTGCATTCTTTTGTTGCATTGTATTTAAGTACCAGGCAGTTTATAACAGAACCACAGCATAAACCAAGAGGGAGACTCTGCTTTCTGAGCATGCTCTACTCTTCTTGACCAATGACATCTGGTTATAACTAGTGTTTACTGGCATCTGCTCCTGATGTTGCTAGTTTCTCATTGTCAGGTCCAAGTGCTCTGGAATTTTCTCCCTCAAACTGCAATTCGCACTCTCACTTTACCTATTTCCTCTTAGAGGACTCAGGAACTATCTTTCTTAACTCCAGGGGTGCCCTCAACTGTTAGCCTGCTGGCAGGTCATCTATCTAGCTTGTATCTTCAGCAGTGGGCATTTTACTGTTCTGCTGCTGTATTGGATTGGGGCCCACTTCATGAATTCTGCAGGCTCTCCAGATTATACCGGGAGATGAGAGACACATGTATTCTCTCTTCTGAGATACAAATCACCTGTTTTTCTGTGTTTTCATGCCATAGACTCAGCTCTTTTTTAGGGGACAACATGCAAAACCCTCTTTCTCAGAAAGCCATATAAGAGAGAACTAATTTATTACCTCTTCATTTCTCAATAATCTCCTTTACTGGCCTAGCAATCTTTTCCTTCTGGGAGTTTAGAAATACTAAAGAGGCAACTTTTAAACTCTGTTTATGTGTCCTTCAGTATTTCGGCTTTTATGTTTAAAGTCAAAGTTTTGGTACTCAAAATCTTATTTTTTTTATAAAAAATTGATTCTTGCAAATCAAAACACCTTGGCTTTCAAAACTATTATTTTTTTCTCTGAGTTTCAAAATTTATTTATAGATTCAAGTGACTCTTATATTTTCAGCTACATCTTTCCATTGAGGAAACAAATGCTAAGTGATTCAGAGAGTAAAAGGTTGTAGGGAAATGAGCAAAATGCTGAAAAGAAAATGCTTTGCTTTTCATAGAATTTTATTTTTTTCATATTCAACTTTGTGCTAATTTTCTTTCTCCTGAAGAAAACACATGCCACCCTCCCACCCCACGTTCCCCATCCACATCCTAAGCAATGGGATTGGGGTATTTGTCCCGACTCTGTCCATCCAGTTGTGCATTCCCACATGTGAATGCGGGATCATTTCATCTACCCCTGAAACTGTGGTGTCACATAGGATACCCAGTTACTGTGTGAAGTTCTTGCTTCCCTCAGCTAAAAGCACTCTTTTCCTGAATGGTCTCCTTTGATTCAATATGTTTTTTAGGTGGCAAAGACATGACGGCAGGAACGGCTTCTCCAAAAGATGAAAAGTAAAGAGGAATAGCTGCCTTGTTAGAAAACTATTGTTTGAGCCACACTGCACATGATTCTCCTGGTTCTCTTGCCCAATACCTTCCTCTTTACATTATTGGCCCCAGCTTTGAGTCTTCTATACCTGTCTATTCTCCCTGGTTTATTAAAACCTCATGAACCTAGAAAGATCTGTAATGCAACTCTCAGTGTTCCTACAGGCTAAGCAAAGAACTTTCCTTTTAAAAACTCTTTGCAGCGCCTCGCAAGATTTTTCTGCCAGACTAGGTTTTGCTCAATGCTTAGCGCATGAACTAGGGAAGTTGGAAAATCATTCAGTGCCAACTAGGGACTGGAGTTAGTTCTTTAACCACTTCAGAGTATTTTGAAAGCTCAGTTAATTCAGGTTTCTCCTTACTTTCTCCTTTCTATTCCTCACTTAATGTAGAAGAGAGTATTACATATTGTCAGAGCGTCAAGAGAGATGGATGTGGCATTGGGAAGAGGGGTCTGATCCATGGTGTTGACATTTGTGCACAGAGCTTCCATAGAATTGCAGTCACCAGTGGCCTTTGATCATTAATATCTATTCAAGCTGGCATCTGAGAGATGATGAATATGTTCTCATGCTATGTGTCTTCTAGGTAAAATCTACAAAGCCTCTTTGAATTCCTAGTACTAACCTGCACCATTGGGATTACAAGGACTTTTGTTTCTTCTTGTCTTTTTTTTTCTTTCTCCATATCCTCCCGCCAACTACTTTTATCATGGTAATATATGTGCTTATTGGCCATTTGTATGTATTTACAGAAATGTGTATTCAAGTCTTTTTTTTTATGGTTGAGGTTCAGGGTTTTTTTTTTAATTCCATAGTTAAAAATCATGTTCTATGTAAATATACTGGGGGATTTCACCTTTTGGTATAAATAAAAAGAACCAATCAAATATAAATTAATAGATGAGTGAAAGGAATTCTAGCAGAATAGAGGAAGGAGAACAGGGGAGAGGAGAGAAGATAGGACTGAAAAAGGGGAAGGTAAAGGGGAGGATTATGAACTAAAATAGAATTCCATGCAGGTATGATTTTGTCAGGATGAACCCAACTCCTACGTATAACTAAAAGCTCTAATAAAAAGTCTATTCTGGGTATTAACCTTATGAGCTACAAATGAGTATTGAATAGTATCCTATTCTGTAGGTTGTTTCATCATTTTCTTGATAATATACTTTAGAGCACATTTTTAAAAACTTATTTGAGTTAGTCCAGTTGATTATTTTCTTCCATTGTGTTATGTCTAAGAATACAGTGCCAAATCCAAGGTCATGAAGATTTTCCCCTACAGTTTCTTCTAAAAGTTCTATGATTTAGTCATTGATCCATGTTTGAATTTATTTTTGTATGTTGTATGAGGTAGAGGTCCAATTTCATCGTTTTGCATGTATCTCATTTTGGACAGAAAAACTGCTCTTAGATCTTTCTGTCTTGTTTTCAATTGTGTTTTTAAGTATAGACTTTTGCTTGTAGCTTAGGTTTTTGTCCCTGAATTTTCAAAGCTAAACATATAAGTAAATATAAATTCAATAGACCCCCACGCTTATAAAAAATGCTTCCTTTTTCAAATCATCCACCCTCTTGTGTATTACAAGGCTATGCTCTCCACTGTGATTGTTTTCTTTTTTATTTATTTATTTTTTTAATTGATTTTATTTTTTTAAATACATGACAGTGAAATGCATTACAATTCTTATTATACATATATACCACAATTTTTCATATTGTATATAAAGTATGTTGATACCCAATTTGTAATAGTATAATATTTAAAATGTGGGTTTAATAATTTCTGGATTGTCTTGTGTCTTTCCTTCCTTGAGGGAAAAGCTCTGTAAGACAGTGGAGACAGTTTCAAGGGGCAGAAGTGACCATGAGAGACTGACTGGGTGCAGGGAGGATATTCTAAAAGTGAATTTTGTCTACCACACTACCATTTATACTGCCTTGATGAAAGGCCTATGAAAACAAAAGAGATAATCTCTTTAAGGCAGAATGAGAACTTACAGAAAAGAATGAGGAATGAGAAATAAAAATAGTAAAAAAAAGAAGCAAGGAAAATGGAATATTTTCTAGGGTACCCCATTAACAACTGCATCAAAAAATTTAATATGAATTTAAAAACAGTATTACATCCCTGTGAAATTTAAGGGGAATGAAACCTAATACAGCTTATGATAAAAAAAAAGTAATGAAGGAAAGCATCAATATTTGACCTATTTTGAGATAATTTATATATGTATATATACATATATATGAAATTTGAAAAGGAAAGTTATCATGATCCAGATTTTCCATTATTTCTTGAATTTCTTGGGAAATATATGATCCAGAGCAGAGATTTTTCTCATGAGTTAATTAATCTAAAAAAATAATGAATGGATAAGCTTTAGAAGTTCTAACAACTACCTGAAAAACCATGAATTTTTTTTTCATATATGTGAATTTTTCTATAGAAGGTTCATAATTTCACAAGTATTTCTTATTCAAAAAACACTAAAAGCAAGTTTAGCAAATGTGGCAAATAGATTTTATCTTAAGCATCAAAGTAATTTTTTAAATAGTATTTTCTTGGAGCACTGTGATGAGAAGGATTCTGAGGTTCAGCAGAAAAGGCTGAGAAGCAGTATCTGTTGGGTACAAAATTGGAAGTTTTTGCTATCCTTAACTTAAAAGTGAGTTTTTTTCCCCAGCAGAATCAGTAAGCCCCTGAGTACTTATGGGGATTACTAAAGAACATTACCTAGGATCAAAGAAAATTGCATTAAAAAATAAATATTTTAGCTTCATCTGTGAATGAATTTTAATTATAAATTTAGTGCATGGATTTTGTTTTTTAAATCATTTTCATTTCTTGATATGTTGTACATTGGAAACATTTGTAGTCCTCCAGCAATATTTAAAAGATGTACAAATATTCATCAAATAAAGAAATATTCCAGGGTAGCAAATTCAGTTGTTAAATGTATGAACACAGTTCTTGAATAATTTAGTAGCAACTGTGTGTATGCATTAAAGACCAGAATTTGGTCCTTTGTGTCCACTACTGAGAAAACAGCATGCATAAAACATGAAGTTCTAAAACTAGTATGTAGGAGGATTTATAAGATAAATGAAGATGAGTCTATACTTAGTATTACTTTAATTACTGTCTGATAATCACTTAGAGACTTGGGAAATGCTTGAGAGTCCTGAAAAATGTGCAAGCATCCTCTTTTGTTCACTCAATGCTCCTGCCTTCCTTGTCTGGGTGGAACCTAGATCTTGAAGAGGAGAGGACTTCTGATTTCCACCCTCTCCTCATAAGGGAAAGTAGGAAGTTGAAAGTGGACTGATGAAGATGTAGCTTAAGCTTCATCTAAGGTTTGCATCTTCCACTAGTAAGGATTCTTGGGAGTGGTGTATGATGGTAAGAACCATGGAGAGGGGGCTGGGGATGTGGCTCAAGCGGTAGCGCGCTCGCCTGGCATGCGTGCAGCCCGGGTTCTATCCTCAGCACCACATACCAACAAAGATGTTGTGTCCGCCGAGAACTAAAAAATAAATATTAAAAAAAAACTTCTCTCTCTCTCTCTCTCTCTCTCTCTCTCTCTCTCTCTCTCTCTCTCTCTCTCTCTTAAAAAAAAAAAAACCATGGAGAGGTTCTGGAAGAGAAGAACCAAGATTTTTGTATGAGGATTCAGCTCATTATCGAATACGTACTCATCACAAATTGGTAGCCAAATACTGGGCTTGGTGCTAAGAGCACGTACAAACTGGATATGGGTACTGACTTTTACAATCTATGTAAAGCGTGTTTACTATTCACTCCCCAAAAATGTGGTAGATCAAAGAGCCTTTAGAGAGTACAGGTGAATTGTTTATCACAGTTCTGAGGGAGGATGACTTCAGGACACACAGGGGCCAGCCAGCCCTGCCCGTTCGGCTTTACCCCTTCCCATCTGTGTTATGTGGTAGTGGAGAGATACTTCTGGTAGGGGATCTGCTGAAGTATTCTCTGTTTAGCTTCCTGAGTAGCCAGAGAGGATCTGCACACACCTTCTGGGCCTTGTAAGGGAAACCAAACTCATGTTTTTTAGGTATAACAAGTATCTTATATAATTTGCCAAGTTATTTAATAAAGCACTCTTGGGTTTGTCTTCATGGCAGAACACTTTAATGATTCACTGTCTTAGTAAAGTGTCATGTTAATTTTATTTTCAGTTGAGCCAGGCATTGACTTGCTGCTTTGACAATCAATTAGCCTTTCCTAAGCATAAATCAAGGGAAGAAAACAAAGGAAAATACTGGGACATTGTGGTAAGTGCCTGCTGGTTAAAATATATTTAAGGCTTTTGGAAATGTTATATATCTTATTTGGTAAAATTCTACTAATTGGAAGAAAGTAAAGGAAAATCAGAGAAGAGTCAAAGACTTGGTGGATACCTTGAAATAAAAACGTTTCCCCTAATGTGTAGAAATTATTAGTTACCATCAAGCAGTTATGCCTATCTAGAAGAATGGGATTATTAATTACAGATTTTAGTACAAATCTTACCATATATTTTAAAAATAGTTCTTAAACCTGTAACCATTTGTTAGTAGACTCAGAGATTAAAAATCCCAACCCTCTGAAGGTATTTAGCATTTCTTAACCTTTTAGAGCATCCTAGAAGGAAGAAATTACCTGCTGCCTATCTGGAGTAAACCAACAGTCATTATCTTTTGTTTTAGGACACTTAGAAAAAAAACTGGAATTTGGGGAGTTAATATTCTTTCAATCTCATGTATTCCTTCATGTCATTCTTTTTCTTGTTGTCTTTCTTTTGCAGATCAACTTCACCCCTAGATTGACAACTTTCAAGTAGCTATCATTTTTTAGGAATGCAAGCAAACCAGTTTTTAGAGACTGCCAAATATGCTTCCCACCCATAATGACCTTTATGCTGCACATTTATATTAAACAATTACAATTAGCAGAGTCCATGGTGTGCAAATAATGTGGTGTAATATAATTTGGCTCTCTTTGACCTTCTTTATATGCCATGTTTCATTATTTATCTTCTTTTTTACACAGAATTTAGTCAACCATTCATGCATGTGCATGGCAAGAAATAGGTTTGCAGGATGTTTGACAGCTCAAGGAGAGTGATAAAGCAATGTTGTCAAACAGCTGCACAAAAGACTTAGGAAGCACTGAGTGAGCTGTCAATAAGTGATAGCATCACTGTAAATTATCAAATCAAAACATCCTCAATATGAAAAAAAATGAAAGTCCTAGAAATCTTATAATTCATTCACTTGGAATCCTAAGGATTTATTTTAAAATGAAACTTCTAGAGACAAAATAAAAAGTGCATCGATGACTGAGATTTTGTCCTCCTTCTATTGTTTATAGGCTCTGTGACATACGCCAAGTCATTAAATCTCTTTTTATTTTGCTGCTCTGTTAAATGTCAATGATGCTTCCTGCTCTACTTACCTTTTAGGGATGCCATGAGGGTCAAAGAAAAGGAGGTGTGGGGAAGAGCTTCACACGCTCTAAAGTGCTCTGCAAGTACTAGTAATTCCATCCAGCCCTCTGCATATGGAATGGGGTTTCTATAAATGTTTGAGAAGGGTATGGACTGTGATCCTAACATAACTGAAGTTTTGAATCCATTAAAAATCATATTAGTCTTCATAGTTATCATACTAAGTTAAAGAAAAAAATAGGATGTATTTTAGGACAAAATTGAACAAGAATTACAAAAGGAATTATAGAATAGATTGCCTTCTCCAGATATCTATGATGATGGATCATGGATCAGAATGTCATTCTGACATGTAGACTTGGGATAAAAAGCACCATTTTAACCTAGCAATATTTCAACTTAAATCCCAAACCATCTACTTTTTTTCTATAATCTCTATTTCATTTTCTTATGGGTGAAAAAAATGATTTCATCTATTAATCAACACATTTTCAAACACTGAATCACATAAATTATTTTCCTAGGCCTTTTGGAAAATATGGCTTTTGCCCCTTAGAGACTGGGAATGTCTATGCAAGGCAGGACATATACATTATTTAAAAAAAAATTCAAGCAACTAGATGAGTACAGGGATGAGGGTTATGCCAGGTCATCTAGGAAGAAGCAACAGCATTATCTACTGAGGAAAAAGTTTTGAATATATTAGGAACCTTGACTTTTGGGAACAGAATTCCCTTAGGTTTCTATGAACATTTATGTTAATTTGTTACTATGGCTTGTTGTCACACTAGGTAACTATTTTGAAACAACACAAATATGTAGCCCTGGCTGAATTTTTGTTTGGATCAAAGTATTGCATGGTGAATTTTAACGTAATACTAATCAATATTAACACTCATGCTCTAATTGATGATAGTATTAAGGCATTCATAGCCAACTTTTTAAAATGTCCCGATTTTAATCTACCGGGGACTAAGTTTATCAAATGTTTCTGTAACCTGAATTTACTGTTTAAGACTCAGCAAGACCTCAGGTAGCATTCCAGAATGAATCTCCATAGTACTCTGACCTCCCTATGCCGGGTGCTTCTCTGAGATTCACGGGAGTCTTGTTGGCATTTCAAAAGTACTGATGTCATTTTTTAAACTCTGAAAGTCCAGTCATATCTTAATTAGCTGTCTCTAGTAAAGTAAATGCAATATGCTTTGCATTCTGTTTCATGAATTCAACTTTAAATTTCCGCAGGAGTATTCCAATTTTGAGTTGTTTTATCACAATAAAAATCACTCCTGGATTTTCACTGATAATTCAAAGCAGGTACTATTTTTCTCCAGAAGTTCATGGTGACTGCTTTCCCCCTTTTCTCTTCCCCAAACTCAACTGCATTGAACTGGGTGGTTGCAAACAGCAGCTCTTACAGGGGATTCCCACTTTACTGCTCCAGAAATCAGGACTCTCTTCTTTAGTAATTCTGGTAATCCACTGTTACTTATATACTGAACAATATGGCACATAAACACCTTTTATTGCCAATTTTAGGTAAATACTAAAATCAAGCACCAGGGACTCATTTAGACTGGGGAGTGGTAAGCAGACAGTTAAATGGAAAAATACAAAGAGAACCATAAGAGATTGAATCTGAAAGGGTCAGAGGCCCCATGCCAAATCAAATTCATGTTGAGGAGGTTTGTTCTAGTTTTTCTTAAGCTCCCAATTTGTCTCTTTTTTCCTGCTCTCGTTCTTTGCAGATTTGTCCAGTTTTCTCTCTAATCTTTCTCTTCTTGCTCTTTCATGAACTTGCCTCTCTGGATCTCCTATATAGTTTAGCTTAATTGTTTGGCAAGGGTAACTATTTAATCAGCTAATTTTCTTATAGTGTCAAAAAAATCTGGTTTGACTTTTTAAATTATTACAATTTTCAATTGATGTGGCTGGGATATCCATGAATCCAGGTGCTATTTAGCAAGAGGAAGGTTTAATACCCGTCTGAGTTCTGGTTAAAGTTAAATGATCTTGGGCCTCAGTTTCTTTATCTCTAAAGTGGAACTAGAAAGAAGATGTGTGGTTATTGGGAAGAATAAGCACCTAAATGTATGTGATTGCTCTGTATCCTATAATGTGCAACATAAAAATCTATAAAACAGTCCAAAGGAGGCAAGCTTGGCAGTTATAAATAGCCCTTGCTTGGAAACAGAAAGACAATCCCCCTGGGTTTTATTATTTACATGAGAGAGATGTAAAGGGATTTGCAGGGAACATTTTTTAAATAGGACAGAACATACTAGTTCAAATGGAACATTTCCCTGACATGCCTCCCTGGGGTAGTCTGGTTTTGTTGTTAAGAATGCATTGCCTACACAGGTTTCTTCTGCCACAGATGGTCAAGATACGGAAAGAGACTTTATAGTTACTTCCAATCGATCTCTTTTTCTGAGTGCACTTGTTCAGTTTCCATTTAGAGGCATTGTTTTTTGAAGTTGTGGGGCAAATGGAGTTTGTGTAACATGGAAGTCCTGTTACTGTCTTCTTAGATTTATACCTGCCTGTTAGTGACATAGTGTTCCTTTACCAGGTATATGCTGGGCATATTGACAACTCCAACAATGGGGACAAAAGGCCAACCCCATCAGCACTTGACCTACTTTGACTTGGCTGCTGATCCAGACTACTTGTGCTAGTAGCATTTCAAGAAGTATCTTTGATTATGCTGCTGGACGCCTTAGCTTTAGTACTCATAATAGTTTTGGGGGATTAAGACATTTCCTTCTTTTCTCAGCAAGGTACTATGTTTATGCAGTATTTTTTAGCTTAAGGTATAGGAACTGTTTATAGCTAATTATTAAATATGCACACCTGTATTTCATTTACTGTCACATACCTCCTGTTCAGGGCAAAAATGCTTCAAGGAATTGACTGATTGAGGCTATACTTTTATTTATATTTTTAGGCAGTAGGTTCCATCAGATGCCTGCTTTAGTACTGACTGAGGTTGTTTTTTGGTAATGCTTCTGGAATCTGACTCTCTGGGTTGAAATCTCAGTTCTATCTCTTATCATGAAAATCTGTGAGAATTCAGTGAATATACTACCAAAGTAGACAGCAGGTGTGTAGATAAAGAGAAATCTTAGAAAGTTCTAAACCTTTCAGAAGTCTAAACTTTTGTTAATTTCATTTGGATATCAATTTGGGATACCTTAAAGAGTTTGTAGCTGTCTTTCATAGTAAGTGTGCTTTCCTGACAGAGTAGTGCCCTCATAGCCCCAGTTACAGAGTGTAAGGTTGGAGGATCACTTGAGCTTAGAGTTTGAAGTCAGCCTGGGCAACATAGTGAGAACCCCTACCCCCCAACAATATATTCATGGCTTTCAAGTGTTTAGTGAACGGGAGATCTGAAGAAAACTTCCGATTTGGGTTGGGTTTCACCCAATAAGCATGGTTTGAAATCCATGGTGTGCCTGGGAAGATACTTTGGCTCAGACATGAATGCAGGATCTCTCCTATTTCTAAAGCATCTTTCTCATCTCTGAGACACAGATTCCTCTAGAATCCTTTCTTTGCTGTATCCATATTGACATACTAGGTGGTTGCAGCTCTAAATACTGAGCTCTGATGTTATAGTTTAGATATTAGGTGTTCCAAAAATCTCATATGTGAGACAATGCATGAGCTTCAGGTTAAGCCATCAGATTATGAAAGCTGTAACCTAATCAGTGGATTAATCCTTCAATGTGTATTAACTGCATGGTAAATGTAGGCAGACAGAGTGTTGCTTGAGGAAGTAGATCACCTGGAGTATGCCTCTGGGGGATTATATTATTCCTGGATCCTTTCACTCAAAGGAAAGGATTCTTCTTGCTACCATACCCTTCTGCCATAATGTTTTGCCTCACCTTGGGCCCAAAGCTATGAAGTCAGCTGATCATGGATAGAACATCTGAAACTATGAGCTAAAATAAAATTTTTCTCCTTTAATTTTTTTTTCATGTCATACCTTTTGGTCACAGCAATAAAGAGCTGACTAAAGCAGCAATTAGTAGCAAGAGTAGGATCATTGCTGTGACTAACCTGACCTTGTGGTTCAGAAGACTTTGGAGCTTGTTTGTGGGAGAATTTGGAAAAGTTCATAGATTCAAGCTGGAAAAAATTTAAAAAGCTGAAAGGGGAGCTTAATGCCTGATTATGTTGGGAGCTCAAAACATCAGAATGTGCCAGTAGGACTGTAGACAGTAAAGACTGGGCTCATAAAATTTCAAAGAAGGAGAACGCTTGGAAATTGGACTAAAGGCCATTCAAAGAAGTTGTCTATATTTTGCTCATGTCCTGAGACTTTCTATGAGAAGTTGTCTATATTTTGCTCATGTCCTGAGACATTCTATGAGACTGAATTTAAAATCGATGAATTAATCAATCTGGCAGAGGAAATTTCAAGGAAGTACAGCATTCAGGCAGAGACATGGATATTGCTGGTGGCTTTTAGCCAAGTTTACTGTGATAATATGAAAGCAGAGTGGAAATATTTGAAAAATTTGCCATTTGGCCAGAAAAGTGGTTTTAAAACTAGGGAAAAGGTGATTGTGCTTTTCGAAGAGGTTATAGCCACTAAAGAGATGCTAAGTGTTTTATCCAAAGACAATAGGAAAAATGGCTTGAGGCATGACTATCAGTAATTGGCAAGGTCATACTCTTCTTTGACTCAAGGGTGTAAAGTAAAAAATTCCTTTGAGAAGAGAGGGGGGGCACCCTTCTTGCACAGGTGCATCTTGGAGGTTGGTTCAGCCACCCATCCATGCAGAGGCTGTGTAATCATGATCCCAGGAGATATGCCTACTGTTTGGGATAGTAGATCTTGTTATTTACCATGTGATGCTGTTTTGGGGGTCATGGAGTTTTTCACTGAGTTTGCAAAAGAAGGTCTCAGAGGTGAGGCAAAGTACAGTAGGGGTAGAATTTCTACAATTAGCTCCTGAGGAAGAAATGTGTAAAAATGTGAGAAGAAAGCTGAAGCTGCAGTGGAGGCCCCTGAGACTAAGAGATGTTGATAACTTGGAAAATCTGCTGAGTAAAGTCATAGGAATCAAGCAAAGACAAGCCAAGATAAGAGGCCATGTGGGTTGAAACCAGTAAGGTGAAAGGGGTGGAGCGACTCAAGCCTTTTAGAGAGAATCATAATGCCATGCATCCCAAATGCTCAAGGTGGAACTTGAGGACTTGTTTGTTTAGATGGATTTTAGCCTTGCTTTCATCCCATCTTTTATGGAACCATTCTATGCCCCTATTTCTCCCTTATGGAATGAAAATGTTTACTCTGTGACATTACATCTTGGACATATATAACTCGCATTTGATTTTTATAGGGGAAAACATCTAAGAGTTTGCCTTGAGTTTCAGATGAGATTTTGGACTTTGGTCTTTAGGCAATGGTGAAACTGTTAAGATTATGGGGACTCTTGGAAATGGACTAACTATATTTTGCATTGTGAGAAGAACATGAGCTTTTAGGGGCTAGGGGCAGAGTGTTATGGTTTAGATATGGTATCTCCCAAAAAACTCATGCATGAAACAATGTGAGGATGTTCTGAGTTAAATGATTAGATTATGAGAGCTATAACTTGTTCAGTGGATTAATTCACTGACATGAAATAACCAGGTTGTAAATGTAGGAAGGTAGGGTGTGACTGGAAGAAATTCTATACTGCCTAGTTCTTACATTCTGAGCTGCTTTCCTCTGCCACAACCTTCTATATGATGTTCTGCCTCACTTGGGCCCAGAGTTATGGAGTCCACATACCATGGACTGAACCTCTGAAACCGTGAGCCAAAATCAACTTCTCCTCATCTATGTTGTTCTTGTCAGTTGTTTTGGTCACAGTGACAAAACACAAAGCAAAACATCAAAACAAAAAAACCAACTAACGGAAACCCCTGAGAATATGCTGATGATTTTCATGTTTTGTATTTCCTTGACCTATAAACTGTGTAACCAGCCATGTGATGTTATGTTGTATGGTTACTTACTTGCCTTGAAATTATTTATTCCCTCATCTATAATGCAATTGCCACAGGACAGAGATTTTTCCCTTACGTGTGCTTCTTGGTTATGCTGTAAACCATATGATAAATATCTCATTATTTATTTTCTTAGTAAAATAATGACTTCATCTAGAATTTTTCAATGTTGGGTGAGATATTGGGTTGACACATTTAAAATATGTGCTTCCCGTTTCCCAGGTATATTCTCTTTCTTAATATGGAACTGTAATCTCCATTGTTTCTCTGGTGTATTTTGCAAATGAGGTTATATGTGCAGAAGGTGCACTGGGGCAGCAGTTTGCTCAGAGACTTTCTTTGACCTAAGAGTCAGAGGCTTTGGTTTGTGTAATTCTGTTAGGAAACTGAGCTTCCTTGGAAAGTTTCATTGTCTGACTTGCAAATCATTTCCACTCAGAATGAAAATCTCCCTGTTTTGCCATCTGGTCTCAGGACAGGATTGTGAGGTGAGTGCTTCCAGGTGGATGCTCTGCACATGGATGACAGCTCTGAGTCCTTACAAGGATGGTTCTGAGGTGAACTTTGATGGATTACATTTTTATGCTGTCCTTTGGGTGGCTCTTTCATTTTGACTTCTGTTGTGTTTTGCTTTTTCCATCATTTTCCTCTTTACAGACATTTATGAATAATTTTTGGTTGGAATTTCATGAAGTAAAATCTTTCATTCCAATTTTTATACTTTCCAGTTTTTCTTGTTCACAGATAAGATAGATTTTTAGGGGACAGGAAGTCAGAAAGAACATGTGGGAGAAAAGTAACAGTGAAACTCCCACACAAAAATTCTTAGCCTTTGAATTTAATCTTCTATTTGATTTAAAAATAGCTTCCAGATATGATACTAATTATTAACATTAATTAGCATTTATTTTTTACTGACAACTGCTACATTTTTTACATGTATTAGCTCAGTTAATTTTCACAGTAAACCTATGAGGCAGATTTTATTATTATCCTCATTTTAGGAATGGTTCTGCAGAGGCATGGAGATTCCTTGACTTCCCAAGATTATCCGACTAGTATATAGGTTTGCTGGTTCTAGATATTTGTTCCCAAGAAGTAAAACATCTTAGGATTTCTGTAAAGTCAGCAAATGTTCTTAAACCATTTAGGTGAAATGTTGGTGTCAAGTGAACTTTTGGTTCTCTTGAATGTAAGTACATGTTTTATGCCAAATCTTGTTAAAAAGTTTCTTTAAAAATAATAAAAAGCTCCCCAACTTCCTATTAAGACAAAATTTCTTAACCTGATATTTGAAGATTGCCCATTGAAATCCATTTTGACTTTTTATAAGTTTCTTGTATATTTTTATGTTTATTTTTTAAAAATTAACTGAAATATTTAAATAGTACAATGCATTTAAAACATGATTTTAAAATTGTAAATCATAATTAACTTGCATTTTTTACATGGGACATTAGTTTGATGATCACAATAGCAAGTATAATTTGAGGGCATATTTTATGCAAAATATTCTTTATATGTGAAACTATTTAACATGCCACTTTTAAAAGTAAATTTATAATCACTGAAATTTAATTCTGTTCAAATGAGTGTATTAAGCACCTGCTCTGTGCTTAGAACTCTGTGAATATTGAATAATCTATGACATAGTCCAAGCTGTGAAGGAGCTTAAAGTCTTAATAGACAGGAATATAAGTTGCAAGCTTGTAATTAAAAATGACAAAGCCATTAAGCTGCGAAAATGAAGCCAAGATGTTTTGTTTGTTTATATACTCAAATTTTTTGACAAGAATTTGAAATACCTAGGATTCAATGTATTATTCTTCACATCATCTTTCTATGGTTTGTAGTCATTCGGTCACTTATTCATTCAATATTTATTGAACAAATATGTGTACAGCATAACTATAATTTATTTTTTTTTATTTATTTTTTTATTTTTTTATTGGTTGTTCACAACATTACAAAGCTCTTGACATATCATATTTCATACATTAGATTGAAGTGGGTTATGAACTCCCAATTTTACCCCAAATGCAGATTGCAGAATCACGTCGGTTACACATCCACATTTTTACATAATGCCCAATTAGTAATTGTTGTATTCTGCTACCTTTCCTATCCCCTACTATCCCCCCTCCCCTCCCCTCCCATCTTCTCTCTCTACCCCATCTACTGTAATTCATTTCTCTCCTTGTTTATTTTCCCATTCCCCTCACAACCTCTTATATGTAATTTTGTATAGCAATGAGGGTCTCCCTTCATTACCATGCAATTTCCCTTTACTCTTCCTTTCCCTCCCATCTCATGACTCTGTTTAATGTTAGTCTTTTCTTCCTGCTCTTCCTCCTTGCTCTGTTCATAGTTGCTCTCGTTATATCAAAGAAGACATTTGGTATTTGTTTTTTAGGGATTGACTAGCTTCACTAAGCATAATCTGCTCTAGTGCCATCCATTTCCCTGCAAATTCTATGATTTTGTCATTTTTTATTGCTGCATAGTACTCCATTGTGTATAGATGCCACATTTTTTTTATCCATTCATCTATTGAAGGGCATCTGGGTTGGTTCCACAGTCTAGCTATTGTGAATTGTGCTGCTATGAACATCGATGTGGCAGCATCCCTGTCAGCATAACTATAATTTAAAAAAAAAATCCCAACCAATATAGTTTGATAGCCACTTGATAGATATTAAAGATAATTATATGTTTGGTATCAACAGGGTGATTGCCTGTATTTCCATTCAATAAATTTAGTCTGGCACAATAGATAAAATTGTTTTAAGTTCAACTATTGGCATTTATAGAACACCTTGTATTTTAAAAACTAAATTAAATATTGGGAATTAGAACAAATTTATATATATACACACACACACACACACACACACATATATATATATATATTCATTTTTTTTGAATGTGAGGAAAGAAAAAAAGGGACCATCCACAGTGAATCAGAATGCAATGATGAGTACCGAAAATAACTAATAGAGTGTGATGGAAAATGCAGAACACAGAGGACACCTGGCAGTCTGGAGAGGGCAGGGGCAGGCAGAGGAAACCTCAAGGGAGTCAAGGAATAGGGTTGAGAAGAGACTAAGTCACTGGTTTGAGAGACAGTGAATCTTATGTAGGTTTTTTTTTTGTGTGAGATAGAGATTGTGTGTTTGGGGAAAAGTTAGAAGATTTAGAGTGAGTCCCTTATTTGAACCAAAGAAACAGAATAATTTGAGTTAGTATTTTTTGGTCGTCCTCAGTATAGAACGTACAGTGGTCAGTTCCCCCCTTCTCTATAGCTTTGCTTTTTGTGGTTTTGGTTACTTGAGGTCAACCGTAGTCTGAAATTATTAGGTGGAAAATTATAGAAGTAAACCATTCATAAATTTTAGATTGTGCACCATTCTCACTAGTGTGCTAACATCTTATGACATCTCTTTTATTTCATTATCCCTTTGTCTAGCATACTACTCTGTATATGCTACCTGCCCATTAATATTATAGTACAATAAGATATTTTGAGGGAGAAAAAAAAAGATTGCATAACCCTTATAGAAAGAGTCTAATGTAATCAAAATGCTAAGGAAGGAAGTTAATTTACATAAAATGGATGCCTTAGAGTATTAGGGTTTGCTTAAGTCTCTAAGGAACTCTAAGTGAGACAGGCCCCAGGATAACTAAGGGAAATGAAGCAGATTATAATTTAAAAAAAAAAACCTATCAGAATCAAAATTCATTTGAAATTCACTCCCAAATGCAGTGCTTTTGTTGTATAAAGCAAAGATGTTCTGCACTTAATCATTTTATGCACATTTCTTTAGCCACACCTACAAGATGTTTGGTTCATCTTTAGGTATCATCTTCTCCTTACAAAAAAATTCTCTTTCCTACACTTATTCTTCAGTTTGAATTCTAAAGCCATATGGTACTTTTCTTATAAGCATTGATATGTACTGACATAATTTTACTAGCATACAGCTGTGAAGGCAATTCTGATTATTACTCTTTGGTACAGTTTTTGAATTAAAATTACTTTTTCTTTTGTTCTTATTTCTTCCTAGAATTCATGCTAAATTTTGTAATATTGCTCTTTTGAGTTTTTCATCTTTCCCTCCATCCCTTCTCCTCCCTCCCTCCCTTTTTCTTTCTCCTCCCTCCTTTTCCTTCCTTTCCTCTCTTCCTCCCTCCTTCTCTCCTTCCTTCTTTCCTTCCCTTTTATTTCTCTGACAGAGTCCTCCAAATAATTGGCTAATTAGAACTTTCTTCTCCTACATTGGCCCAGAGTTTTTCTTCAAGGTTTTAATCTTTAGCATAAAATCTCATACTCTCACAGTCATCTACATCATCCCCATTAGATTTTTAAGCAAAATTTTCACCGCCAAAATAAAAGTCATGCTCTCTCTAAGGGTAAAAATAAAGCAGCAATTAACTTCACAGAGGTGGCTTTAGGATGATTTGGGAAAGGTCTGTCTTTTCAAAACGACTGATTTTCCAAGGTAAATTTCTATAGGAATTATCTAGGCTTTTAGAGTGTAGAAAGCCCTTCCTTCCTTCCTTCCTTCCTTTCCTCCTGCCCCTTTCTTTTCTTTTTTTGTAAAGTTTCACATCTTCAGAGTCCCTTTAAACAATGTGCTTTGCGTTTTCTGTACATTTTTGAAGTTCTGGTTCACTTCTCACTTTGCTGGGTAGGGAGTCAGCAGGAGTCTCTCCTAAGTGATAAGGCACTCCTTTTGAGGGCAGAAAAGTTGTGGCCTCTGCCCTTTGACTCCATCAGCAGGATTTCTGTGTCAGGAGACTGTCTTTTCTTAGTGACCAGCTCTTTGTTTCTGAGGCCGCCTGGCTTGGAATTGAAATAAGCAGGGCTAGGTGCACAGAGGTTGGCCCACAAATTGGCACTCTGCTCCTCACAAGCTCTGTACCAGCCAAGAAAGGTAGTGCTTGTGACCTCCTTTTAATTTGTGCCATGCTGCTTACAGAGAAAAGATTCACTCTTAAACAGATGCCTGTTTCTTCATCTAAGTCCAGGTGTATACATTCTGCACAATTCACAGCATTATCTGTGGGGGGGGGGGAATGGAGTCCTGTGATATATTTGAAAAATCAGGTTAAAGCTACTAAATTTCAGGACCCGAAGAAATAGCCAGTGTGTTCACCCAAAGGACATATCCAATTCAATCAAAATAAGGAACAATCATGGCTTATTTTCATGAGTGTTTTGTGGATCAGAACCCATATTCCTCTAATACTATTCCTCTGGCCCTGCTTTGAGAATGAGAAAGGGTAGAGGGGAGGAGAGCAAAAGACCTTTAGCAGTTGAATAAAGCCAACATTGGTTGGAGTAGCTAATACAAACTCTTTTCCTCTTGTTGATAGAGAAGCAAATTGTTTTCTCACGCAGATAATCTATTGATAGACTCATTATTAGATAGAGAAGGCTTACATCAATAGGGTCATCATGAAAATCCTCATTTTCCTGTGTACCACCAGTTTCATGAGCTGCTGCTACAGTGGTGTGTTGGCCTGGCTTGATGGTAAATGAAATCCACATCCCTTTGTTTTTATCTTGGCAGTTTCTGGAACCACCCTTGCTTCTTGAATCTCATTATGTGATCTGAGCATCTAAATGAAAGATCTTTCTTTTTTCTGCCAGCATACTGAATAAACACTATTCTTGCTTCTGGAATCATTATGAGCTTCTCTGTTCATCAAATAGTTGTATCAGCTTTATTGGAAATGAGTTCATTCCTGGGCTGGTTTTTCTCAGTGAAGACCATGTTTAGCATGTCGAGGATAACTATGAAATCACTCTGATAGGTGATGCAAAAGGTTTCATAAAACAATAGCTTTGTAAGGCTTCCTTTGTTTCAAAAGCAAGTAAGTTAGATTCAGTTATTTTCAAATATTTACATAAGTAAATTATATGCTCTTCAGCTTTTTAAAATTTCCTGCTGCAGAACTCTCTTACCATTACTGGGACCAAACCTCATTCCCCCATTTCAATTGCACTTTCTTTTAGTATGTTAGGGATTGAAATGGGAATCAAGGTTTTGCATTAAACAATGCTGTCGGGACCATACATAATTTTTAGAGATGGAGCAAGTTCTTAATGGAAGAACATATTCAAACATTTCAGTGAAAATAATGTCATTATTTTAAGTTATTAGCACATAAAACATTTTATACTATGTATTTCTTTGATGCATTGACTTGAAATTTTTGAAATGATATTTAAGGTTAAGTTATTTTGATTTTATTTATAACAACTGAGAGCTATATATTTTTGTTCCTATGATTTGTAAAAAAAAAATATGCAGCCTGAGGTTCAATCAAAAGTCTATTACCTTTTTATTTTCACATTTATTCCTTATTATACTTGTGTGACTCTAGCTAGCATTTATAAGCAGCAAGGATTTCGTACTTAAAAAGTCCTGAATCATTTTTATCCACAAAAGAACCCTATTAGAGGATGTAATAAGATTTTGAAAATTTAAAAAGAAACCCTCAAGCCATTGACTTATAATGGCTCACATAACGGATCACATTACGTGAAGGATGCTTGAATATTGCTTTTCAGTTTTTAGGCTATTATGCACTCTACCAGATTTCAGAGAGGTAAAGCAAATAAGGTGGTATGGGAGACAGGTAGGAGAGGAACACGGGAAACATCCTTAGGGTGACAGCTTGACCATTCCGAAGGGCACTGTCATTCCCAAGGCTGTGGTCTCCACAGGGCCTTGAATACTCCAGGAGACCCAGGGGCGAAAACTTTGCCTTCACTGGCATAGGGCTCCCAGTCAGCAGGCTGCCATGCTGCTAAGCTTCCTATTGGTCTTGCAATTGAATTGGTCCAGCAGTTGAATAAAGCCAACGTTGGAGTAGCTAATGCAAAATCTTTTCCTCTTGTTGATAGAGAAGCAAATTGTTTTTCTGCTTAGTGCACTATGTGACTTTCATGCTTTGTGCACAACTTTTGGTGTAAGGAACCAGATCTGAACCTTGACCTTTTGGTTTCTCATTGAGATCACTCATCATTTCCAGTGGCCACACTAGATAACTATTGTTAAAAAAAATCAGGAGTTTGGTAAAGGTACTAAGGAATATAATTTTGTACTTTCTCACTGTATTTGTTTTTCTCTTCTTCACGTTCTCTACATTTTTACTATGGAAATAGGGTTGGGGGTTGCACAAGTTCACACTACCATGCATCTTTGGGAAACTGGCCGGCTTGTGGAAATGAGTATAAGTCACATATCACTGCGTGAGTACAGATTGTGGCAGTGTGAGCTTAGGTAAGCCAAGTCATGATTTCTCTGCTTTTTCTGTTAAATGGGGCAATACTATATCTACTTTATCCTAAAGTGTTTTGAATGATGATACCACATGATAGTATTTTTAAAAGCAAGTTTTAAAAAGCCTTAATCAAGTGGAAAGTGCTATTTGTCGTAATTTTTAGTATCATTGTAATAGAGGCCATAAAATTCTTAGTTGACTAAGCACTTTTACATTCAAAAAGTGATTGTGTGAGAAGATAAATTTTTCCCAATTCTCCTCCCTTCCTTTCTCATATTCTCAATCAGTGTAAAGAGACCATGAATGTTGTATGAGTCTGCTCTACACAAAACACATCTGGACCCTTGACCTTTGCTTTAGGTAAGAGAGCTAAAAACGTCAAGATTGAGGTGAGTTTTTAAGTGGCACAAAATCAGCTAAAACCATGCCATGTGCTTTTGTAGCACAGAAAACAATAAATTCAAATTACCACTTGTTTAACTTATTATGTATAATTATTAAGGAATATTTGTTACATATGATCCTGTATGTTTTTTCTGCATTATTCTTTAATTCTTGCAAGATATCTATGATAGCAGCTGCTCTTATTACCCCCATTGTAGGGGTGAGGATATGAAGCTCAAAAGAGGTTAGTTAACTTGCTGAGTATTCCAGAGCTAGCAGATTCTCTGTCTCGGAAAGAAGATCTGTGTTGTGTGGGAAGTTGCAGTGTAAGATATATTCTGCTTTCAATTATTTTTTTTTGTACTTATGTGAAAATAAACTTAGACCACCCTTCAATTCCAATCAAAAAACAGCATTTGGTAAGTGAATAACTAAAACAGCTGCTCAAGGTGTGATGTCACAGACACGCAAAAAAGTCAAGGAAAGCTGGAGTAATTAGTTAGTAATGGTTAAGACATAACAGTGGACATTTCTTAAGCGGGTATTCACCAACTGGGATGCGTTAATGGCCCAAACAGTGCTGTAGCTGCTGATCTTTAACTACAACAGTAATTATTCCTGGGCATTGTCTAAATTCTCTGGTTTAAGTATGCAAACCTGAAACAAATAGATTCTTCTTGTCCTGTGTATGCTAACAAGTCTGGAGTGGGGACAATGTACTAGATAGAGTGATTGCAGTTCTCTACAGCAAAATATGACAAAAATTGTATATACAAAAGGGAAGTTTGTTGGACTATGTTCTACTCCATTTTATTGTCATAGAAGCTGGAATTTGCATATCATCCCGGAGTCCCACAAAGCGCATCTGGACCCTTGACCTCTTAATTTCATATTTGGTTCCTTCACATTTCCAGTGGCCACACCTTGATAATTATTGATAAGAAAGGAAACTATCAAGAGTTTGGTGAAGCTACTAGTACTGTAGAATACAATTTTTGTAGCTATCCAGAGAATACTGAGCAAAGATAAAGGCCAATGGTGATGTGGGGTGGGAAAGAAGGGAAAAGACAAAGGGAATTGAGAAAGATGGAGCTTCCAAACATCAGCAGAAAGAATTGGCAAAGGGGAAGAAATTAAGAAAAATGTGTGTGTGTGTGTGTGTGTGTATCCTCAGAGTTCTCACTTGATCTTTCCCTTTCCCTCGTCTTATTAGCCCCTTCTATGTGTACCTTTCTTGTTCATTTCACATTTCTCACAGACTCTCATGAATGCCACTATTCTCTAACCTCCCCCCCCCACCACCACTTGGGTCCTCATTGGACAATTTCTACTCATTGGAGAGGCCAAGATTTGAGCTACTCCAGCTGGGCAGTTTTGAGCCTTTCAAATCAGTGCTGTTAAATAATCCTTACAGGGGAATGCATGACGTCTGGTACAAGCCGTTCTTCTGCTAGTTCTAGGCTACCTATGGCTCTGGCCTTGCACAGCACACTCAGTAGGGCAGCAGCTCTGAGGTTACTGGGGCCTACTATATGAAGCACTTGAGCAATCTTGTTTTTTAACTCGAGCTTGGCTCTTCTTGGTAGAGGGAAGGATATCTCACTTTTTTTCCCACCTAATAAAGCAATAAAAAACTTTCTTCCATACCTTATGGGTCACTTCAGATACTCTTTGAGTGAAGTTCAGGTAAAAGTAATTTTCTTTTTAAAGTGACATTTTAATACCTTGTATAGATTGGTCCCCTGATGTGCTTTAAGATGATTTTCCTGTAATCTTACTAGGCAGGTGGGAACTCCCTCGCATTCAATTATCTCTTTCATCTTTTGAACTCTACTCCCACCTCATTTCTCTCTCTCTCTCATAATACACATTTATAAACAAAATCTTTAAAAATCAATTCTAATTTGTCATCCATGCTCTTGAGTTATCCTTTTTTATGTCCTCCAGGACTGTAATTGATCAATTGTAATGTTATTTCTACTATTCTACTAACATAAAGTCTGTAGTCTACAAACAAGCTTACTTTTCAAATTAAAAACAAGTTTTTCTCCTGTCATGCCCTCTGTAGCCATAATCCTATCTTCTTGCAAAGCCACATTTTGATGATGATGGCAATAATAATTTATATTGATTATTAAGCATAAATTTTAATATCTTAAATATTAACCTTATAACATATTATATTAAATATAAACTCTAACTCCCATAATTGTATTTTCTTAAAAATCATCTGTAATTAGTGTAATTTCCACTTTAAATATGGAGAAATTGCCATCTACAAGGTTAAGTATAGGGTCACAGAAAAGAAGTGGCTGGACCAGGTTTAAAAGCCATCTTTGGCTGAATCCAAAACCTTTTGACAGTGATCACATAGTTTCTTGCAAGCCTATACTTTCTTTTTGTACCTCTCTACTTTCTAGAACCTGGTAGGAGAGTGATTGTAATGTGTAGATACTGCAATGCCACTTCTCAATCCTTGTTGATGCTGATTTTTTTAAAGCACTTGATATCCTGAAACACTGTTTTCTCGTGTTTTTTAGCATAACAGTCTTGAATATCCCTAAGTATTCAGTATTTTAAATGCTATTAAGGTATGACTGATTTGTAAATTCCATTTTCTATTTGTTTGTTGATGGCATATGGATATACAGTTGGTTTTTCTTCACCATCTTGTATCCTACTGCCTTGTCAAATTTACCTACTAGTTTTAATAGTTATCTGTGTGTCTGTATGTGTTCCATAAAGTTTTCTCTGTCCCTAATCATGTCTTCTGAGAACAATGACAGTTTTTCTTCTTCCTTGCAATATCTATGCCTTCTATTTCTTTTCTTTTCTTTCTTTTTTTTTTTTTTTTTTGTCTTCTTGGTATTGGTTAGGCACTCCAGGACAGTGTTGAACAGAAGCTTTAAGACCAGGTGTCCTCTCTTTTTCCTACTCTGAAAACAGTTTCCTAAGTGTTCAATGTCTCCTGTTAATGACAGCATAGTATTTTAAATGTCTGTTATTAGATGGAGAAAATTCATAATTTAGATCCCTAGTTTGCTAATATACTTTATAATAGGCAAGTTTTTCAATTTTGTCACATGCCTTTTATATATCTATTGATATACATTAAATTTTCCCTTCTTTATTCTGTAAATATTGAGGCTTTCATTTACTTATATGTGATGTCGTTATTTGTGAGGTCAAATCTAGGTCTGCTGTCTTGGCATCAATTTTCTTTTTCACCTTTGTTATTTGTTCTTCTGTTTCATTCTATTGCTTCCCTTTGAGTGAATTAAGTATTTCTGGTGTTCTAGCTTATCTTTTCTATTGACTTTTTAGTTAGATACACTTGAGTCTTTCCTTTCATGATAGTGGGAGAGACTATCATGCATTGATTTAAACTTCCAGTCTACTTTCAAATAAAATTTTAATATTTTTATGAAAAGTATAAGAACTTTTAACAACATAATTCCACTTTTTGTTACACATCTTGCTCTCGTTTTCACATAGTTTACTTAAAAAAATTTTTTAGTTGTTGATGGATCTTTATTTTATACATTTATTTATATGCAGTGCTGAGAATCGAAACCAGTGCCCCCCACACATGAGGCAAACATTCTACCAGTGAGCCACAACCCAGCCCTAGTTTACATTTGCATATGCTAAATTCCACAAGATATTATTTTTGCTTTAAATAGTAAGCCTTCAAAAAAATTTAAAATTGCATGTATAAAAATAATGATAATACAAAATGTCCTATATCTACAGGTCAGTACATCTTTTCTAGTGCCCTTTTTTACTTCTGAAGGTACAGACTCCCATTTGATATCTTTTCCATTTAGCTTGTTAAAAATATTTTTAACATTTATTTCAGTACATACTTTTGGATGTAAATTCTCTCCTTTTCAGTTTATCTCAAAATGTTTTATTTTGTGTTTAGTTTTCATTGAACATGAAATTCCAGCTTGCCTTTTTTTCAGCACTTTAAAGATATTATTTCAGTAGTTTCTGACATATTTCTCTGATAAGAAGTTAGTATTGATTCTTATCATTATTTCCTTGCATGTAATGTTTCTTTTTCCCCCTTAGCACTTTAATTTTTTTTCTCTTTATCTTTTGAATTCAGAAGCTGCTTATAATGAGCCCAGGTATGCTTACTGCTTACCTTCTTCCTTGTCCTTATTTGGGTTCACTGAACCTCTTCTTCTATAGGTTGATATATATTTAGTCATTGGTCTTAGAAAAATTTTCCATTAGCTCTTCAAATATTTCTTTCTACCATTCTGTGTGTGTGTGTGTGTGTGTGTGTGTGTGTGTGTGTTTCTGTCTCTTTCTCCTTTTCTCCTGGCACTCCACTTGGGGCACTTAAGTTAAAATGCTTGTTTGGGCTGGGGATGTGGCTCAAGCGGTAGCGTGCTCACCTGGCATGCGTGCTCACCCGGGTTCGAGCCTTAGCACCACATACCAACAAAGATGTTGTGTCCGCCAAGAACTAAAATAAATAAATAAATAAATATTTAAAAAAATTCTCTCTCTCTCTCTCTCTCTCTCTCTCTCTCTCTCTCTCTCTCTCTCCCCCCTCTCTCACTCTCTCTTTAAAAAAAAATGTTTGAGGTTGTCTCACAAATATTGGATATTCTGTCTCTTTTACTTTTATTCTTTTTTACATTACACCATTTCTGTTTTTTGGTTTTCTAGTTCACTTATTCTTTCATCTGTTATGTCTTATTTACTGCTGAGCCTATTAAATAATTCTTCATTTCTGATATTATAATTTTTCTGATTAGTATTTTTATTGTCTTTTTGCTGAAATGGTAAATTTTTTGGTTTATGCTGTCTACTTTTCTATCTTGATACTCCAGCCTATTAATCATAGTTATTTAAAAACTCTGTCTGAAAACTGCAACTTTGGGGCTACCTGTAAGTCAACTTTTGTTGTTTTTTTCCTCTCTCTTGGAAATGGGTGGCAATTATGTTTTTCCTTCATAATCTGTCATTTTAATTTTGTTATTAGTGTTGCATAAAAGTAGAATTTGAAGTTCTATTGATTAGTGGAAAATGACATACTCACATTTCTTTAGGTTTCTCGTGGCGTGTGGGGCCAGGCAGAATGAACCTAATTGCAATTGAACTGCAGGCTCACTGCTCCAAAACTGACTTCTAATGCAAAGGTTGTGAAGGAAAGATCAGGACTTTCCTTTAGCAAGGCTAGTGTCTGAACTCCAGTGGTGCTCTGGAGATCTCTTTCTATTTTATGGCTCAACAACCAGCTTTCCCAGCTTCAGGAGTTCTGCTTGTGTTAAAGACCAAATATAACTTTTGAGTCACTAAGAAACCCTCTTGACTTTTAATTCCATGCTCGGCTTTTCAGGCCTTTGGATATGTCTTAGTTCACTTTCTGTTGCTGTAACTGATTACCACAGACTAGGTAATTTATAAAGAAATAAGGTTGATTCAGCTGTTGTTCTGGAGGCTAGAAAGTCCAAGGTTGAGGGGTTGTATCTGACAAGGGCTTTTTTTTTTTTTTTAACTGATGGAACTGATGGAGAGTCTCTGTAGAGTTCTGAGGTAGCACAGAGCATCACAAGAGACATCCAGGAGACAGGCAAACTGGCTTCTATAACAGGTGTGCTCTCAAGATAACCCATTAAGCAATGGGTCCCACCTGCTCCCACCTCTCAATATCTCACAGTTGGGGTTAAATTTCATCACAAGTGTTAGTGAGGCCATCTACCATAGCAGGAGATTTCCACCCTGCTGCCCTGCTCCCAGACTCTGGAGGGTTTCTACAAGGGAAGAAGTAAAGATCTGGACTGTCTTGGGCAGATTAACCTCTTTTCTTCTGCCTCTCTTGCAGTCTTCAGTGGTTGCTGGCTGAACCAAGTACTGGCAGGTCTGGAGTATCACAGAGAGATTTCCTTCAGCTCTCTTGTCCTACTCTCAGCCTTTGATCCACCACTTTCTGCATTCAGTGAAAGGTCCTAGAAAAGCACTGGAAATCGGGTATCAAACATCTCTGCAACCAGAATTCCTCAGGACTCTAGTCGGTCATGTCAGCCCATATGTTGCTCTTAGTGGTTTGTTGGAAGGCGGCAAGTTTATCTCTACCCCATTTGGTATATATTCCTCCTCTTGTTGCTCTGCCAGAATTAAATGCAACCATGTCCTCTTCTGGAAGGAATTTCCAGTTTGGGGAATTTAATTCAGTGCCTTAGCATCCTCAGCTCTAGGGTGGTTTTAATGACATACTGTATAGCTTTTCTGATTTGTTCACATTTAAAGGTGAGAGGGAAACATGATCTCCCTCAATCCCCTGAATTGTCCTCTAACATACTTTCCTCTCATGTCCTAACATGCCTCCCTGTATTGTAAATGCTGGAGAACTAAAGTCTACATTAAGGTCATTCTTGTAGCTAAGGGGCTAGGTGTAATTTAGGTTAGGTTAATTAGACACACTCTCATGAAATACAAAGGGAGAGAAAATGAGTTGGGTTGTCTCTCCTGATACTCCTACTTTTTGCTGTCAAGTATGATATTATAGAGGCAGCAGATGTTTCTATGATTGTGTTGATACAGATCCTCATAACCCATCCTTAGCTTTTTGGATGTACAGGAGGTCAGAATGTAGGAGATATCTACTTATCTGAGGAGTGAATTGCTCTAGTATGAACAATCTTGCTGGTACTTTCCTGATTGAGATCATAGTTAAGGATTATAGTTAAGGACACACACACACACACACACACACATTTGTAGTTAATGGTTGCAGAGATAATTTTCTGGTTTTCCAGCTTTATGACTCCTGTAGAGGCAGCAAATATCAAATATCGAAGAGCCCAGTATGTCCTGATGTTCTGAGCGTCACTCTTGAAGGTACTGCATGGAGCCTGCTGCTCTAAGCCTCCAAAAGATTTTGTGAGGAAACTTAATCAATCTCTTTCTGCTTAAAATAACCAGAGTTGTTTTTCTTATCTTCGACTGACTTCTGATAGCCTCATTATCATCTTTTCCATTTGACATGTGCAAAGCACTTTTCCCTATGTGATCTTATCTGAACTTGTTGCAGGTACTATGTTTCATGACTCTAACATGCCAATTATAAAAAAAAAAAGTACCATTACAAAAGCAAAAAATTATTGCATTTAACTATATGAAATACTTTTCTTGAAGTTTTATGCTGCTTCTAAATGGGTGTTTCTTCCTTCCAGCCCTGAGTTTCCTAACTATGGTGACTTATGATTTCAAGTGTCTAGTAGGTGTAGCAGACAGATAATAGAGCGAAGTACTAGATCAAGGAAATCTACCTTAACTTGTATTAGATCTCCAAGTTCTCAGTCTGGAGACTTCTAAACACAGGTTCAGCAATGAGAACACTTGATACAAAGGGACTCTGTGAGTACAGTCAGGGAAAATGTAGTCTTTAAAACAATCATAAATTTCCTAAGTTGTACCTCAATTTCAATTACTATAATGGAAATAAGTCTGTAGGTAACAATTAACAACTGATATTTTTATTACCTTTATATAAATAAAGACATTTAGGCTCAGAGATTTGAATGACTAGTAGTAGCTCTAAGGGGCAAAGCTAGGAATTATTAGACTTGGATTTCCAAAGCTAAATCCTGTGGTTCTTTAGACCCTTAAGATGCCTTTCTTGTCTAAAATCTGTAGCCTATCAAGTTATAGATCTGAAATTATAAACTGAATTTTCAAAGTGAAGACCAATGATACTGGACTGGATCTTATGACAGTTCATTGTTATTTTTTCTTAAATCAGATAATAAATTCTCAACCTGCAGGGCTCAGCTCAAAACACTCAAATGGATGAGGATCTGGAAAGCCATTTTCCTTGAGCCTTTTCACATCTTTCAAAGCCTACTTCATCTAGTACTGTGTGCATGGGATGATATCATCCCACAGCTAAAAACAGAGTCTATTTCAGTGATGCTTAAATTCACAGAAAATGAAACAAAATCCCAGATAATGACAACAATTTCAGAGTCTGTATCCTCCAGGAATCAAATAAAAGGGCTCAATAGCATATCACCAAGAAGGACTGAATTGAGAATGAAGCAGATTTAGTGGTATCTCCTTAAATTAATGATGAAACACTGATTTGTCTAATCTCTCCCTGAGTACTGATGATAGTAGGACACTTCTAATTACCTTTCCCTTTCTGGGCTATTTATAGAACAATGCTTGGAATATTAAAATGCTTTGTGGGCTGGTTTTTTAATTGCTACAGAATTGATTTCATGAAGGAAAGAAAACAGATTAGATTCTAAGATGTAAATGTGAGACTCGACAGACTGCAGTGTGTTGCTTAAGTCTATCAATAGATCTGTCAGCCCACAGTTTCTAGCTGGCTATTATGGATTCTTATAATATGGGAGGAACATATTTGACAACTATAAGAGCAAATGGAATTGCTCTTCTCTCCAAAATAGCAAGAAATAATGTATTTTGGTATTTTTATCCCCCATATCATCCAACATATTATACATCAAAATAATTTTAGATTCGAGTGTCTTCCCTGTTTGCTCATGAGATGTTCATGCTTTTCTTTTGCTCTTTTTTTTTTTTTTTGCCTTTTCCTTACTTCAGCTTCACAGGTGGTGATGGCATGCTCTATTTTGGACACTAGAGAAGTAGATTTCATATTCTTGCTGTGTCTCATTACTGTAAACTAGGAAACAAAGCACACGTTCTCAGATTTTTTTTTCTTCAGAAAAAAAATCTTGCCATTTCAGACTAAGGAAGCAATATCTAGAGAGCAGAAAACTCTAGCAGATAGTATTACTTTGAAATTTATTTATTCAACAACCATTTGTGTAGCAAGCATTAAATGAGTAGTTACCATGTGTTACTACTCTGTGTATTGAGGATTCAGTGATGAACAAGACAAAAAGCTTTGCTCTTATATTTCTTCCTTTCTAGATTAGAGGCAATAAAGTCAGAAATGTAGTGTCAGAACATGATTGGTGCAAAGAAGATATACTTTATTAGTATATTTTAAGGTATATTTCTCTTCATTGCAACTATGAAGGCAGGATAGTATGTGTCTGCTTGTGCCATAACCATATACTGCAGATTGAGTGGCTTAAACAAAGCTATTTTCAAAATAGTTCCAGAAGCTGTAAAATCTAGGATTGAGCTGCTGAAAGGTAGATTTTATTCCATTCTCTCTCTTCTTCACTTGCAGATGTCTACCATCTTGCTTTGTATTCATCATATAACCTTTTGTGACCTTGAGGAAAGAGGGAGGGAGAAAGCCCCCTGGCGTACTCCTTTAAGGTCACTAAACCTGTCCTATCAGGGACCTACTATTATGACTTATTTAACCTTAATTATTTCTCGAGAGACCCCATCTCCTAATATAGCCACCTGGAGATTAGGGCTTCAACGTGAACTTGAAGGGAACACATATATTTAATTTATAACCAGCAGAGTAAGGGGATAAAGTGTGAGGATAGTTGGCGCCAGGTGAGTTAGTGGAGAAAACTGTTTACAAAGACGATCAACCACAGACTTTCTGATAAGAGCAGGTAGAACTGCTCTTCGCTCCAAAATAACAAGAAATAATATATTTTTGTGGTTTTTATTTCCCATCTAACATTTTATACATCAAAATACTTTAGTTTGGAGTGGCTTCCCTGTTTCTGTTCTAAGGTAACCTTTGAAGAGAGGTCCAGAGGAAAGGGGTGGACCAAATGGACCACTGGGGAAGAGTGTTCCATGCAATGAAGTGATAAGCACTAATGTTCTAAGGCAGAGGCAGGTGTGTGTGTGTCTGAGGAACAGGAAAGCAGGCAGGGGTGGAATGAGCCAGGAGATGGGTGGGAGTCGAGGGCAGCGAGGTTGTGGGCCTGGCTTTATAGATAGTAGCCCTTTAATCTCCATGCCACGTTTTATGGCAAGTATTTTGTAATGACCGTATTTTTCTTTCAAAATGAAATTTCCAAATATACATAATAATTCCAAATAAGAGGAATTACATAACACGCAGAGTGTAACAACTTAAAATATGCACGAAGTAAAAGTAGACAAGTCTATGTCATGTGTTAATAAAACTTAAGGCAATTGATTTCATCAGGTGCTTTGAGGTAAGCATTCTTGTGGTATTTATGTACTTTGAAACATATGTGTAAGTAGACAACATAAAAGTAAACTCAGGATACAAACCTTACAAAATTTCTCACAATGTAAGGTCTGAATTAAGTGACATTTTCCTGAAATTTTTTGCAAACTGTTCAGATATATGTTAGTAAACAAGCTACTGTGTTCTAAATACATGTTCTCTACCTCTTAACTGTGAATACTCTAAACATACAGGAGCATCTTTTTTTCATATCTTCTGTATAAATTAGATGAAATTCTGAAGTGGAATTCTGAAGGGAGATTTAGAAATGTAAATGAAGTTTCTTACAATGCCCTAAAGGTAATTAAAGGCTAGGGAAAGTGACCTTGTGAGGAAAAGTTAAATGAGCTCAGAGCTTATCTGATGGGGGAATAGCAGTGTGGATAGAGTCTGCTGGCCTCAGGTCCTGCCAGCAGTCTTGCAGGGACCTAGCAGATGACCTGGATTTAGAATGACTTTCCAAGGCTAGGGATATCCAATAGCCACCCAGGAAAAATAGCTGGTGCCTACACATGTGAACATTCCTGGCCTATTCTCTCATTGCCTAATATGTTAGGCATAAAGTAAGGTGTTTCATAACACCTGTGTGCCTGGGATATTTTGGATGTTATTAGGTATGTGGAGGAAGAAATGGTTTGTAAAATGACTTACTTCCTTTGATTTGTAAGTATTTCTTTAGAATTTTATCCTGAGATTTATTCAAAAATTTATAAATGATTAATTGATGAGCCATGTTTCTTATAGTTTTTAATTTTTTTCACTCTATACTTAATTAACATCTGCTGGGCAGTTAGATTTGAAAGCAATTTGTTTCAAGATTTGGGGACTACTGTAAAATTAATTAATTGATTAAAAAGGATTTGAGGAAATTTAAATCTAATAGACAAAAGTTTCCATTGATCTCTTTCCTTGTCTGTCATGATGACTGGAATCTAAATGTATTTTATGTGGGGGGCTAGATTAGATTGTGGATGTACTTTAAAAATTTGGTAGGGGGTTTACCTGTTATGATTTTATAGTTTGGAGCAGAAGTAGTAATTTTTTTTCAAAAATGAAATATATAAGAGGATATATTTAATACTGAATACTTTTAAATTTTCTTCAAAAGTTAGATACTGGCTCTAATGTAGCTACAACATGCTCCCTTTAACCTTTGGGTAAAATGTTGGAATCACTTGGTAAAATGACAGCTTTTGTGCCCCTAGAGTCATGAGCTGCCATGACTACTGAGCAGGGCAATCTTCAGTAAAAAATGGAAAGAATAGGGCTGCACTGTGCTTTTAAAT
This sequence comes from Ictidomys tridecemlineatus, assembly GCF_052094955.1. NCBI lineage: Eukaryota > Metazoa > Chordata > Mammalia > Rodentia > Sciuridae > Ictidomys > Ictidomys tridecemlineatus. Next base: position 18,662,576 of record NC_135484.1, read on the forward strand.
ATTCTTAAAAACTAATAAGATTGAGTTATTCCTGTCCCCTTGTAGGGAGAAGAAGCCAGGAGGGGAACTAGTATATTGTCCTCTGTGGAAAGACACATTAGGAGTAGACAGAGCTTTCCTCTCCTAATGAGGAAATCTTTCTGTCTACAATTTGTGAATCATGTTTAGGTTCTGCTAAAAAGTAATGAAATTATGAGGTCACTAGCCTCGGTAGGATTCGAAGAAAGACACAGTATAACAAATAGATTCCAATTAACAGGACAGAGGAATTTCTCCTTGACAGAAGAATTACCTACTGAAGCCATCACATTTTATTTCATAGAGATTGGATTCTGATGAACAGAGAGGATGTTTATTCCAAGTACTGAAGACTTTGCCTTGAGGTCATCATTCTGGCTTGAAGAGATTTTGAATGGATCAGCTGTACCAGATGCATTTTTTTTTTTTTGGCTTGGTCATTAGATTTTATGTTACTGCAGAGACAAAATAAAAATCATTTCAGAAGCAGCAGCTTATTAGACTAGCATTTTTGTTATGAGTAGGCTACTGTTTACTAAATATGAATTTAAATCACTATAAAACATAAAGGAGCAATATGAAGTTCTGGTGAATTATGACCTAGGACTAAAAGCCTCCCACATTTTTTTTTTAAGTGACCGTATTTAGATTATGGGAGAAAACCTATAAATATTAAAAACTTTTATGTGATCTCATTTTTCCTTAATTATTGTGTTGATTCAGTTGAATTGGTTCAATTTTGGAGTGTATTTCCCCCCTTATATCTGCCATTTCTCATGGCTTCATTCTATGTTCAAAAATTTTTATCCATTACTCTCGTATAGATGTCCTAGATACATTTCACTGGTGATAAGGTCATAAGGAGGACCAAAATAAGTGGAGGGGGAGAAAACATCCCTGTATATTAGAAAAATATTTGGCCTGGAATTAATTAAGATTGGAAAGACACATGGCAGGTGTGTCAATCATGTGACAATCATCCTCCCATTAGTTATCGTATTTGTGCACGAGTCTTTGGGGCAAGGGTTGCAATCCATAAAGCCCTTAGGTGTTTACGGGTTTGATCTGGGCCACAACAGGTATCAGAGTCCAAATTTAGCTCCATCTGATGCTACAGTGAGTGCTCCGTGTACGACAGTCATTTTCAGGAGTTGAGTTCTATTTGGTAAACCTTTTAGCATTCCTATAAAGTTGGATTAACTACCAACATCAAATCATTATTGTCAAAATTAAAATGACGTTATTTATGTGAATGTGTTGTTTTATAAGGTCTAAAATGCTAGAAAATAAAGATCTTGTGTTATGAATTTATTATTAAAAATTCAGCATTATTCTAAAGCTAAAGCAGACCTTTAAAATACCCCTGTCCTCATGGTGGTAAAGTTCACGAGAGCCATCTTCCTAATTACTGTGGAAAGTAATGTCAATTAACATACATGTTATTTGACAGCTATTGTCAAAAGCATTATGTACATAGGAAAAGTGAATCATGAAGAAGAAAATCTCTGTAGCAATCCTGATGCTACTAGTTGACCCCTGGAAACCATTGCATACATAGGTCTGGTTTTCATAGGTGGGACTCATACCTTTCACATAGGAAAATATCAGTGTGGTTGAAATTTAGCAAGAAGAGATGCACATCAGTTGATGTTGGTAAATATAAATTATTTTCTAGGTACCTCATGGGAATCTTGTGTTTACTACTTTCCCAAAAAAGGGAGAAGAGAATAAGTAGGGGAAAACACAAATACTTCCATCCTTCAAAAATGTGTCCCTTCATTCATACATAGTAATCAGGCACCACCAACTATTTCAGGCTCACAGATCGTTTGCAGATTGCCTGGCTACCGCTCACCTTGTTTCATCCTTGCCGACACATTTGTCAGCCATCAGAACCACCTACCACCACTTCCACTCAAAATAGCACGATTACTAACAAATCCCCTTCAAGGGAAAATAAATGTGTGCAGTCGGGTGACACCCTTCCTTTCTCCTCCTCCTTCACCATGGCTGGGGCCCACTTGGCACCAAGCATCGTGCCGTCCAGATGGTGTACTCTTCTCTGCTCCTGCTTGAGCATGTTCTTTGCCAAAGCACCGAGTGCCAGTTTTCTGTGAGAATCTGCTTGCAGAAAGATAGCTGCCTGGGTTATCTCACCTCCTTTATAGTCTACATACAGCTGGTACCAAAGTGAGTCAAGAACTAGGGACAGAGAAGAGGTAGGAGGCAGAACAGAAATAAGGTTTGCATGAAAAAAGAAAATTGTTGAAGAAATATAATGCACTTCCTTACCCGTGTGAATTTTGATAAATTATTTCATTTCTCTGGACTTTTATCATCTTAACTCCAAAAGGAAAGTCGAAGTGGATGATGTCCTCTTACTCCTTACCATTAATTATAATCTTGTGACTATATACTTGACTATACTGTATATTGCTTCAGGGAGGATTCATATGAGTGAGATCCATTGTATTGAAAACATTCTATATTAAGGTGATGATTGTATTACGGCCATCCAACAATTTGGGGGAGGAATAAATAAGTTCGAGATAAGTGTGGGAGGTAGCTTCTTTGTAGCAAAACTAGGTCTGCTTGATGACACATTTCTGTGAGATCCTAATTTCAGATTCTCATTTTCTTCAATATTGAGAAGAGTCTTCTAAGCAAGTACAGAATTTTTGTGATCTAGATAATTGGTATGGTGGTATTTATGCATGAAAGAATGATTTACTGGGTTTCTACTATCATTTTGGTGTCAGGGATAGAGTGATGAACAATTTGGACGCCTAATAGCCATACAGTAGGGTGTGCAATGGCTCATAACCAGCAGACTATGGGCAATCTTTCCAAAAGAGTGTCAAATTATTGCTACATGCCTTTCAAACCTTTTTTGCTGAAGCAGAGGCCATTCTGAAAGGCTCTCAGAGGGTTCTGACCTCTTCTTGCTTTCCTACTCTGGCCATCAGAGTAGCTATAAGGAAGCACGAGTTCAGCTGGTCAGATTTTGGAGCTGTCCAAGGTTCCAAGATTCTGGGAAGAAAAGTCTGCAGCAGTCTCAGAGCATTCTGGGCTCTGACTCAACTCCACACTCTGCTGTGTGGCTTTAAATATTTCTTTGTAAGTTCCAATTATCTATTATACAGAAACATCAAAATTGAGAAGAATTCTTGAGATTTAAAAAAAAAATCTGCTATCTTGATATTCAGAGTTTGCATATTCAGATTGTGAGTAATTCTCCCATCGATGTGTTTTAATAATGATTTTGAATATATAATTCAAATATACAATAACACTGAATATTTTTTCATGATCTTTTCATATTTTCTTCCTACTTAAATTTTCAGTTGGGGATGGTTATAAGTACAGCTTGATAGAACAACACTGTCATCTTCTCAAATATGCTAAGATTTGGCCTGTGACTATGTATTAATGGTGATAGACCTTTATTTCCTATACTTTACTTTTGATATGCATTTGGTTTCCCTTATGACATGTGTATTGGTACGCACAAGAATAACTCTGGTCATAAAACTCCTATAAAATTCACAGCTGGGGAATTAGTCTATTTCATATTGCTATAATAGAATAGCACTGAAAAATATGAAGAAATGTATTTGGGCATGGCCCCAGCATCTGCTTGGTATCAGGTGAGGGCCTTCCTTCTGAGTCTAACATGGAAGAAGGTATCACACGGCAAGAGGGCAAGAGAGCACATGGGAGAGAGCTTGATTTTATAAACAAGCTGCCTCCCAATAACTATGCTGCTCCCATGAGAACTAAATTATTTGAGAAAATGACTTAAATTCTTTCATGAGGGTGGATTCTTTATGACATAAACATCTACCATTAGGCCCCACCTCCAAATACTACTGCATTTGGAATTGAGATTTTTAACCTATGAAGTTTTGGGAATATGTTCAAATCATAGCTTGCTGCCATAACAAAACGAGAGACTGGGTGGACTAATCAAAAGAAATTTATTTTCTCATCATTCATGCAACTGAAAATTCATGATCAAGGTTCTGATCATTTTTTTTTTATGATGAGGACTCTTTGTAATTCAGACAGCAGCCTTCTCACTATGTCCTTCCATGACCTTTCCTCAGTGTGTGCTCATGACAAGAGAGGATAAAGGAAGAAGAAAGAGGAGGAGGAGGAGGAGGATGAAGAGGAGGAGGAAGAGGAGGAGGAGGAGGGGGAGAGAGAGGGAAACACTGAGCAAGTCAGGGTGTGCATAAATACTCTGGTATCTCTGTTGTAAGGATACTAATGCTGTTACATAAGGTTCCTACTATCATTATGGCATTATTTAACCTTAATTACCTCCTTAGAGACCTTATATCTAAGTACAGCTACACTAGTGGTTAAGATTTCAATGTATTAATTTTAGGGGGACACAAACATTCTGTTCATTACAAGAAGCACACTTCTCAGGGGAAAGTATAGTGTAGTATTGAAGTGGTGCAGTTTAGTGGCCAAGAGTATGGTCTTTAAAGTTAGTTACTTGTCACTTTGATTTATGGTTTTGCCACTTGTTGTGTGACTATGGGGTGAGTTCATTTGAAAGTCATTTGCTAAATGTTTCTGACAATCTACTGGGTTCTATGCTAGCAGATGGTCATAGTGTTATAGCTATAACATAAATAAATAATACTTGTTCATGTAATTCTTAGAATAGATGGAATATGGAAAGTATTTGATAAATAGTAGTTAGCTTCACAGATTTTCCAAGAAATAAGTCAATCTTCAATTGAGACTCTGCAATAGCAAACATTATAGATTTCTACACTCAGAGTGGTTCATCTCTAAGGTTTCTAAATATATATATGCACTTGTGTGTATGAGAGGAAGAAGAAAGGCTGATCTAAGATGGCCTGGGTAATACAACTGGCTGTAAGTAGAGTCTGGAAACATCTTTTGTGATGTATCTGGTGGGGCTTAACATTATAGATCGTGCCATAGAATTTGTTCCTTCGTGGTTTCTTGATGCCATTCATTGTCTTTGAATTCTTCTGGGTAATAATTGAGTTGCAGGGGGTCTTCTGTTGAGGTTTCTGCTTGGATTTACTCAGTCTACTTTGTAGCATCTCCCACATTCTGGGGTGATGAAGATTTATCTTCCTCCTCCAACAAGCAAATACATATGTTTCATGTATGTGCACTTTTGTGGGTTTATTCGCCCGCATGCACACATGCGCACGCACACACACACACACACACACACACACACACACACACACACACCCTTTTTAAAACTCATGGTGAAGGTTTGGAGGTAAAGCATTGAGGATGTAAATATTAAAATCCACTTTGTTTTCTTCCAAGGGAAAAAATGACTCAGCAGTGTCCTTTTGTTCAGAATCACAGATAACATCTTTTAATTCCTTATTGATTTTAAAATTAATTTGTTATCAGAACAACCTAAAGACATCTTAAAAGCTGTCTCTAGAATCTCCAATAATACTCCCAGTATAACCACTGACCTAGAGTTTTGTCAATCCCTTGAAGGTCTTTCCTTTTCCAATTTAATTATGGTGCATCAGAATGCTGCAGAAATGGCAATGAGCAGAAAGTCAGGTCAGGCCTAGTCCTCAACCTGCCCCAAGCCAGTAAAAACCATGCAAAAGCCACTGACCAAAAATTCCCTACAAGCAGAGTGTGGTCTTCCAGTTTAATTAATCTCTCTGTGACTTAATACTCTTATTTGAGAAATGAAGGTGTTGTAGTAAATGACCTTGCATGCTCTTTCTAATTGATAGCCCAGCTAAAATGCCTGACTTAAATGCCACAGCCTTTCTAAGTGCTAAGTGCTTTCTTTGCATTATCTCATTTAATCTACTTGGTGACTATCTTAGTACATTTTGTGTTGCTTTGACAGAATACTTGAGTGGACAATTTATAAAGAAAAGAAATTCAATTCTCCTTGTTCTGGAGGTTGGGAAATCCAAGATCAAGGGCCACATCTGGTGAGGGTTTTCTTGCTGTCATAACATGGTTGAAGGTATCCCATGGTGAGACAGCAGGAACATACAAATTCAGGTCTCTGTTCTTCTAATAAAGCCACTAATTTCATAATGGAAGCTTTATGCTATGATCTCATCTAACACTAATTGCCTCCTAAAGGCCCCCCACCTCCAAATTTTATCAACATGTGAATTTGGGGATTAAGTCTCCAACACATGAACTTTGGGGGACACAGCCAAACCATTCCCATGTTCCTTGTCACTCATGTTATCTTTGTTTCATAAATGAGGAAATCACAGCCTAAAGTTTGCCCTGTGATCCCACAGCTGGCAATGGCCATGCCCAGCCTTCCTTCTCAATCATGGTTATGCTCTTCAGTAACAAATACAGCCCTGTTAGTCCAGGCCTGGGTGTGGCTCTTTGAGAAGATATAATACATCAAGCAGAGTTTTCTCTATTTCTATGAGTTCATGTCAAATTTGGGAAGCATTTATACAAATAAACAAAAATTCTTGAAGCACTTAGGTTCTTAACTGTTTGTTACTGTCTAGATAAATAATGTAGCAAAAGGAGAGATAAGTTTGAGTTTGAAGTGTTTAAATTAGGCATGGGCTGGGCGCAGTGGTACATAGTTTTAATCCCAGCAGCTCAGGAAGTTGAGGCAGGCGAATCCCAAGTTCAGAGCTAGCCTTAGCAATTTAGAGAGGACCTAAGCAACTTAGTGAGAACCTGTCTCAAAATGTCGAACAAACAAATAAACAAACACAAAATCCCCAAAAGTGCTGGGGATGTGACTCAATAGTTAAGCACACCTGGGTTCAATTCCTGGTAACAAACATTTTTTTAAAAAAATAAGTAAAATGAGTATGAACTTGAAATCAGGCGTCTTTCAATGTGAGTAAGGATTTGGATAAAGAAAGAACACATGGGATAGTGCTGCGGAATGTGAAAACTTCAAGAGTAAAGGCAAGACATAGTGATGTTTGGCATAGATGGTGATGAGGCTCTTGTGAATTTTGGAAGTGTGTATTAGGTCATTAACATGAAATGATATGGGTGGGGTTGATTGAGGCACAAGAGACCTAGAAAAATCTCTGGGTGGGAAGTTAGAAATTGCAGGCAAACTTTTAAGCAGTGATGTAATCTGAGAATGTATGTGATCATGCATTTGGTCAGGTAGTGTGTGGAGGAAGAAAACAGAAGAACCAAGGCTAAGTTTGTGAGTTTGGGACTAGAGAATAGGCTGCAGAATAGAAAAGCAGTACTTCTGAATAGTGATTGATGGACAAAAATAGTTTAGCTATAGCTAAACCTTATAGGAGCTGCAACAAAGGGAAATAAATAAAGATGACTTAAGATTTTTAAACTGAATTTCTAATAAATGTTAACATTGTCGTGCTGCTCTGCCTAAAAATAATAAGGAACTTGTGGGTGAAAAAAAAAACAAAGAGACCAAGAGGAAGCTGGAACCCACAGAGTTGAAAGGGACGTTTGAAGAAGATGCCAAATGTTCGGCTAAAGTGTGCAAGTGTGCCTGTGCGTGTGTTGCTGTGATACAAATTCCTTCTGTCTTCCCAAAACTTCTGTAAAGTTGACTATGCATACAAAGAATTTCTGAAGACTCCTTTTACTTACTTGTTTTTGTTTTTGATGAAAATCAGGAAGAGGACTTCATTACTCATGTGGTAGATAGCGATCGAGCAGAACAAGAACAGTTTGTGAAGACACGGAGCCAAGTTGGCAGAAAAGTCTGGAGCCAGGTGGAGACATGAGAACTGACACCCCCCAACCCATCCCTCAAACATATCCCCACCTCATCCTTCTTCTTCTTAAGGTCTACATTCAATTTTCTGTAGGATGTGGAATGGGAATTAGTTCTATCTTTGATGAATGTATTACTTATGGAACTGTAATCAAAAAAGTAGAAAGTCAAGTCTATTAAAAATAATCTAAATGAAGTAGAACAGTTCTAATCCTATGAGATTTTTTTCACAGCAAGATAATTAATGTATCAGTGTCTTTGAATGATCTTTTATACTCTTAAAAAAAGTCCTTTGGAACTTTCTAAAGTGAGTAAGCTAGGATAAAACCAAATTCTCCTAAAGCACTTTCTGCCAGGTTTTTAGGGAAGTCTGTAGCTGGAGTCAATATTTATTGAGTACAGTTACAATAAAGGCATTGCCCTTGGTCCTGTGGGAAGATACGGAAGAACCTTGTGGTCTCTGCTCTTGAGACCTAGTGTTTACTTCAGCCACATAGGAATCCTTTTCTGTTGACAGAAAGGGTTTTAGCATAGAGTTTCAACTTTGGAAAGGAAACCAGCGTATGAGACCACTGCTTTCCAAATGCACAATGTTTTTATCTATCAAGAGAAGACGTTCCAGCCACACTCTCTAGGTTGTTTTCAACTTGGATCTGGGCAAAGATTGAGGTCATTTCAGAAATACCAAAGTTAACAGTCTTTATAGTGATTAGAACTTGTGTGTGTGTGTGTGTGTGTGTGTGTGTGTGTGTGTGTGTGTGCTGGGGATAAACAGGGAGGACAGATTAATATAAAATGGAGAAATTGGGAAAAATTTTCATATAATGGAGTATTTATAATATCAAAACTTTTTATCTCCTTCCAAAAGCTAGAAAAAATATAGTTCTTTGAAAACATATTTAGTATAAGGTAGGTGTATGATTCATCCAGAGAATAAAAGTATAATAGTACCATAGATTGGCACAAGAATGAGATTGTCTAGTTTGACCTTCGTTTATGTAATTTTTCATTAATCCTAATCCTTCAAAAAGGAGAAAATTTGTCTTCCAATGGCAGCCCAGGACATCATTAGAACATTAGCACTATATTAAAAATCTTGAATGGAGTTGAAATCTATCTGCTATAACTTTATTGGGATAACTCCTTTGTACAATACATCCCTGAAATATTTAAAGCTTTCTACTATGTCGAACCAGCATCCATTCTCCTCTTCCAAATCTTTCAAGTCTCCTCTTCTCCAGGCTAAAGAGACTCATTTTCTTCTTCCTTTTTTTTTTTTTTTGTATGTGGTTTATGCCTTGTTCTGTCTTGATCAGAAAAAGTCCAGCATAGCTATGTCTTTATTCAGGCCACAACTGAAACACAATATTTTAAGGGTTGTTCATTCACTAAAGAAAAGATGTACTGAGTAGTACTCATTCAGAGTATCGTGCTGGAGATTGTAATTAGTGAACACAATGGAGTGAAATTGTCCTTACAGCAGAATTCATTCATTCAAAGAGAATTATAGATAGATGAAATTGCAGGTTCAAAGGTCCTGAGGTGAGTGCAAGGCCAATATGTTAAAAACAAGCATGATCAAGGAGACCAGTGTGGTAGCCCAGTAATCTAGAGAAATGCTGGGAGGTGAAACCATAATAGAATAAGATTATTTAGAATTTTTGCTGTTGCCCTGAGAATAATGGAGAACTATGGGAACATTTGGAACAGAGGAGTGACTTGATGTTATTTTTAGCAAAAAAAAACTCTCTGGTTACTGTTGGTGATTAGACAGAACGTGGGGCAGGGTGCCCAGCTTGGAGGTTATTGCAGTAATGTAGGTGAGAAATAAAGGTGGTGTGTGGACCGGGGCCGCAGAGGAATGGGTGAGAAACAGTTGAATTCTGGATAGAGTTCAAAGCTGGAGTTGACAGGATTTGCTAATGGATCAGAAGTGGGTTGTGCAAGAAGACGTGGTGTGTCAAGGATAACACCAAGTTCTTCAATCTGAGTCATCATTTCCTGAGATGAGGAGGGTGCACTGAGGAGGAGGCTAGCGGGTGATAATCAGAAGCTCAGGTTTGGATTTTTCAAGTTTGAGATGCCCATAGCACCCAAGTGGAGGTCTCCATTGGAGGTAACCATGCAGGAATCATCAGCGTGTGGTTGGAATTTAAACTGAGGAGCACGGCTGATATTACCAGATGGGAGGAGAAGGGGTTGAAGGTCAGCCCGGTGGGGAGGCAGGCTGCCCTCCACCTGCGTGTTTGCTTGTACTAAGCCCCCTGAGGTCACATATCTCTTCCTGGCAGCCCCACATACTGGGTGTGGTATTGGGTTTTCTGACGCTGACTTTCCCACTCCTGCCTTCCGAGTGTCTGTCCTGGCGTTATTGGTGAACTGCCTCCTTCTCCTCCTCCTTCGCCTTCCACCATGTTGTATCCCATGTGTGGGTGCTGATGAACCCTCACCAAAGTCAGGTTTGGAGGAGGAGACTGAAGATGCCATCGTGGCACACCAACATGGAACAGAAAGACTCATTCCTTACACAATGGGGGTTTCTGAGGGGATCAGTGTGGGCTTCTTAAGTAGCTCTGAAACGGATTGAGAGAGAATAGTTGCATTTTTTTTTTTTTTTTAGTTTCCTTTTCCCTTTCCTCCTTTGGTTGTGGCTGGAGGTTGGAGCTGGGTAAGGCTGCCCAAGCATGAGTATGGTCTTTTTTTTTCTTTTTTTTATTGGTTGTTCAAAACATTACAAAGCTCTTGACATATCATATTTCATACATTAGATTCAAGTGGGTTATGAACTCCCATTTTTACCCCAAATACAGATTGCAGAATCACATTGGTTACACATCCACAATTTTACATAATGCTCTATTAGTAACTGTTGTATTCTGCTACCTTTCCTATCCCCTACTATCCCCCCTCCCCTCCCCTCCCATCTTCTCTCTCTACCCCATCTACTGTAATTCATTTCTCTCCATGTTTATTTTCCCATTACCCTCACAACCTCTTATATGTAATTTTGTATAGCAATGAGGGTCTCCCTCCATTTCCATGCAATTTCCCTTTTCTCTCCCTTTCCCTCCAATCTCATGTCTCTGTTAATGTTAATCTTTTCTTCCTGCTCTTCCTCCCTGCTCTGTTCTTAGTTGCTCTCATTATATCAAAGAAGATATTCAGCATTTTATTTTTAGGGATTGGCTAGCTTCACTTAGCATAATCTGCTCTAGTGCCATCCATTTCCCTGCAAATTCCATGATTTTGTCATTTTTTAGTGCTGTGTAATACTCCATGGTGTATAAATGCCACATTTTTTTTTTATCCATTCATCTATTGAAGGGCATCTGGGTTGGTTCCACAGTCTAGCAATTGTGAATTGTGCTGCTATGAACATCGATGTGGCAGTATCCCTGTAGTACGCTCTTTTAAGGTCTTCAGGGAATAGTCCGAGAAGGGCAATAGCTGGGTCAAATGGTGGTTCCATTCCCAGCTTTCCCATGAATCTCCATACTGCTTTCCCCAAATTGGCTGCACCAATTTGCAGTCCCACCAGCAATGTACAAGAGTACCCTTTTCCCCACATCCTCGCCAGCACTTGTTGTTGTTTGACTTCAGAATGGCTGCCAATCTTACTGGAGTGAGATGGTATCTTAGGGTGGTTTTGATTTGCATTTCTCTGACTGCTAGAGATGGTGAGCATTTTTTCATGTACTTGTTGATTGATTGTATGTCCTCCTCTGAGAAGTGTCTGTTCAGGTCTTGTGTGATTGAGTTTCCTGCAGAAACCCAAGAAAGGAGCACTTGAGCTTTTTTTATCAGCTTGCCCAGATGTTGTGCAGAAGGGGAAGAATAAGAGGATTAAATTATGCTAGTAGACAAACATCAAAAAATGCAGTCAGACTCATATCTTGTTTTTGTTCCTTTAATTCTTTGCCCTTGATTTCAGGATCATTCATTTACTTTTTTTAATCCTCATTTTTTAAAAAAATCTAGCCTATTATTCTAAAATGTCAAAGTCTTGGATCCTGATTCTGTTGAATAATGTTTTTTACAATACTACAAGACATTTATCATTGGAAAAGGTAACGATTAAAATTTTTAATGATTAATAAAAATACTGAACACTATGAAGTTAAAAAAAGCATTGTGGCAACACCGCTCAGCTATTTCCTCAAGGTTAATGTAACCATCCTTTGAATGCAATCAATCATAATTCACCAAATTAAACTAGCATCAAAGTCTTGTTCTTCCAGATTGTCCCAAAGAAGTTGCTTTCCTCTGGTGATCTGTTGTATAGTAGGGTGACTATAGTTAACAACAATATATATTTCCAAATAGCTAGATGAGAGAGGATTATAAATATTTCCACTCCAAAAAAATTATAAATATTTGAGGTGATGGAAATGCTCAGTATTCTGATTTGGTCATTACTGGGTACAAACATGTAACAAAACATCACACCATACCACATAAATATATATGATTATTATTTGTCATTTAAATTAAAAATAAAAACAATACAGGTCAGAAACACAGCATAAAAGGACTTGAATAAGCCCAGATATTTTATCAGTTAATAATAGTATCAAAGGAGAAAACGTGTTTGTATTGGCTTTTTGATCATCCACTCAAAATACTGCTAGGAATTCATTGCAAATTTACCTCCCCGTAGGTTTTTAAATTCTCTGTTCAGTTTATTTCTGGCTTCCTAATACTGCTCTTAGTGCTCAGTGATCTCAATCCACAGCAAATTATTTTTATACTGTGCTTTGTAATTTATCATGATCAAGGGATATTTAATTCTTTTAGAACAGTTAGGTAATGAGCAATGAAGTCTTTAGCCTCATTGGACTTCAGTTGCTCCCTAATAGTGTTTGGCTTGAGTTTTGGAGGTTGAAGACCATTATTTTTATATCATCACAATATCAATTAGTTCGAAGTCATAGTCTTCTCTTACTCCAAATTAAACCCTAAGTTACTTTGGTATTTTAAATGACCCCTCTTCCCCAAGTCTTAGCTCATCTGGGGCTTCAGTCTTTCTCACCTGAGTCTCACTTGGCCCTGCCACTCTCATATGCTGTGTTCATTGGTTCATTCACTCAACAATACTTTTTGACCATTTGCTTGTTCTTGGAACTGTGTCCCTGTGAAGATGAATAAAAAAGACATGATTACTTTTCAATTGTATTTTTCTTTTTAAAATATCTGTAATGACATTTTTTTTAGTTTCCTTTCCCCTTTCCTCTTCATTTTATCAGTTTTTTTCCAAAATTGCATTTTTTGAGAACTTCATAACATGTTTGAGTCATAATCTCCTTAGGAGTCTCACGCTATGAATAATGCATATCTTTCCTCTAAACATTTTGCAGACATTGATATAATCTAGGGTGTACAATTCATCATGTCCAGCTTTCTTCTCCTTGGAAAAAGTAGAATTCAAGATAATATAAACACTTTCTTTCAAAGTTCAGACATTTGCACACTTCATCAATTGATTTTTCTTGTCGTCAGAACTAGGTTCAAAGTAGTTGTTTCCTCTGACTATTTTCTCGGCTTCTTAGAGATTTAATTGTCACTAATGATATTCAAGAATCTGTTACATAGTTAGTTTTTAGCCAAATAAAGTGCTCAACCAATTCATGGATGATAGAAGTTTTTTTTCACTGCTGCTAAGAACAAGATCTTCGCCTGTCTGGTTCACCACTAATTCCTTCACCATGATGGACACTCCATAATGGCCACTGATATTATCACCTACTCAGTGCTTCCTAGTGCACTCTGTCTTCAGGAAATGGAGATTTCCATGCAGATGTTTATCTCCTCAACCCTTAGCATCATTGTGCTTCTCCTCTTGAAAATCTTTTTTTTTTTTTTTAGTTTGAATAAGACAAATCTCTGTGTGATATTGTTCCAATTTAGGCAGCAATCACATTACATTTCATAGGTCTATTGTTTCATTTTTTTCAACTAATATTTATTGAGTGCCTATATAAGAATAGCCTAACAAGTTGTTGTGATTCATCATTAACTGTATCCTATCCACTTTCTAAAGCATTTTTACATTAAATAACTAATTTGATCTTTATCATCTGAGACATAGAGATATTACTGAGTTTTCCAAGGTTAAAATTTCAAGTGGAACAGGGTGGCAGTATTTTAGACATTGGCAATCTAGCAAAGGACAAAATGAATAAGGATCCTTTTAGGGAATTTATTTAGGGAATAAAGCAAATGCTAAATACATAAACAGGGCTGGGGTTGTGGCTCAGTGGTAGAGCGCTCACCTACCATGTGTGAGGCACTGGGTTCAATCCTCAGCACCACATAAAAGTAAAATAAAGATATTGTGTCCACCTACAACTAAAAATAAATACTTTAAAAAATAAAATAAATAAACAAGTTACTTTCAGATGATGTGTGCTATGAAGAAAAACATGGGAATATGGAAAAGTGTGTAGAAAAATAACTTTTTAAGGAGGGTTAGGGGAAGTTTTCTTTGGGGAGGTACATTTTACCTATGGATCATCCAGGGTGCTTTCAGAAGCAAGTAAAACTGAACATAAAATAATTTAATGTTGTCATATAAAAATATAAAAGGGCTCTGGCATTTGTTCAGAGGCTGAGCATGTGAGGGAGCACAGGTGCTCACATGCCTAGCTCATCCTGTGAACTGGCCTCCTTCTTGCTGCAAAGTGGCAGCAGCACATTCACACATTCCACCCTCACACACCTTAGGCAGAGTCTTGAGGCAGAAAGACTTTCTTCTCATTTTTTTTCTCATCAGCAAGAAAATTTTCATTCCCAGCGGTCTTCATATTGTATCTTATTGGCCAGCACTGAGTTACCTGTAGGAGGAATTAAATCGCCACGATTTGCTTCCAGTCTTAGACTAATTAAGATTTAGTCCCTAGAGCTTGGTTTGAATCAAAGTTCTTTAGTATAAAAACAACAACAACAACAAAAAGAAGGTAAACAGCCAAAAAATTAGGGACCAAAATGGAGGCATATTTGGATATACAACAGTCACTAGTGTCTGTAATAAACCGAATCGAGTAATGAGGAGCCATGCATGTGAAGATCTTCAAGAGAAGCACATGAGGTTCAAGTCCTTGAGAGTGGGAACTAGCTCAGCATGCTCAAGGGCCAGAGTGGAGTGTGGCTGGTGCACCATCCTCTGAGATCACAGAAGGCAGGGGAATGGCAAGAGGTGAGACTTAAAACATGGTAGTGTTTCAGACCTGGCTCAGGAGCTCTAAGTGTTTGGATTTGAATAATAGACATGCATTTAATTTTTTTCATTCCATTTTGTACAAATTACCTAAGGTATGTCTCAATTTCTTCATCTTTAAAAAGTGTGTAAAAAAACATACATTAACTGATGGAATTGTTGGAAGATGAAAGGATAATACACAAACAACAATTAGAATAAGGTCTGGAATATGGTAAGTAGATGCTCCATAAATGCTGGCTATCATTAGTATATCATTGGTTCAGAGTTGAGATAATGTAGGGTCTAGTAGACCACAATGAGGTATTTTAATTTCACTTAAATTGCAAGACCATTAGAGTCTTTGATGTAGGCAGTGATCTGACAAGAGTTAGTTTTTTATATTTATTTATTTATTATATATTTATTTATTTATTATATATTTATTTATTTGTTTGTTTTTGGCGTTGGAGATTGAACCCAGGGGTGCTTTTACCATGGGATACATCCCCAGACTTTTTTACTTTTTCTTTTGAGACAGGGCCTTACTCAGTTGCATAGGACCTAACTTAGTTGATGAGGCCAGCCTTCGACTTGCGATCCTCCTGCCTCAGCATCCTGAGTCGTGCATGGATTGGAGTATGGGGTTGAGGAAAGGGGACAGTCAGTAAAATCTTGCCTTAACCTAGGTGACGTAGGTTTGACTAGAGCAAAAGAATTGTTTCTTTCACCTTTATGAACAGAGTTTTTCTTTTATCCTTTCTTTCTTCTTGGTAACTAACTTTCTCCCAATTTGCACACTTAATCCGATGATAGATAAAACAATTTGTGAAGATGATCTTTGTCAGACTGGCTCACCACAGAGCAGAAGTGAGAACATAATGGATTTAGCACTAGCTTGTTGAATATGTCCCAAAGCTTTCAGAGCCCAGCTGTTCAGGTTTATTGAGTCTCATGAAAAGTGATTTGTAGTTATTTTCATTTTTATTTTTCCTACCCTTATCCTTCCAGCTGTTAGATCCTAACGTTTCCTGTAGGTGGAAAATAATTTCCCTTTTTTTTTTTTTCTCAGACTCAAGTTGAGAAGCAGACAGAATAGCCATTTCATTTTAGTCCTACTGCATTCCTTTATCATGATCCAGATGGCCTTCAGGAAGGGTAGACACATGCTCCACTCTATGTGTTCCTAATAATGTCCTCTGAGGATCTTTCTTTCTTTTTCCTTTTTTATCATTTTTGCTTTATAGGAATTGCACCCAGGGTCTCATGCATGCTTGGCAACAACAAAAACAAAACCTTATAAATTAAAAATTTTTATTGGCAAGCACCACTCTAAATGATATCATAGACATGCCACTAGTACTTGGTTACTTAAATTATTTTTTTTTCCAGTAGTGATGATAAAGTGAGTTAAACCTCTCTTTTTACTTTCCTTCCTTATAATAAAAATTACTCCACCAGAAAAAAAAAATTTGGTTGCAATGTATAGAAGCTCAACTTGAATTGATTTTGTTAGGAAATCTAGACTTGAGAATCAAAAGAATTGAAAAAAAAAAAAAACTGTTAGAAGATAAGGAACAGAACAGTTTCCAGAGTTTTAGGAACAAGGATTGATATTTGAACCATGCCAGGACTCCTTTTTTTTTTTCCACCTCCATCTCTCACTTTTTACTTTTCTCAACAGAACACCTTCTGATTTTTTTTTTTCCTATGTTGAGGATTGAACCCAGGGCCTCATGCATGCTAGGCAAGAGCTCTACCACTGAGCTATTTTGAAGCTGTATTTTTCCAGTGTTAGCAGCAGAAATGGAAGGTTTCTATATCTCAGCTCCACAGGGAAAAATCCTTAAGAGGAACCCCGTCAGATTAGGGGAGAAGTCTGATGGACACCAAATTGCTTTATGAAGAGAGTCAAAGTTGCATGGAAAGACCACAGCCCCCAGACCAATGAGTGAAGAAGGGCTCATTCCCCAAGAGATTGGTAGATGCTGTTCCCAGGATGCAGAGAAGGCTACTGGGTAAAATTAAAACAATTAAGTGTTCACTAAAAGAACCCATTTGCAAGAAGGCCACAAGGAATCAGGTTAATTTAGCAACTCTTGAATAGAGATTAACTGGTTCAGGAATAACAACACACCTCTCCTAAGTTTTCAGTCTCAGATAAGACTGGGTGATCTTCTTGACATTCTTAGAGATCTAATTCAAGATCAGCACTTTTCCAGCAATCAAATCTCATTAAATTGCTTTGTTTGCTTTATTTTTTTTTATTTTTTTTTTTTGTCTTTCATTATCTGCTGTGCTTCAGGGACTTTCTTTTGCCAGAAGTCAACTAATATATAATGGATATAAAATGCTTTGGGGGTTAATCAGTGTTTTCTCTGTATTCTATTAATTGATTGATAGACTGCAGAAGAATTATTTAGAATATATGTAATACTTGGAAGAAATTTTGTTTCTATCTGCTGTAATTCCCACATTCTATGAACTCACTGGGATTCAAAGAAGGTATACTTTGAATGTGGTATGGCCAAGGTCATATCTTTCCCCCAAAATGCCAGCATTAAAAAACCTGAAATGACCTGTTGTCCCAAGTTGTGTATGTGTGTGTTTTCCCCAATACATCCTTTTAGTAAATAAAAGGTGAAAATAAATTTAACAACAAGAACAAATGTGAAAATCAAATTGGATTATCCCCATTCACTGTGATGAATACTAGGCTGCTGTTAGACTATAAAAACAAAGTGAAGTTTTTGCCTGATAAGTAGGGGCAGAGGGGTGGAGCGTTGGGCAGGGAGATGCCTGCTTCTTTCCTTCAGGCTAGACCTCCAGGGGTGAGAATATTGTGACCAGCATATCAGAGAAGGCAATTCCTCTCTGTTTCCAATCCATGTCCAGTCTGTTCTAATCACCTCTCTCCCTCTCCCCAGCAGCCACACTCTTACTTTGCCACTGATGCAGCAGCAGTTCTGGCTCTCGTCATTCTCCCTGTTTCCCAAAAGGCCTCCTTCCAACCCATCATCACCATAGTGATCTGTCTAAAATGCAAATTCAGTCACATCATGCTCTGGCCTAAAATAGTTCAATGCCTACCCCTGCCTGCAACCAACAGGATAATTCATTCCATTCACACCAACATTCTTCTCTGCCACTTAGCCTCAATTTCTGCTAAGCCTAGACCCAGGTTTGAGATTTTGAACTGAGTTAATAATTAAAACTCTAGGGGTTAGGGCCATAGAGCCTTCATGTAACCAGTAATGCACAAATATTTATTGAACAATCTCTCTTAATCAGATGAGGCAAAAAAAAAAAGGCCAAAGGAAACAAAGCCACTTAATAAATAAATTAATGTTTTATAGGCAAAACTGTAACTATGAAGGATTGCTCTTATATTTTACTCCATTATTTCTTCCCAAACTAAATTCACTGCTAGCATAATATTATGAAATAAATGGAATCCTAGTTTTTCAATCTGATTTGCAGCTTGAGGGGAATATTTTGGTGTTTAATGCTAGGCTAAATGTAGGCAAAGAAGTTTTCTTTCTTACTTGACTTTCGGTGCTCCGGGACTATTTAAGTTTTCTGCATTCTTGAATCTCTTCTTAGGCATTTCTGCTCCAATTTCATTTTTGAAAAAGAAATGAAACAAACAGAACCAAAAATGAGCAATTTCTTACTGAGGAGCAGGAGACAGGAACAGTCAACCCCGATATGCACAAAAACCAGTGACTGCTGGAAATCAGGAAGAGTTCCATTTGAGCTTTCTGAACTGGAGTTCATTGACTCTCCTATCTCTGGACCTTCCTAAGGGTAGAAATACCTTCTGCCTTGCTCAGTTTTCAGGAAATTAAAACCGAGGTTTCCCTTGCCATTGAAAAAGTGCAGATTATTTTGCACTTGTTAGTGAAAATATCACTAGAAATATGTGTGAAGTCAGAGAAATATTTTTATAACATTACTACTTTCAGAGTCTCTTTAATGTAGTATCCCTTCAAAAATACCCATAAGTAGTTCTAGGAAGGAAAATTAAGAAATTTAGAAGGAAGTAGACCTAATTTAGTGGAGCTAACTTACCTCTAGGAAGGCAGAATCAGAGCAGATCAGCAGTAGTTCAAACTATAGTATCCTCAGAAATTTTTGAGTGTGAACAAAATATGGAGTGGGGTAAACTTCGAGGATAGAAGGAACATTTTGACTGAGCGTACTTAGGTACCAACTTCAAAACATAAGGTGTCAGCTTTCTTGCAGCAAGACAGATTCTGGATCCCACCTTCCTGGTACTAATTGCATTTGTCCAGATTGTCTCTGGGACTGAGGGAAGCTGGCTGTCCTTGTCAAGCATCGGTGACTTTGAGAGGTAGGAGGCAGAGAATGATGTCCTCATTTCCAATTCATTGGCGTTCTGTCATTCCCATTCCCTGAACTGTGTCTGGCACGCAGACATAATAGAAATTTATTGCATAAATCACAACTTACCATTTTCCTCATATTTGGAGTTTGGAAAACAGATGTTGTTTCATGGAGATGGTTTCTGAGAAATTCTTAATTTTAAAGACATGTCCCCTCCAGCATCGTTGATTTGTGTGAACTTAATGTTTTCTTGTTAATGAGCACGATCTGCAAGATCAGACCTTGGCCTCCGACTGTCCACAGGTGTTCTGTTCTCATGGCTACCATGCACATCAAGGCTGCTGGTATCTAACCGGCAGCTCCCTCCCTAATTGTTTCCCATACGCAGGTCCATATTTCGGCCTGGATGGTGTAATTTTTACAAGACTCTCCTCTTTTTGACCCATTCTATACACTTAATGTACTCCATTTGTATTGGACACCATGGTTCAAATATCAGAGCTTAAATAACTTGGAGTCATTCTTTTAAACTCTCCTGATACTTACATTTTCTTATATCCAGAGAGTTAATATGGTCTGCTTAACTTCCTTCATGCTCTTTCTCATTATCGCTCCTTTTTTATTTCTCAGCAATCACCCCTGCCCAAACTCTCTTTGCCTCATGTGCAGGTTATTACAGCCTCCCACAAGCTTTTCCTGTCTGCAGTCTTTGCCATGCAAAAATCATTTGGCATTTTGATGTAGACATTTTCCCCAAGGAGATTTTCTCACGTTACCAGCTTGCTGACTTATATACAATTTTAGGATGCACTATTTTGCAAAATGCTTTGCAAACCAGTGATCTCATCATTCCTGCAAACATATAGAGTTAGACCCTTTTTCTGTGAGTTGGTTGATGATAAAGGTCTTGTCTGGAAGGTCTTGCCTTTGCTCTCTGAAACCTGTCAGGGCTCAGTTCCAGTATTTCTTATTACTTGGGAAATTTTAAGTGACTTTTCCATTCTTCACTAAGTTCATATTTAGCTGTTTTGCAACATTTTAAGACTGTGCTGTTTTGTATGGTTTACTTTTGTTCCACCAATGATAATCTTATGTAAGTAAGTTCACCTATGTCAGAATTCTTGCCTCACATATTAGTCTTCTTGGTATAATTCTCAACTACATACAACATTTTATAAATCACAACTTACCATTTTCCTCATATTTGGAGTTTGGAAAACAGATGTTGTTTCATGGAGATGGTTTCTGAGAAATTCTTAATTTTAAAGACATGTCCCCTCCAGCATCGTTGAAAGATATCCTCTATGCTTAAAAATACTGCTGATACATTTTATTTTACCCTTTATTATTGCCAAATGCCAGATATTTAAAATCCCCTGAAGATATTCATTTTTATGTATAGTTGTTCTGTCATCCTTACATTCTAGGATCTTTTGGGTTCACTTTCCAAACTCAAGTGGCTAAAGAGAGAAGGGACTCCCTCTGTGTTTTAATCAACCATGCTGCGAGTATGCCAAGCTAATGTTAATTATATAATGATCATAACAGAGGAAAATTTAGTAGGGATTATTCAAATTCCAGAGTTTTTAGAGTCACTTTTATTCTTGTATTTTTGTCATTGAAAATAAATGGCCCTTACTCATTATTCTCATATCTAGAGTTTTCAGTGTCATTCATGATCAAGTAGTACTACTAGTCATAGTAACAATAATAGCAAAAGTAGTAGATGTAATAGGTTTATAGATACATCAACTCTGTATCAATAGTTCATGGAAAATTTATTGTGTACCAGGCACTGTGCTAGTTATGACACATATATTAATTCAGTCGTCCTTATAAAAGGCCATGAGATGGTGCTATTCACCATTACAAGGTCAGTAAAATTGATCAAAGAGGTTAATAATTTGTCTAGCAGTTAGTACTTCTTAGATCAGGAAACCTTGCTGATGTGTTGAAATTTCAAATTTGCAGTCCAGTGTAATATTATTTAACATAGTGAAATCAATGGAAAGAACTTTGCTACAAACCTTTTTTTTTTAAAAAAAAATATAGTCTTTTGTCTTTGAATCTTGAGTTTTCTAAAGATACTGATGGTGGGCTGCCCAATCTTGGGGAGGGAATTTGAGCAATTAAGAGATCCAAAATAGGACAGTCAGATCTTTAACTCCTGTTTTAGTCAGGCTTCTATTAAATTTTTTTCTGCTATGACTAAAAGACCTAAAAAGAAAAATTAGAGGAGAAAAAGTTTATTTTGGGTTTTAAAGTTTCCGAGATCGGAGTCCACAGACAACTGGTTCTATTGCTCCGGGCCCAAAATGAGGCAAAAAATCATGGCCAAAGGGTGTGGCAGAGGAAAGAAGCTCAGAACAAGGCACCAGGGAGTAGAGAAAGAGACTTCTCCTTCTAACTAAGGACAAAATATGTCTCCTAAAGGCATGCCCCCATTGACCACCTCCTCCAGCCATACCTACCTGCCTACAGCTACCACTCACTTAAGCCTTATCAGGGGTTTAACGGTCTAATTAGGTTAAGGCTCTCATAACCCAATTATTTCACTCTGAACTTTCTTACATTGTCTAACACATGAACTTTTGGGGGACTCTCATGTCTAACCCATAATAATTTCCATTCCCCTTTCATCAGGCATTTAGGGTTACACTTTTGAGAATTTATATTTACATAAACTCGATGCGTAATATTGTGGAGTTCGTCTTCATTTTGACTTTTCCAATCTTAAATAGTAAGTCTATTCAAAAACTTACATGAAAGTCCTAGACATACATGTTATAGCTTACTTTTTATTTATTTAAAGTACATCAAAGACTCTGGAAATAATCATTCTTCATTTATTTAGGATTTCAGTTAGATGCGCTTTTTGCAGTGCAGCTGCTGTGTATGTTCAATGTGTAATGTGTGAAACTGGTCCCTAGTTGAACCATTTGCTGTCTGACAAGTCTAAAGTTATTTATGGTTCGTTTTATAGTCCTATGTGATGTGTGCATGATGTGTTCTTGGCACTGATAATGAAAAATAGAAACATTTAACATATAAATAAAGGAATGTTTTGCATTGGCTTGGAAACTTTAAAATTGTTTAGCTCTTTCAATAGTGCATGACTATTGATTTTCACCAGTTCACATTGGTAAGAGTCAAAAGTGGCACAATTAGAAGAATGGTGTTTCTTTGATTTTACCTCTCACCACTATTCCTTTAAAGAAATCTCTAGGGTGTCTCAGAACACTCTGAAGAAATTTCTTGCTCCACTTATGGTGCCAGAATCATGGGGATGGTCCTGCAATTGTGTCTCTTGCCATTACCAAAACTATAGTTCCCAATATTTGTGGATGCCAAGACACAGCTGTGGAAAAGTCAGAAGCTGTCCTAGTCTTTTAAGACAGATCATCTGATCCCCTTTGCAACAAATGAGTCCCACTAAATGGAAGTACCTCCCTTCTACCTCCTATACATACTCCCGGATTCAGTTCAGAGCCATTTGTGTTTCTGTTGGCTTGCAGATACTTCAGTTTTGTCACAGTCATTCATCATAGCCTGAAGCCAAGTTCATGTGCTCCCAGATTGAGGATATAACACTGAGATGTTAAGACTTTCAATTGCCCCATCTTCTTCAGCCTGAAGGGGAATTCTTTCCCACTAGGGATTCACATCTCTTATGTAAATTATCCTCCGAACTACAGCAGCAGAATCCAGATTTACCCTTGGAATATACAGCTAAGTCATAATGTGTTCACAAGTTAGATCTGAGCTAATTCTACATGTTGTTGTCAGCTAAGAACTCCTGTACCCTATCTGTGCTAGTTTGAAGTGTATTTCTTGGTGAAATCCAATAGTTTTTATGTTCTAGTTAGTGCACCAAAAGTGGCCTTTGGCAATAACTTTCTCTATTCTTCCTCCTTCCCTTTCTTTCTTCCTCTTTTCTGTTTTCCTTCCATTTCTCGTTGTTCCCTCCTTCCCTACTTCTTTCCTTTTTTCCCCTCTTTCTTCTCCCCCACTCCCTTTATTTCCTATTACTTTGACTTCCCTGTGTAGGAATGGGGTGAGCTTTCAGTAAAAGTCAGAGTTTACCAGCCTGTAGGCCAGGTCTACATCAGGGCAACATCAGAACCAGTAGGAAATGTGTTGAAATCCAACTAGGAGCAGGAAGAACAAGCGAGGGTCTGGTGTGTGTTGCCTTCCCTATCTAGGGTATTTTTTTTTTTTTTTGCCCTTAATTGTTGGTGTAAAGGTAAAATTTCCAAGCTGAATCTAAGCCGCAGAGCCTGAGTTAAAGTGTAAAAGACCAGGCATCCTAAAGTTTCCAAAGTGCAGGGATTGGGTTAAAAAGTAAAAGACTAGTATTGTTAGAGTCCCTCTGCTACCCCCAAAACCTGTAATCCCTGTAGTTGTTAGAACAATGAGGGAACTGCCTAGTAAATGTCTCCATTGATTCCCTGGTTGATTAATAGCTAAGGGCTCTAGGTAGCATGGCACGTACGCATCTAGGCCCCAGAACCAATCAGTTTAAATGTGTACCCCACTTAGAAATGACCAATCATCTCTGCCTAAATTGTTCCCGCCAATGTATGTACTAATCATGTTTCAGAATTGTTGTTCAATTTTCCCGCGCCTTATGATGATTTGTTCTGATGCATGCAAAGCCCCCCACCCTCTCCAAAAAGTGTACTTAAGCTCCACCTGCCCTCCGCTCTGGGCTCTGGGCTGCTCTCCCTTCTTGAGTGAGCACAGAGTCCCAGCGCGCTGGAACAGGATCCTCAATAAACTTCCCCCTGCGATTGCATGAAGTGAGTCTCTTGTGTGGTCTCTCCCCTCCGACGCTTCGCTGCACCCCAACATTTTGGTGCATTGGCCGGGAACTGCGCATCGCCGGACAGGGAGACCCTAACAACGGACTACTTCGGGGGTAAGTAAGGCGCCATTCTCTTTCCCTCTCTCTCTCTTTCTTCCCTCTTTCTTCCCCTTCTCTCCTCTTTATTTTTGTTTTTGCGATCGCTCAGGTTCTGGTCTCTGGCTCAGTGGCGGGCGTAAGTCCCCAGGGAACGTAAGTTCCCAGAGCCTCGGGTGGGGTTGGCAGTGTGTGTGTGTGGCTGTCAGTGGAGAGCGTAAGGCTCCCCCTGGCGGTGGCAGGCAGACGTGCCTAGGCGCCACAAAGCCACTCCCTCCTTAGGACGCTCTGGAGGGTAGAGGGGGAACAGGAGTGCCCCCCCATCAGGTAGAGGGGCGGACGGACCCTCGTCGGTGTATTTTGCTGCCAACCCGTCTGGATTTGCCGGCAACTCTTTTTGTCAGGTTGAGTTTACTGCCTGTCTTTAATCTTTGCTTCTGGACTTGTGTTAACCGTTTACTGTGTGTGTGTCCGTGTTTGCGTCACGTTTGTGTTGTCTCTCTGCGCTTCAGAGTGGCCCACCCTCAGAGTTGAATGGCCCCCTTCATCTCTCTCTCTCTAATCTGCAAAGTCAGAGATATTGTCTTTCAGCCAGGCCGCATGGCCATCTAGAACATGGCTTCTAACCTTTCAGGACATCTGCGAATCTCTTCCTGCATGCGTGGGGTCCGTGCAGTCCGCTGGGAGGATTCCACCAGGCGGTATGGCAGATCTGTCCTGTCCCTGTTCCGGTCCCTCCACCCGCCTGTCCTCTCCGCCCCCTGGCCGTCTCCCGAGAAGGGGGGGTCGCGGCGGATTGGCGGACAGAATCAGGGGTGAGGTCGGCGGGGGACCGCCCCTTCTCCCGCTCCTCTGCCGGCAACCGGCTGCAACCACAGCGGGGTGGGAGGGGTCGGAGACGGAGTTGGTAAGGGACTGCCCCACCTCTGTCCGCCCGGCAAGCAAAAAAAAAAAAAAAAAAGCGGCGCTGGGGCACCGGCCCTCTCCCTCCCTCGTGGGGGTAGAAGGGACCAGGTCCCCAAATCCCCCCCGAGTGTTACAGCCCTCCTCGGCCGCAGTGATCACGGGCCAAAGAAGCGAACGGGTCTTTCTGGAGTCAGGCTGCTTAAAAATGCAGCCCAAGGCGGGTGATAAATTCCGTCTAAGGCTAAATACTGAGGCTAGGGAAACAATGTTTCCTTTCCCTCCCATAACGGGCTTGAGTGCAAATAGAGCTGCCTGCTGGGGATTTAACAACTTTGACATCTCGCTTTGACTTTTCTCAAAGCCCTGTCTTCATTATTAAATTGGTGTCAATTGGCTTTAGAGACGGGAACCAAATTTTCAGTCACAAATTTTAACACTCCTGAGGAAACTTTTAAGGAGTCTCCACTCTGCTTTCTTGGGGAAGCCTAGCACTCGAAACAACTGCAAGCAGAGGATGAGCTTTTTGGGAGCTGGTTACTAAAAATAAGGGAAAAAAAAATTGCCTAGTTCCTAAGGTCAAACCAAACTGGAGGAGCTGATCTGCGGGTGAGAGATAAGATTAAGGGACTCCCAGCAGCTGCCAGAACCATTTAGTTCTGGGGAGTGTCCTCAATCCTTATCTACATCTTAAAGATTAAGCCACCTCTGTTTACTTAAAAATAAGGGACACTGAATGCAGTAAAGCCAGCCACACTGAGACCCTTAATTTTACACCTATAGTTGCCCCTACGTGAAAACATCTGGTCCACTTATGGGGAAGTCTATGGTGCTACTGATGGGAGTCATAATTAAATGAAAGTTCAAAACCTGGAGAGGTATTTTCTTATCTGGTTGTCTGATTGTTTCTTAGGGATAATCTAGGTTAAATGTGTGTCTAAAAAAATTAATTTTTTATTGTAACAATCTGGTATCTAAATGGGTTTCTAAGGCATTGCACTATCTTGCAGTTAAAAGTTGGGTTTAAGCAAATTGTTTAGTTTGATTTCAGAAAGTTCATGCTAAAAAAAAACTTAAATACTTGGGAAAAAAAAAATTAAAGGGTTTCAATTTTTGAACTGGGTAGCCTAAGGAGATTTCATTAGATATACAGTGCATTGATTTGAGCAAGAATAGTAAATTATGATATGGTATTTGTTTCTCTCAGTGTGTAAGACTTAGGAAAAAGTGTTAAATTAAAACGTTGGTCTGGCTTATTACAATAACATTAGATAATTAAATACCAACAGTCTTAGAAATTTTCAAAGCTTAATTTTAGATATACATGGTAGTGTGTGGGCAAATTTAATGTAACTTAATGCTACTTTAAAAACTTCAGAAAAAGCAAAGTGGCTTAGGGGTCCTAAAGAAATTTCTTCTGATGGTAGAGATCCTATTTCTAGTTTTATGTGAACAAGTTTTTCTAGTGTAAAAAGATATGAAATTTTAGAAATTGCTTCTTAAATTTGTAATTATAACTTAAGGTTAAAATGCGTTAGGCCTAAAGTGTCTGCACAAAATAGCAGTTTCTCCCTGCTCCTTCCAGATCTTAGCCAGGGCTTAAGCCGATATGCAAACAGAAGCAGCTTGGAGCTCAGGCCCAAGAAAAGAAAAAAAAAAAAAGAGAATAAAAGTGTCTTTTTACCTGAACTCAAACTAGACCAAACCAAGAAGTAAATTGTGTGGTATTTACTAACTACTGGCCAGTCATCTTTTTTTTTTAGGACTCTTGTTTTTCTTAGATTCTGTATTTTTTTGAGCTCGTAATTCTGATCCTGAGGACCTAAGTTAATGTTTTTCTGATCAGTGGAGTTTTTTTTAAAAAAAAAAACAAAACAAAAACAAAAACATTGCAATGGAGATTTCATCTGCGAAAAGCTACGAGGCCTTTATTATTGTTATGTGTGCACACTCCTGTTATGTGTTGTATGTCGGTATGTCTGTATGTGTGTATGTCCATATATCCTGCAGTGATATAACAATTGCCAGATGAGGAGCGCTCCTGAAAAATTAAAAATAGATCCAAATATCTTTAATTAACGTGATTCAAATGGTTCAATTTAGATTGGGTAAACAGATAAAAGTAAAGATGTCCTTAAAATTAAACTTATAAGTTTCTCTAGGTGTTAAAAAAAGGCCCTAATAAAATGTTAACTCTGCTTAAATTCAAAGGTTGGCAAGTATTGTTTCAAAATGTGAACAAAAGGAGGTTAATAGATGAAAAGGAAAAACTAAAAGGTTCTAGGTATGGATCTGATAAAAAAAAAATTTTGTATCACTAGATAGGAGAGTCTATGTGACTAAGTAATCAAGAGGGTTTAAGTAAGGGATAAAGGAGGTTTATGTAAATTGGTTATGTGTATAAGTTTTTGAGTAAGTTACACAACTATGGTTAAACAACAACTGTTATTTTTCAATACTTTCTTGTGCTCTCTTGCTCTGAATAATGAAGTTCCTTCAAATCCGATTGCAGAAAGTCTCAAATTAAACTTCCAACCAGCTTCTGCTTAGGCACTTCCAGTCTCTGACGACCGATGGACCCCCAGCATCTTCAAGAGAACAATTCACTCAGTGCTGAAGCTCACTACCAGGCACGATGGAATACAGCCGACATGGGACAGCGGGAAACAACAAGTTCAGAGAACCTCTTAATCTGCCATCCTGGATTCATGAGTCTTTATGTTCTTTTAAGCTTCCTCATGGTCCTTGGTCTCTTCTGTCAGTCCCCCAACATGGAACTTCTGCCAGAAATTGATCTTTGCTCTAATTTTTATCTTCATTCTGTTTTTATTTGCTCTGATCTTCTTCAGGTGCTGGTGATGATATCTGAAAAAAAAACTTGCCAATAGACGGGTTGCCTGCCATTTATCCAAGCCCTGCCATCTCCCCCTTAGTCATTTCTTTGGAAGCCAAACTTGGTTGGCGTGGGATCATCAGTGTAATTGTGATGTTACTGGTGTGTTCGTGTCTTCCAGGTGTACAGGTCTGTAGGGTAGAAGCTTTACAAGCTGGTGTCCTAAAGTTGTATGGTAATTTTAGGATCAAAGAAAAAAAACATGTTGGAAATTTATTTATCATTTGTGTTCTATAACTGGACTTGTTATCAGTAAGATATGTAAATTTCTATGTTACTTTCTACACTGAGATATAATTTAAATGTATTTTTAAGACAATGAGAGCCTAATCTGGGTAAAGGTTTTATTGTAAAACACAGAAGTACTTTGCTACTTTCCTACAAGAGGTTAAAAGCTTTCAGCCTTTCCTTAATTCATGTTTTAGGTGTGATATTATGTTGTGGTAGCTAATGTCCATGTAAACTTGAGCAACAGTTTATGTAGGCTTTGTAAAATGATGTCTAAAAAGCAAAGATCAGCTTCAGAACTATAGTATTTAAGATTTATAAAGAGCCCTGCCTTACTTGAGATAAAACTCTATGTCCCATCTCACTACATGTAAAAGTGACTATGAAAGAAATAGACCAGATTTCAGTGCATTTAAGGTTGTGTTCAAAAGCTGGTTTTTGTCACGATTGCCAGGACCTCAAACAGGGGATTATAATGTATAACTCTGCCAAAATTCAAGGTAGCTATTACATAACTAAATATGTTTTTATCCTAGTTAGTTTTGTTTTGTAGTTTGCTTTTAGATGGTCTAAGGATTGCCTGTTAATGTTTTAAAGAGGTACTGCTTTAAGAGCTCACAACCTGGGTTAACTTAGGATGGGGAGTTATCACCTACAGGATAGAGAGATAGACATTGAGGTTTAGTGCCCTTAATATAAGGCTGTTGACTTATTTGCTGGATGTTTAAGATTAAGTTTTAAAATTAAAAACTTGGCTCTTGCCCTCTGAGTCAGTCTGAATCAGGGAATAGGGAACTTTTCCAAAGGGCTCTGCAACTCTAGGCCACATAACCTCCTGATCAGGGAGATTAATGAGACCAGTGGAGGACAGAAAGCCAATCAGTGCATTTGCTGTGAAGAGGAGGGTCATCAGAGAAGGGAGACATCCCTGATGCTTCTGAGGGAAGCCGTATGGTCAAGCAAGGCCTGGACCCATCCTAGCGCAAATGGCACTAGCAGAACTGAGAAGCTGCTGTGAAGTTCCCGAGGACTCCCCAGGGTAATTCAGGTGACTGTTAATAAACAGGTGGAAACAAAGTCAGTTTGACTTGCTTCATCTTAAACACTTAGCAAAGACAGTCAAAGCCAAAGCACAGCTGTTCCTGGACATTTTAAATGATAATAATAGTTAAATGTAACTTCCAAAAATAAGTAAACTGGAGGCTACAAAAAAAAGATTCTTAGACAGAAATGCCTGATAACTGTCAAAGGGACTGCTAGAGTAGTTTTAGTCTAAGGCCTTTATTTCTAGCCAAGGCAGGTAGGCTTGATGTTTGCTAATATGGATACCCAGCCCTAAGTAGTAAAATTAAAGATTTCTCTATTAGACACAAAGGTCATACTAGTAAAAGGATTTTGCAGAATCAGATGGCATTAAATTATTAGACTATATCTTAAGGAAAAAGATATCTGTAACCCTAGATGTTGGTTGTTGTATTTACATTCCTGATATTTCTGGCAATGTGACAAATATCCTTAAAGATTTACATGCTCAGATAGAAGCCATGTCCTCAGCAACTTTGTTATGGAAACAATATCTTAGCTTCTGGTTCTTGGTACTTCCTGGTGGAAAACATTGTTAGTCTCTGTCTTTGCCATCATACTCATTGGCATATTCCTGTGCTATGGCATTTATTGCTGCATCAATATGGTTCCAGTACTAATGAATTCTTGTTTCTCTTGTAGACCAACCATCACTCAAATGGCCCTCCAGCCTATTACTCCTCAATTGGACTTTTATCATGGATCACTCGATAGACCCGATACTTTTAGGGGGGACTCTGAACTGCTTGCCCCACGCCGTCCCTTTTCAGCCTGAAGAAGCCAGAAAGATTCTCTTCGTCCCCCTTCCTCACAGAAGTAAGGAGTTCCCAAATTAGAGGGGGGAATGAAGCCAGATTTAAAGTTAGGTAGTCAGTGTAGCTAGACAAATCGGGATCTAATACCGAGTGAAATCTAAAATGGAGGCCATGCTGAAATTGATTCCAGGAAACGCAGGACAACTCATGGTAATCAGGCAGCAATATGCTCCACTGGCAGAAATGGAAAATGAGACCTTCCAATAATTTTGATTCAGTACTTTTAAGATTAAAAGTAGTCAGAAAAAGGAGTGGGGAATGTAAAGGTAAAATTTCCAAGCTGAATCTAAGCCGCAGAGCCTGAGTTAAAGTGTAAAAGACCAGGCATCCTAAAGTTTCCAAAGTGCAGGGATTGGGTTAAAAAGTAAAAGACTAGTATTGTTAGAGTCCCTCTGCTACCCCCAAAACCTGTAATCCCTGTAGTTGTTAGAACAATGAGGGAACTGCCTAGTAAATGTCTCCATTGATTCCCTGGTTGATTAATAGCTAAGGGCTCTAGGTAGCATGGCACGTACGCATCTAGGCCCCAGAACCAATCAGTTTAAATGTGTACCCCACTTAGAAATGACCAATCATCTCTGCCTAAATTGTTCCCGCCAATGTATGTACTAATCATGTTTCAGAATTGTTGTTCAATTTTCCCGCGCCTTATGATGATTTGTTCTGATGCATGCAAAGCCCCCCACCCTCTCCAAAAAGTGTACTTAAGCTCCACCTGCCCTCCGCTCTGGGCTCTGGGCTGCTCTCCCTTCTTGAGTGAGCACAGAGTCCCAGCGCGCTGGAACAGGATCCTCAATAAACTTCCCCCTGCGATTGCATGAAGTGAGTCTCTTGTGTGGTCTCTCCCCTCCGACGCTTCGCTGCACCCCAACATTGGCACAACTACACAGCACAGCATCCTGCATCCAACCTGCTCCTGTTTTACCTCACAGATATTCACAATGATTCCATGGCAACCTGAAAGCTTCCTGTGCCTGAAATTTTTCCCACTGGAGACTGTCCCCTCCCACACCTTCATGGACACCCACGTCTAGGAAAGCCCTTTGGTGTAGGGGGATTCATTTTGACATATTCATACATGCATGGAGTATAGCGTGTTCCATTTTAATCCTCAGTACTTATAATTTGCTCCATTTGAATCTCCAGTACTTCTAGTTTCCCTCCTTTCCTTTCTCCCCCTGTTCTCAGTCATCTACAGATCTTCTATTTATCTATTTTTAAACTGGTGCTTTATAGATAGACAGAGGGTGGAATTCACGTGAATATTTGTATATGTACATAGCATTTTTGGATCAATATCATTCCAGAGTTGTTTCCCTTTACCCCTCCTTTTTCTCTTCCCTTCTGTGCCCTTCCTCTGCTCCACTGATCCCCTTTCTATTTTCATGTTAATTTGAACCATCCTTGTTTTCCACCCTGGTCAGAATCACACTGCACATTATGCATTCTGGCTTTTATCAAGTCAGGGTATTGTGATATGCTGCATTGCACCTATCTTTATTTCTGTCAGGAAATCAGTGTTGGAAATTTGAAGGGTCGGAATTGTGGCATTTTGTGAATATTAATCTACAAATTTAGAGTTTTTTGACAGGAGGATTGACTTAACTGAACATTTAATATTGAGTAATGAGCAAACTTGAAGTGCAAAAAAAAAAACAAAAACCCTGTTTATTTATCGAATGTCAACTGTATGTCAGGTATCATTCTGGATGCCAGTGTACAAGGGGGGAGCAGATTCCTTTTGCTCTTAGAGCAGATAATATAGTAGGGAAAAACATGCATTGAACAGGTAACTACTTAAACAGTAGGCCTTATGAACACAGAGTTGGAAGATCTAATAAAACATTTGCTATTTTACTATGACATCATAAGAGAGAAACAATGCAGCATATTGAATATCTTAAATCAGAAAAGCCTTGAAATATAAATTATTTTTAGATTGAAATACAGTGTTCTCCTAGAAGTAGCTTAATTTTTTAGAAAATTATAACAAATCTAACCTTCTAATGATGAAAAATGTCAATAAATTCAGCAGACTCCAGGTCCGGTAGGCCTTCATGGGTTAATGATAGGGTTTAGAAATGAGCCTAGTTTTTTGAGAAGGCCATAAGAACTTGGTGGAGATCGGGGTTCAGTATGGAAATACACAGGAAAAGAGTCCTTAGGGAAAGCATTATTATTCAGCAAATTTGAGATAGTCATCATGGCTCAGCTTCAGACTCTTCTACTAGAAAAGTACTTAAATTTAACAAAATATCCATGCAGGCAAAAGAAAATCTTTGTCTTCTTTTGGACAAATGCCTGACTAAACAGATGCACTTTTCCTAATGTCCTAGACTGCCAACTTATTTGTGTGCTTTGGACCAGAAGATAAAAGATTTCAGAGCTCACTACTTTTATAGAAGAAACTCTTATTTTTTATAGCTTATAAGTCTAACTCTAGAAATTTTCCTTAGTAAAACATCAGTAAGGTCTGCATACCCCAGGCCTAGTCTGAGTACATAGATTAACGATCAACACATTATAGTGCACTTTGAAGGAAATCATCTGGCAGGCCACAGGGCACAGGTCTGATACACTAGAGGGAAATTTTCCGAGTGGTTTTTCAAAGACAATATAAATATTGCTCATCTTATCAGTTTAGTTCATTTGCATTCACATTAAAGGAAATAATAAAGATTTTGCAAGGTTTGTCCAAAAGTGCAGAACTAAACAAGGATAAGGCATTATGATGGTATCATTTTATAGGCAATCTATATGGTAGTAGCAACTCTGTTACTATCTAGAAGAAGCAACCATTATCTGGTCAAAAAACTTAATGGTCCCATAGTCCAACTGTGCATTTACCTGAAAGCAACATTTCTGTTAAACTGACTCCTTCTGTACCCTCTCTGAAGCTGTAGACTTTTGCAAGTGATCCCAACTCTAAAGTCTTTGTATATTAATATGGACCACATACTATTAATCTAGTGGTGTGGTAAATTTCACACAACGTGTGAGTATGTGAAATAGGTAATTTTAGATGAGTCAACTCATCTAAAGGAAACAATCTTTCTCCAATATCTTTGTGCTTTCACTTCTGGGCACAAAGGGGAAATAGCTCTTTCTGGGAACTTCCCTATCCAGTGTCCTATAAATGTATTTAATGTCATCGTCATTGGCACTGGCTTGGAACTCAGTGAGACTGGAGTTCTGTCAATTATTAGTGGTGGTCTCTTGACAAGATTTTAACCTCTGTGAGTGAATTGACTGATGTATATTATGGGGACTAGGAAGGAGCTTCCACCAGGGTAAGAAGGAAAGAGAGATAGGAGAGTTCCCGGAAGCCCTTCTTGTAGATTGTGATTCCTCGAGAATTGCTGAATCCTGAATCTGAATTTTCCAAGATACCAATGTCTATATATAAACTGTGTCAACTGCTGCCAGTTGACTGATGAAGCATCAATCTGTGGCTTTATGACTGAGGAATGGGAAAAGTAAGGTGGACACTGCTGGGGACTGAGGAGCCAAGCGAGGACTCCACTATTTTTTCTTTTATGATCAGATAAATAACAGCTTCATTATATTGTATTGGGAATCAATCAATAAACAGAGAGGTAGTAATTTATGCTGAAAAGAAAGGGACAAAATACAGCCTACATCCTTGAGTTAGGATCTCAGAGGCAGAGTGGATGGAGTGTAATGTTCAAGAGAAAGTACAGTTCTTTGCCTAAATCTTCCCATCTGTTCTCAGAAAAATTGATATTTTTTGATAAGCTGATTATTTAATAGAGCTGTTTTATCTCCATGCTTTTGTAGTTCTCATTTTCCATGCCTGGAATGTACATAACACTCATTGTTTTAAGGTTAAAATTCTTTCAAAACCTACATTAATTTCCCCTTTCCTAATGAAGTTAACTCCAACCAAGAGACCATCTAAAAGCAGCAAGTAGATACCACTGAGAACCTAAAGTATTCGCTAAAGTTGGGAATGAATTTGAATTTGATTTCAGTTATTAGCTAAAGTAAATAGCATATCATATTAGTTTTCATGATTTTCACTTTGGGTGGCAAGACAGTTTTTGAAGTACACTATCTACATTTACATTAGTTAAAATGAAATTTAAAAAAAAATATTTTCTTAGCTACACAATTCACATTTCATGTGCATATTAACCATATGTGGATGGTGGCTATGATTTTGGAGAATGCTGAAATATAACATCAGAATCAACTTTGAAATGCTGAAAAGATATGGTTAGAATACTCTCCATATACAATGCTTGATCCTCCACAGTGATGAAGAAATAAACCCTATTCTTTTCCATATCAAACATAATCTCCTTTAGGAAAGATAAACATGTAATCAAAACATTAGACTTAAAAAATTGACCTGTCTGAACACAGAGCCAATTCAAACTGCACAGTATCCGGAAGCTTCATAGAGAACGTTTGAACAGAGTCTATAAATAGTAAAAGTCTGGGAAAAGGAGAAGTCTGTCTTGATCGAGGAAACAGCATAAGCAAAATATTGGTCCATGAAAGAGGGCCTGAGGAAGTTAATGTGTAATGTAAAGCACTTGAGGTGATGTTTTGATGCTATTGGGCTGTACTGTGCAAAATATAAGCTAATCAACCAATTAATAAAAACCCAAAACAAAAAAGCCCAAAATTTAAAAAGAAAGAAAGAAAGGAAAGAAGAGAAAACCAAGGAATGACCAATGTCTGTCTAGTTAATCTTTCCACTTTAAATTCCCAAAGGGTCAAATAGGAAGCAAGGTATGATTTATCAGTTGGGTTCCTGCCAGCATTCCTTATGTTGACTTCTGATGAAGAAGCTCCTTTGCATGTTTGCAGCTTATAGCAATAGCAGTGGTAAGCTATACTGTTTTCTAAGCACAGTTACAAATTTGAGGATTTTAACCACATTCAGGCCAGCATTTTTGTAGAGTGACCTGAGATGGTGCTGGTATACTTTGGCACACAGGTGAGAAAGGGAGATAAGCTAGGAGATCAATCTCAGTTCATGGAGGAAGTAAGTGGATGCGTGAGATGTACCATGGTGAATGCTCTTTTACCTTCTGCAGTGACCTCTCCCATTGGAGTGTGTGACCTTGCTGGATGCTCTTGTAAGTCCTATCAAGTATAGTCTTCTATATATTCAGATGTTCTAGGTAGATGATCAAATGACCTTCAGGGGGAAAAGAGGAAATTCAGTCTTTAAATCTTTACTACTTATTTTTATTTTTGTACTGTACTATTGTATTGGCTTGAACATCTTATAAACACATTGCATAGCAGATGTAAACAGCAAACAGTTTAGAAAATGTTTATAGCTGACTTTAGAGGGACTATTTCTAATGTCCCATCTTTAAGCGTGATATTTGCTGTAAAAATATTTATAAATACACTTTCACAATTTTCCTTCTAGTTCTAATTTTACAGGTTTTGAAAGTCATGAGAATTATTGGGTCTTACCAAAGCTTTTGGGTCTTATCAAATATATTTAGGGTGGTAATGTAACTGCTCCCTTTGTTTATTGACATGGTAAATTTTATTGATAGATTTTTCTTATCACTTTGTCACTCTTCTGAGACAAAAAGAATGTATACTTAGGAGGATATTCTTAATGTAAGATTTATTGGATTTCTCTTCAAATATTTTATTTGGATATTTATGTTCATTTCATAGCAAAATTGACTAATGTATTTACTTCCTTGTACTTGGGTAGTTCCAATATTGAGTTTTATTGGCTAGTAAAATATAGTGAATAGCTTTTACTATTTTATTTATTTTAACAAATAGCATAAGACTGGGGTCCTCTCTTCTTTGAAGATTTGTTTAGAAAGTTTTTTTGAAGCATATTTCTTGATAGAAGAATGTGGTTCATGGGGGTGCTTAGAGAAAAGGGAATATTTTAGTTATTGTTTCAGTTATGAATTTGTTTATTGTTGTTATTAGACTTTCTATGTCTTTTGAGGCAATTTTTGTAATTTATATTTATTGCTATAAATATTGGTATCCCTGCCTCCAGCTACTAATTTCTTACTATGTATTTTTTCTGAATCTTTAATTTTGAGCATTCTATGTCTCTTTATTTTAGTCCCAACCATTGTAAATGGCATGTGTGAAATTGATAAGTAAAACACAATCTAAGATGTGTATCTTTTAATCTATGAGTTCTAATGTCCTCTTTCAAACATCTCATCCAAGATATTTGAGAGCTTCTGAAGTGTGACTTTCTTCCTTCATTTTATCTCTTTTTAGTGAATTATGGTAGCTAGATGGATATACTGTCCTTCCCTTATTGGGGCAGTATTTAACTGTGGTGAAAAGTGGAGCTCATTTCTACAATTATTTTAGCTATAATGATTTATTTATTTGTTGATTTGCTTAGACTTGTTTTTGTCAATCTATTTTATACATTTTTCTACTTATTGTATCTTTTCTTATTTCCAGGTTTTCCTGCTTTTGAAATTATCAATTATAAAATTTTTATTTTAAAATTCCTCTTAATATCCTACTAGTTCAAAGTTACATATTTGACTTCAGTGTTTTAACAGAAACACACAAATTTATATTTGTCCAACATATCTAAATTTACTATCTTTTTTTCTTCTTTCTAAACAAGAGACATTTTTAATTTGTCTAAATTCCTCTTCCTACCTCTCAATCTGTCAGGAACTATAAAGAGTCTGGTATTTTACTCTAGCAGCAAACTAACAAGTTAGATTACCAGTTTCATGGATGCCAGCAGAAGACACAACCTGGGTGAGAGATGAAAAATTTTATTACTCACTTACTAGAAATAGCAAGAGCATGAACATTTCTTTTTACCAGTTCTGGAACCCCAATTTCCAAAGAAGTAATACCAAAATGATCAGATGACATCTGAATACACAATGGATTGTGTTATGGTTTGTATATGAGGTGTTTTTCAAAAGCTCATTAGAGAAACAATGCAAGAATGTTCAGAGTGAAATGATTAGGTCATGAGCATTTGTAGCTTAATTAGAGGATTAATCCACTTGAATAGATTAACTGGATGGTGACCATAGGCAGGGAAGTTGTGGCTGGAGGAAGTAGATCACTGGAGGTGTGCCTTTGGGATTCATATTTTGTCGCTAGTGAGTGGAGTGTGTTTTATCTATCTATCTATCTAATCTATCTATCTATCTCTCCCCTTCTTGGTTGACATGTCCTGAGCAGCTTTTTTCCACCATGCCCTTCTATCACAATGTTCTATCTCATCTCAGGCCCAGAGCTATGAAGATGACCAATCATGGACTGAACCTTGAAACCAAGAGTCAAAATAAGCTTCCCCTCCTCTAAGTTGTTCTTCAAGTCTTTTGGTCACAGCAATGCAAAGCTGATTAACCCAGGTTGAATAGTAAGGAAAGTCTGCCTGAATTTAGACAGCTCCAATCTTTTATAATAAGGAGTAAGCATGGATAACCTTTCCCTGGGAGAAGATATTCTGCCTTCGAAATCTGTAAGGGGAATTGCCCTTTGCTCCAGAGATAGTCTACTATTAGGCAATCAGTACATTTGCTTGCAAGGCACGCAGAACCATGGCACCTTTAGTGTTCTCCCAATCTCATCTTTTTTTTTTATAATATTAGTTATTTTAAAACCTGAGTTATTTTCAAAATAATAGATTCATCACCACGTTTTGTCAATTAATGTGGTCACATCTGCTTCTCACATTTTGTTCCTTCTCATTGTATTTATTGTTCTTGCTTAAATATATCCTTAGCAGTATTAACCATGGAGAAGTCTGTGGATAATAAACTTTTTTTCTAGATGCCTCCTTTTAAAAAATGTTATTATTGATTTGTAATTTGACTGGATATAAAATTCTGAATTAAGAGTTATTTTCTCTTAGTATATTAAATAAATGACATTGTTTCTTATGGTATCCAATGTTGCTTATACAAGTTATTGCATTATAGTTTGGCTTCTTTTGGGTATCCTTTTATAATTACTTTTTATCTTTATGATCTGCAATTTTATTACAGCATTTTTATAACTTTGGAGCTCAAGTGGGTACTCTTTATTTTAAAAAGTATATATGATTTTATATACTTTGAGAAAAGAGGATGCTATTTCAATGTATGTTTAAGCAGTCATTTAACTTAAATTATTTTTTAAAGAAAATATGTAATAAAAATATGATAAAGAATTGTAGCTTGAGAGGAAATAAAAAATAGCAAATAAAAATATTTCTATAATAGGAAAGACTTACAGTTGTTTATGGAAAGAAATAATGATGGGACCTGAGAGAAGAGCAATTTGACAAAAAAGGGAGAGAGAATCTTGGCAAATAAGAAAGGGAATAGCGTCATGATCTCAGCAGGGCTGAGGTTACACTTGACAGATCTGGCATCCAGTAAAGCCGTCTGGATGTTCAGGCATCACTTCAGTGAGGCCACTCTAAGTCAAGGCCAGATTACCAGCTCTTCAGAGGCAGAACTTTAATCATGTCAATATGCTTGCAGGTAACCAATTTCTCAAGGATGCATTCTACCAATTCAACTCACAAGACTGGTGTGTAAACAAGAATGTCAGTTTATTTTTGCAATGGAAGTATACATGTCAAGAGGACTAAAATGCTTCTGTCTTGATCTATAAACTTACCTAAAAAAGCAGATTTATAAGCAATAAGTTGCTTGATGAGCATAGCATTAGAATAAGAGTTAATAAGGATGCTTTTATTAGCTATTGAGTTTGGGGAATTAAAAGCCCTATCTGGGAATCTACATATCAAGGGAATTGAATTTGGACTCATTGGTCAGGGAACCACTGCACAGTACAAGGTTATAACTGCCTTTGATATCATTTTTTTCTAGGTATCATGCTAATTGTTCTCTAGAAGACCAACAACGCCCAGAAATTACTGCAAAAATTAGTGCTGTTTCTACAGCTATTTTTAAGTAGTTACAACCATCATCAATTCTTTTTTTAAAATATATCCCCAGTCCTTTTAATTTTTTTTATCTTGAGACAGGTCTTGCTAAGTTGCTTAGAGTCTCACTAAGTTGTTCAAACTGGCTTTGAACTCATAGTCTTCCTGCCTCAGCCTCCCAAGCTGCTGGGGTTACAGGCATGTGCCATGGAGCCCAGTAGCCATCATCAATTCTTATGAACACTTACTGTGCACGGGCTATACATAAATTCAGTCTTTACAATTAAGGTGAAGTGTGCTGTCATCAACCTTATTTTACAGATGAGAAAACCAAGGTGTAGCAAAGTTAGATACATTGAACAAAATGACACAATAAATGTTTAGCCAGGAGTTAGATCAATGTCTGTCTCCAAATCCTTGTTGGTCTATGATGCGTCTGGTGGATTAGCTATGGTCTTAGGCGAATGTGTCTCTGAGAAGACACTAAGGGCACTGAGGCTTGATGTTCCTGAAGCACTTTGGTCACTCATTCCTGAAGGACTTCTCTTGAATTTGTGCAGATGACTATTCTCATTAATTACATTGCCCTCAGTGTCATTCTCAGCATGTAATCTTAAAGTCATGAAGAATCCTTGAGTAACTCTCCCACCCCGACTCATTTGCCTTACCAGAATATCTCTGTAAGCACAAGGGGCATGTGCTCTTCTAAAACAAGAGTCAAGAGGGAAGGAAACAGAAGAGATAGAATAGAGAGAAATGTGGGAAAGGGCAAGAGAGGCGCCAGGTGATTTGAAATGTAACTCTGTGTTCTCTGTGAAGTGGTAGCGAAGGTCATCCTTTTACCCTCACGGTAAAAATTCAGTTTTTAAGCTCAATACCCTTAACAGTATTGCTGACGAGGTGCTATTAGGAAAGGAATGGGAAATAAAGTTGAGAATGAATTTGTAGATATCTAAGAAGCAGAGCCACAAAATCTACTTCAGAAATATTCAACTACTGAGGAAGTTGAGAGAGTATTCCAGTTAGTTTATGTTGTGCAAAAGACTTCTGTTTTGGGGTTCAAAATAGATAGCTGGCTGGGAGGTATGGATCAAAAGGCTTTAGATTGACCAATATTTGATATTTAGGAAATGAAGTCAATGAGCTGGACCAGACAGATATGTAGACCAAGAATGTGCAGGCAGGGTGGAATTCTAGAGATATAGCAAGGTTTGGACAGGGAAAGTGTCACCCACAGAGGGGACCAAGAAGGAGCAGCAAGAAAGAGGAATAAATGATGCACATGAGCTGGGTATGACTGATATGTCATCATATAAGCAAAATGTAAGTATTGTGGGATAAATGTATCACTAATTATATTTTCTAAGAGATTCTTTAAGATGCTTGAGAGGCAAACTGGTGACATGGAAAGAGAGTTTGGAGGCCTACACCAGTTTTAAGTAGACATTTTTCATGACTTTATGGCTTAGTTTCTCTAAGCTTCAACACTTGTAATACCTTTTTTTTTTCTTTTCTTTTCTGTTCAACCATAAAAGCAATATACAGATTTGGACTATAGTTTGTTTAAAAATTGTTCAAAGCAAGAAGCCTAGCTATTTGTATATATTTTGTTATTAAAAAATTTGAAATTTGAGACAGGTAAAGATTTTTTAAATTTTGACTTGTTAAAGTGCGGTACAAATGACAACAAAGATAATTCTTGTCTTAAAACTAACTAGATTTTTTGTTTGTTTGTTTGTTTCCGGGATTGAACTCAGGGGCATTAGGCCACTGAGCCACATCCCCAGCCCTATTTTGTATTTTATTTAGAGACAGGGTCTCTCTGAGTTGCTTAGCGCTGCACCATTGCTGAGACTGGCTTTGAACTTTCTATCCTCCTGTCTTAGCCTCCCGAGGTGCTGGGATTACAGACATATGCCATGGTGCCTAGCTAAAACTAACTAAATTTATATTTGTAAAAGTTTAATTCATTTGCAAGTTATATTTGATAGAATATGTTATTCGCTATTGTCAGAAGTATTTCTTTATATATTTCTGTCTATTTTGTGCTGTTTATTTTGAAGCAATGGTATAAGGTACAATAGAGTATCATATTCCTAGGGAAAGTTCCTTATTTATTAACAGTAATCTTCTTCCTTATCTCTGATGTGGCTTTTGCTTAAAATCTACATTGCTTGACAGTACTAATGCAATGGTATTGTCTTTGTTAATGCTTTTGTTCCTTTAGATTATCTCGATTCATCTTTGCTTATTTCGCAAATGTAATACTTATGCATATTTGAATATTAAATGTTTTGTGTAAACAGAGAATAGCTATTCAATTTTTAAATCTTATCTTAAAAATCTCTATTTTTTTCTCATTTTATATTTCTTGTGATTACTCATTGGAATAATTCTGAGCATCTTAGTTTGTTTATTCTATTCACCGTGGGCTATTTTGCTTTTCTGTGTTTTGGTACCTTTGTTTTGCTTGAAATCTTACTTTTGAATAAGCACTTAACTTTTATAAATTTATAATCTCAAATGTGTTTTTCCATTGTTTTCTGGCCTCATTTTTTTTGCTAATGTGAAATCTGATATTCTTCTAATTGTCATTCCTGTATTGGTGACTCTGTTTCTCATAGTTACTTTAAAGATTTTCTCTTTGATTTTATATTCTGATGTGCCTTGATGCAAATTTATTTTATGTGTTTATCATGTTAAGGATTTAATATACTTGTTTAAAGTAGAATGATTTTCTCTTTGGAAAGTTCTCAATTATTATCCTTTCATTATATGTTGACATTTTCTTTATTGTTCTTTCTTAAACTCCTATTTGGAAGGGTGTTGGACTTAATTTACTCTTCATATCTTTGCATGTATTTACATTGTCTCTTTTTGATACCTCTGTTATGCTCTGGATATTTTTTTCCAAACTGCTTTCCAGTTTACTTGTTGTCTCTTTGGATGTATTTATATACTATTTTAATCATTTTTATTTAATATTTTCATGATAGATTTTAAAAAATTGCTAGAAATTTATATTTTTTAAGTCTGCTTTTTGAAATAGTTTCATCAATTTTTAGTGCTTTATTTCATGTTATTTCCAAGCACTTAAAAACTCTTATTTTTGAGTCCTT
Source organism: Ictidomys tridecemlineatus (assembly GCF_052094955.1). NCBI lineage: Eukaryota > Metazoa > Chordata > Mammalia > Rodentia > Sciuridae > Ictidomys > Ictidomys tridecemlineatus. The sequence goes on from NC_135484.1 coordinate 18,704,684, forward strand.
CTATGCCATTTAAAGGTTTTAATTAGCATCCAAATTCTCTTCTTTTATCTGCTTACTCTTTCTGATAGTGATCCATTTCCTTGTGCGGTTTATAATTTTTTAGAGTTAGCTCATCTTCACAGTTATTTTTCTGTGGGATACTGATGTGATCTGTATATTTTTTCCTCTTTTTAAATTGATTTTTAAAATATATGACAGCAGAATGCATTACAATTCTTTTTTTTGGATATTTTTTCTTTAATTTTTATTGTTCATTGTTCAAAATATTACATAGCTCTTGACATATCATATTTCACACTTTGATTCAAGTGGGTTATGAACTCCCATTTTTACCCCGTATACAGATTGTAGCATCACATCGGTTACACATCCACTGTGTTACATATTGCTATACTAGTGTCTGTTGTATTCTGCTGCCTTTCCTATCCTCTACTATCCCCCCTCCCCTCCCCTCCCCTCCCATCTTCTCTCTCTACCCCATCTACCATAATTCATTTCTCCCCCTTGTTTTTTCCCCCTTTCCCCTCACTTCCTCTTGTATGTAATTTTGTATAACCATGAGGGTCTCCTTCCATTTCCATGCAATTTCCCTTCTCTCTCTTTTTTCCTCCCACCTCTTGTCCCTGTTTAATGTTAATCTTCTTCTCATGCTCTTCCTCCCAACTCTGTTCTTAGTTACTCTTCTTATATCAAAGAAAACATTTGGCATTTGGCATTTGTTTTTTTAGGGATTGGCTAGCTTCACTTAGTATAATCTGCTCTAATGCCATCCATTTCCCTGCAAATTCTATGATTTTGTCATTTTTTAATGCAGAGTAATATTCCATTGCGTATAAATGCCACATTTTTTTTAATCCATTCGTCTATTGAAGGGCATCTAGGTTGGTTCCACAGTCTTGCTATTGTGAATAGTGCTGCCATGAACATCGATGTAGCAGTGTCCCTTAGGATGCTCTTTTTAGGTCTTTAGGGAATAGTCCGAGAAGGGGAATAGCTGGGTCAAATGGTGGTTCCATTCCTAGCTTTCCAAGAAATCTTCATACTGCTTTCCAAATTGGCTGCACCAATTTGCAGTCCCACCAGCAATGTACAAATGTACCCTTTCCCCCACATCCTCGCCAGCACTTGTTGTTGTTTGACTTCATAATGGCTGCCAATTTTACTGAAGTGAGATGGTATCTTAGGGTGGTTTTGATTTGCATTTCTCTGACTGCTAGAGATAGTGAGCATTTTTTCATGTACTTGTTGATTGATTGTATGTCCTCTGAGAAGTGTCTGTTCAGGTCCTTGGCCCATTTGTTGATTGGGTTATTTGTTTTCTTATTGTTTAATTTTTTGAGTTCTTTGTATACTCTGGATATTAGGGCTCTATCTGAAGTGTGAGGAGTAACGATTTGTTCCCAGGATGTAGGCTCCCTATTTACCTTACCTGTAGAGCACATTTTTTCATATCCCTGGTTTCATACAAAGTATATTCACACCAATTCGTGTCTTATACATGTACTTTGGATAATAATGTCCATCACATTCCACCATCATTTCTAACCCCCTTCTTCCCCTTTCTCCTCCTACCCTTCTACCCTATCTATAGTTCATCTGTTCCTCCCATGGTCCCCCTCCCTACCCCACTATGAATCACACTCCTTATATCAGTGTGTTTTGGGGGGTATTGGCTAACTTCACTTAACATTGTCTTCTCCAATGCCATCCATTTACCTGCAAATGCCATGATTTTATTCCATTGTGTATATATGCCACATTGCCACATTTTTTTATCCATTCATCTACTGAAGGGCATCTGAGTTGGTTCCACAGTTTAACTATTGTGAATTGTGCTGCTATAAACATTAATGTGGCTGTGTCCTTGTAGTATGCTGTTTTTAAGTCCTTTGGTTATAGACCAAGGAGAGGGATAGCTGGGTCAAATGATCGTTCTATTCCCAGTTTTCCAAGGAATCTCCATACTGATTTCCATATTGGCTGCACCAATTTGCAGTCCCACCAGCAATGTCTGAGTGTACCTTTTCCCCCACATCCTTGCCAACACTTGTGATCTGTATTCTTATAAAGTAATTGTGTCTTTTGGTTGTTCACCTGTTTACTTCTGCCAGAAATACTAGTTTCCATTGATTTGGGTTCCTTTTTTAATTAAAATATTATTCATTAACTAGATGGAGTGTCCTGCATCAGTTGAGTATTATGTATTTATATTCACACCTAAATAGATATACAGTTTTAATTTGTCTTGGGAAATTTATTTTTTTCCCAACCAGTATTTTGAGTAGACTACAGGCTTTGTTCTACTCCTAATCTGATTTTCATGAAAAACATGCATACTATAGTGTCCTGGTTTTATTTAAGTATTTTATTTTGAGGTGTCTTGTTCCTGGATTGGTGCTGAAATTCTAGCCTTTGCTATCAAGATCCATTTTCAGATCTGATAGACTCTCTCCTTGTCACTGGTGGAGGCATAGGCTTTTGTATTTACTCCTTCATTTGTGAACCTAATATTTCTTTTAAAATTAGTTTTGTATTTTAAAAATGTTATATTTAGGGTTGGGGCAGGGTGCGTGCCTCACACATGTGAGGCAGGCACTGGGTTCAGTCCTCAGCACCACATAAAAATAAAACATACAAACAAAAAAGATATTGTGTTCATGTAAAACTAAAAAAAAATTTAATGTTATATATACACAGTATTCCTATATATTTTGAGTGTAAGTTAAGTCTGAATCAACTGAGCTAGTTATATTCTCAGAAGAGACAATATGTAGGAGGAGGTTAATTTTTTAATTAATACATCTTTAAGAAATAGATTTATTTTAAAATAGTTTAGTGCCTTTATTTAGGTAATTATCACCCTTTCCTCATTCAATCGTTCTAAAGTATAACATAGCTTAAAATTTTTGGAGTAGGCATCAGTAATATACACAGTTGTATTTTAACAGAAAAAACTCAAACCTTCAGAAGCTTTACTGTAAACTTGCATTGAAACTATATACTTCGAGACTGAACATGAGAGAAGGTAAAACTATTCAACTATCGTTTTCAGATTAGACGGTGCTTTTCTAATCTGGTGATATGTCCTGGTCTCACTCTGCCTTTCTTCACCTCATCTGACTCTCTTTGCCCCTCCATATTGGAATTTTGTCCTGCTTATTCATCCAGAACCCTTCTTTTTGCCTCCACCCCTGCAACATGGAACTGCTCCTGCACCAGGAAGCAAAAACAGCTCAGGAAAGTGAGTGAATGAACAGGAGGTAGGACCTGAGCTGCCGAGTTTCTCTTATGGTTGAATTTTGTCCTCCATAAAAGGCATGTTGAAGTTCTAGCTTCCTAGTATCTGTGAATGTAATCTTATTTGAGAATAAGAGACTTTGTAGATATAATCAAGTTAAGCTGAGGTCATTATGAAGGGCCCCAATCCTCCAAGAAAACACCATAGGCAGATGGCCACACCCAGAGAATGTCATGTGATGACAGAGCAGAGACTTGGACTCAGGTAGTTCAAGCCCAAGAAAGCCCAGCATTGATGCCTTCTTCTAGAAGGTGCAAAAAGCAAGGAATGACTCTCTCCTGCAGGATTCAGAGGAAGCATGGACCCTCTGACACCTTAATTTTGAACTTGTGGCTCATAGAACTATGACATAACACATTTCTGTTGTTGTGAGCCAGTTAGTTTCTGGTACTTTGCTCCAGAAGCCCTAGCAAACACAGGTCCCTTCAGACTTCCTATATCTTCTTGAAATTAGTTTTAGAGTCTCTTCCACTTTTGCAGCATGGTTAAAAATCACAAAATCCTTTTGTTAGACTTGAGGACTTTTTAAGGTTGTAAGCATCAGCCTCCATTTTTGGTCTTTTTCCCCCCCTTCACTGCTGAACATCTTTTTATATGTTACATGAGTGAATCTTCTTGCTTCATGAGAAAAAAAAGACCATTAGCTCTACTTTCTTCATTTACTGTGCTGCTGCTTTGAAGATAGATACCTTAGGTTACTGTCCTTATAATCTCGTGTGGCTCTCTCTATCTCTCATCCCCAGAGATCTGTAGGAAATAAAATGCTGAGATAAATTTTTTTAAAAATTTAAAGTGAAACAGCTGGGCACAGTGGCACATGCCTGTAATCTCAGTGACTCTGGAGGCTGAGTAGATTCGAGGCCAGCTTTAATAACTTAGAGAGACACTGTGTCAAAGTAAAAACGTAAAAAAAAATAAAAAAATAAAAAAAAAAAAGACTGGGGATATAACTCAGTGGTAAAGGGTCCTTGGGGTCAATCACCAGTAACCCCCCACCTCCCAAAAAATGAAGCAGCTTATAATTTTGCTTCCTATCAAACTTTGCCTTGAGATATCTTCTCCCACCCCATTTCTGTTTATACTAGATACATGATGAGTCAAACAAGAATAGATAACCTGAAATTTTTTTTAGAGTGCACCATACCTATACTTTTTTTAAAAAAGGGTGCTCTGACCCTTCTAAGACACTTTTTCCCCCCCCTTTAGATAATAGCTCTGTAGGATCACATTACACTCTGGTAGAAGAAAACCATTTTAGATTGCTTTAAAATGGCTTGGAGTGGGAGAAAAGTAAAATTGTCCTGCTCTTTTTACAAAGTTCAGAATGACTGACTGCCTCAGATGATCACACTTACTTTACTTAGTCATTTTTCCAAGCAAGTACAAATATAGTTCTGATTTCTTTTTTTCCAGTGACCCCCACCCACTCACACACTTCCTTTTCTCTTTACTGATTGCTCCTTGCTGCCTAATCCACCTACCTACTCCCAATCAATTTCCAAAAGAAATCTGTACATAAAGTATGTGCTTATTCTAAATAACAGTACTAAGGATGGTAGATGATGGCAAGGTATGGCAGGAAACGAAAGCTGCTCATCAGATGAGTCTTTGGGGAAGGCCGAGTGCTGAGGAGGAGGAGGAAGTGCCCCTTAGGTACAGCCTCCGGCCCTTGTGCTGCCCTCAATTGTTGCCCATTAGTGCCGTGATTCATACTCAAGGCCTCCGGATGCGAGAGTCAGAGTCAGGTTCCTCCACTTCTCCCATGCCCGTCGAGGTATGACTTGTTCCCACTGTACTTTTTGAGAAATTCATATCAGCTTTTTATTCTGGGTACCCAGTGGTGCTGAATGAATATACTTACAAGGTCTTTTTTCTTTGATGTGGACTCCAATTCTGACTCTGTGAGTTGAATTTTCTTGATTTCTTGTCTGTATAGTGGGAATAATAATACCCACCTTGCTGAGCTGGTGAAAGGATCAAATGATTCTACTCATCCTGGGCCTTGAACAAGCACTCACCAAAAAGGGTAACTGGTTTTTATTGTTGATAAAATTTACCTCCACGCTCACCTGCAGGTGACTGTTCATATTCTGCTCTAGAACAGATTCTTGTGTAGGTATAGGTGCTTTTTTAAAAATATCACAAGTTTGTGTATAACAGGAAACAAATCTTTGTCTATATATGAACAGTTTTGCTGGGGCTTTCATAAGAGGACATACAGGCATGAAAGGTGGCCCAGTTCTGCCGCAGTCCGGCTGCAGCAAAATAACCACGGGGTGGGGGGTGGGGTGACGAACAACTTGTGTACATTGATACAGCAGGAGTGGGGAGTGGGCGCTGTTTATAGTAGGACAGGAGGGGTATATATACATTCCACACAGCTTACCTTAATTAACATAAACTAGATACAGCAGTCAACCAATAAGGAATCTCCACACTTAATGGCTCACTGGTGTTACTTCACAAACCACTCCCTCTGCAAAATGCCAGGTGCCATCTTGACTTGTTTACAGACTCTAACACAGTTCCTTTTGCCTCTTGCTTGACTAGGAGCACTTGTTAAAGAGTGACTAGGGCCACTTGAACAGGAAATAAGGACTCAAGCTGGAGTTGGGCCTGGGATGAAGGGCGATGTGGCTAGAGTCATGAGATGGCCTTGCTGAGAATCCTTGGAGGCCCAGGAACAAAAGGACATGGATAACAATGCTTTGGTGCCAGATTGCCCGTTGCTTTAGGTGCTTGTTAATATATCTATCCTTTCATACTTCTATTAAGTCGATATTAAACTAGTTTTGTAGACAGGTGCTGAGCTGCTCTCTCCCCAAGGCCAGTCAGTCCAGTAGTTGGAAAGGAAGAGGTCACATCTAAAGAACTTCCCCTATCTTTATCCATAAGGTCATCCTGCTAATGTTGCTTTGATAAATGACTTTCTGTGTAGCTCCAAAATTAATTTAAAATTACATAGACATAAATAGCATTTCATTTACATCGAAGGGAAAATTCTATCCCTTTAAATTGAACATTTAGAAAATGATAGTTATAAAACAAATTTTTTATTCTTTGAGTTAGTGATGAAAAATTACAAACTCAATTAGTTTGGATGACCCATTATTATATTTTTTGTGAATTATTTTTCTTTTCTTATATTATCCTTTTCTCTATCTGTTGTCAGTTGTTCATAAAGTCCATGGTTTTCTCCCCTTCCTTTCACAATACTATTTTTGAAATAAAAAGCAGAAAAAAGCAAGTAGGAATTTCATTTTCAGATGTTATTTTTTTTTCTGCCTCTATTCAATCAGTAGTCTGCTGGTTTGTTAACTTCATCTTGTCATGGGATAAAAGTGAAGCAAGTCTTTATAAAATATAAAGAGTCATTGATTTTACCTGATTCTAAAAGTGAACATGAAAAATTGCAGAGCTCTTCAATGTCTTGGGCTTGGAGAAATTCCAGGGAAAATTTCATAAGGAACAAAGGATATATTTAATCTCTTGTTCCTACTGTCTCTCACAAGTGCACTGTGGTCAAAGGAACATGCACTTGGAGACTGGATAATTGACCTCAGTGTCAGAAGCACCCCTGCCAGCCATGAGAAACTGGAAGTCATTTAACTTGTTGAAATTTCAGTTTCTTGTTCCCAAATGGAGATGTTTCATAACTTCTCTCTAGTTTACCATGAGGAAGAAAGGACTAGCACATATCTCGAAGCTCTGGTGACTGCATACTTCAATGGTTAATTTTATGTGTCAATGTGGGTAGATCATCGTCCAGATATTTGGTCAAGTGTTGGTCGACATATTCTGTGAGACAGAAGGAAGTTTTTAGATGAGGCTTACATTTAAATCAATAGACATTGAGTACATATATCATCCTTTGAAATGTACTTGGGCCTTATCCATTTCATTGAAGGCCCTAATCCAATAATACTGAAGTCCCTGAAAGAAGAATTTTGCCAGCCAACTGCTTGGGATTGCAGTTGGGTCTCAGCCCGTTATTCTACCCTGCAGGTTTTGGACTTGCCAAACTTTTGTCATCTCATGAGCCAATAAAAAAAATAAAATAAAATAAAATAAATCAACCCTTCTATCTCTCTTCTCTCTTTCTATCTCCACATCCTTTTAGTTCAGTTTCTCTGGAGAATGTTGACTAACACACAAATAAACAAAATTATTTTGGCCAAGAACTTTTGTTTGATAAAAATTTTAATTTTCCTCAGTTTCTTATTTTCTGTCTCTGCAAAGGGTATACTCCAGCATAATCCTTTCATAAGAGATCATTTTTGTCAGTTATTGATTTGCATACAATAAAACTTACCAATTTGGTTTCCAATTTGATGACTCTTGACAATTTCATGCAATAACACAATTCAAAAACTGCTTCATGAAGAACATTTCCATGACTCCCAAATTTCTAATTATTTGCAGTCAGTTCTCTTCTCTCTCTAGTCACCTATTTGCTTATCATTATCATCACCATATTGTTTTTTAGCAAAAAATGAATTCATAGATCACATAGTTCTTATTTTTGTCTTTTCCCACTTACTTTTGGGGAGCTATCCATATTATCACAAGTATCTGCACCTGGTTCATTGTTATTGTTGAATAGTATTCTACTATAGGAGAGTGCTCATATTTTGTTTATCCAGGCTTTAGGTGATGGATATTTGTATTCTTTCTATTTGGGGCTGTTATAAAGGAAGTTTTTTATGAAGATCTGCATATAAGTTTTTGTGTAGATGTGTGCTTCCTTTTCTTGTGGATAAATATACTTCAAAGAATAATTAATAGTCATAGAGTAAACATATATATCTTTATAAGAGGTATCCAATCTTTGCCAAAGGGTTATGCAAAGTAATCTATTCCTGTGTTCAATGCATAAGAGTTTGAGTTGTCTCATATTCTTGTGAAAAATTGGTAATTTCAGCCATTTTAATTTAAGGCAGTTTGATGGATGTGTAATATATAGTGATTTTAATGTATATTTTCCTGATTTTAATCACTTTGCTTATCTTTCTCATGTGCTTATTTTTATTCTATGTATTTTTTTCTATTGAGTTTCTATTTCAATGTTTTGGTCATTTTAAGTAGTTGTTCATTTTCTTGTTATTAATTTGAGAATTTTCTTTATATATTCAGGATACAAGTCATCAATCTTTATTTTATGTACTTTTCTATTTTATATTTTTCTGTGCTTTAGGTTCCTATTCAAGAAATTTGGCTTAATACAAGATCATAAGATTTTCTGCTGTGTTTCTTTCTAGATGTTCTATAGTGTAGGTAGTGAATTTGTAGCTCTATAATAAAGCAGTTTTATGTGACATGAAGTGAGAGCAAAGTTAATATTTTTTGACCTTGAATGTTCAATTATTCAAGCAACATTTGTTGAAAAGATTATTGTTTCCCCACTGAATTACCTTGGCACCATTGTTGTTTTCCCACTGAATTACCTTGGTAAGATATTGTTGAAAATCAATTTGCCATAGATACATGTCAGTTTCAAAACTCTCTATTCATTTTCTTTTATCTGAATGTCTATTTTTTATACCATATTATGCTGTTTTGATTTCTAAAGTGATAAAGTAAATCTTGAAATCAACTGAGTATGTCCCCAACCTTTGTTCTTTTACCAAGTTGTTTTGGAGAGTTTGTATAAATTTATAATCAGAATATCAATTTTCAAAGAGGAGGAGCCTAATGAGAATGTAGATTGCATTGCTTATATTAGTTCTCAAGGAAATTGTCTTAAAACTATCAAGTGTTCTAATTCACCAATATGCAATGCCTCTCGATTGTGTTATATTTTAATTACTATGAGCAATGTTTTGTGGTCTTCAGTGCATTGCCCTTATGCAAATTTTGTAAAATTTCATATTTTAAGTTATTATAAGTGGTATTCAAAAATAAACTTTATTTTGGAAACAATTTTAGATTTTCCAAGAAGTTATAAAGATATTACAGAATTTCCATATATTCTACATGCTTATTTGGCGTGGTGTATTAGTCATACTTTCATTGTCATGACAAAAATGCCTAACAAGAACAATTTAGAAGCTGGACATGGTGGTGCACACCTGTGATCCCAGTAGCTGAGGCAAGAGAAATGAGAGTTCAAAGCCAGCCTCAGCAGTTTAGTGAGGCCCTAAGCAACTCAGTGAGATTCTATCTCTAAATAAAATATAAAAAAGGGCATGGGATGTGACTCAGTGGTTTAGTGCCCCTGGGTTCAATCCCTGGTACCAAAGAAGAAAAAAAAAAAAAGAAAAGAACAACTTAGAGGAGGAAGTTTATGTTGGTTCACAATTTTACAGGTTCAGTCCATGAACAACTGACTTCATTTTTCTGGGGCCAAGTTGTGGTATGGAGCATCATGGTGGAAGGACATAGTAGAAGAAAATTTCTCAGCTCATGAAGGCCAGGAAGCAGAAAAAGCAAGGGGAAGGTACTATAGAGAAGATGAACTCTTTTAGGATATGCCTTTGTGACTCACCTCCTCCAGCCAGGCCCCCACCTGCCTTCAGTTAGCCCATTCACATTGCAATTGGTTGATTAAGTCACATCTGTCATAATCTAATCATTCAAACTATGAATATTCCTGCATTAATGCAGGGGCTTTTGGATACACTTATCCAAACCATAATACTATTGTCTTGTTTTGGTCCCATCTCTTCTTTCTATGCTTTTTCTCTTTTTGGAATGTGAATGCTTCCTCTTTGCCATTGTATAATGGGAATATATTACTTGGTTTTGATCTTTAGAGGGGCTTTTTTTTTTACCTAGCAAAAGTGATTTTTATTTTTTATTGGTTATTCATAACATTACAAAACTCTTGACATATCATATTTCATACATTCGATTCAAGTGGGTTATGAACTCCCATTTTTTACTCCAAATACAGATTGCAGAATCACATCGATTGCACATCCACTTTTTTACATAATGCCACATTAGTAACTTACAGGTGCTTTTGCAGCTAAGAGTTTGCCTTGAGTCTCAGAGACTTTGGATCTGGACCTTTGATAAAGGATGGAACTGTTAAGATATGAAAACTCTTGGAAATGGACTAAATATATTTTTACTGTGAGATTGACATGAACTTTGGGGGCCAGCAACAATATTAGGGCTGGCATCTTTCTTCTTTCTTAATATTTATTTTTTTTTTAGTTGTAGTTGGACACAATACCTTTATTCCACTCATTTATTTTTATGCGGTGCTGAGGATTGAACCCAGGGCCCCGCACATGCTAGGCAAGCGCTCTACCACTGAGCCACTACCCCAGCCCAGGCATCTTTCTTCTTTGCTTTGGAATAATCATTACACTCAAGAGGAGCACAACAATTAGACTTCAGAAAAGACCTACTCTCTGGAAGGGTTGGTGGGGATCTGAAATAATTGTCTATTTCTTTAGAAGGTGAAATATTGTATAATGTTATCACAGGTCTTTAATCTAGAATATTGGATTTGAATATTGGCTCTCTCTCTTTATAGCTGTGTGACTGAACTCCTCTATTCCTTGGTTTCCTCATCGATAAATGGGTATAAAATACTACTTTCATTGTGTAGTTGTTGCAAGTTATACATGAATGAGCTAATATGCAGAAGAATGATGGAATATATTACATAAATTAGCACATAAATTAAATCTTGGAAGAATTTCTGGCACTCAGAATACAATCAACTATTAGCCATTTCATACTTACCAGTATTTTAAAAACTATTGATAACCTGTTAAATGGGTCATGTATAGGAAGTAATATAGTATTTCTGTGTTTATAATCTACTTTAGTTCCTTTAATCTCTATATCTATGCCCCATCCTATCAGGCTTTCTGGTCAATTAAACTTCTGAGCTACAAATTGAATTGACAAAATAATCTTCTGTAATTGCTTAAGATGCTTTTCCCTTCTAGGAACATATTCATTTTTATAGGAGACTCTTCCAGACACAAAAACTCTTAGTTCTAAAAAATTAATCACATTCTTAGGCCATCCTAAGCAGGACTACTATGAGATGTCATACTTGGCATACAGTAAAGGAAATTTGGTACAGTAATTTCCATACTTCGCTCACTAGAATCTTTGGGAGTATGTAGGGGATAAAGACAGAAATCAAAGGACTCATTTTCCCTACTACATGTAAGCTCTTTGACCCAATTCCATATTGGGTATTGTTTACTTTAAAAACCATGTTTGAACTTTATAGGTTTAGTGAAGAATATTTTCTAAATCCTGTTTTTTTTTTCTTTTTTTGGTGGGGGAGTGGTGGTTGAAAATATGTTTTTCTCTAGTAGGATATATGAATCTCTGTGGTTTTGATTAAACTACCTGACTTGGGATAACATATAGGATTCTCATGATCAAGTATTGTTCAAGGCACATAACATCATCTTTTTCAGATGGTCTGAACAACATAAGGCTCATTATAAAAACCAAATATCATTGTGAGATAGACACAGCAACTGTGGAGACAGCAATTCCTCAAGTATGAGAGGTCTCTTGAATTTCCTATCTGTAAATATGTTCATGCAACACATCTGAAGGAGATTTACATAAAAATCGTTGATTATAGAACAATGAAACAAAATGTCCTACCTTCTCTCCATCCTCGACTTTTGACCTTTGCTATTTTTTTAAATTTTCTTTTCCGCATTCATGCAATATGCAAATCTTTGAACATTTAAATACTGTCATTCACTATTGAAACTGCTAAAAGCCCTACAAAGGCCATCTTGAGCAACTTTCTATCAGGGAAGAGACTTCTTATCACATGTAATCAAATCCTATATTTAAAAATATGTATAAAGGGAACTACATTGTAAAATATATTTAAAATACAGAACACAACCTATAGAGACAGACATCTGAAAATTGCCTAATTTAGTTACATAAAATGCCTTAGAATGAAAGTTGGGTCCTCAAGTAAAAGTGACAGGATATATCTGCAGTGGAAGAATTAATTGCTAGATGGGAAAATGCTAATGCAACCAGATATTTTCTTTCTTCATCAAAAGCCTTATTTTCCCCTCCTGTGATTAGATCTAATCATCCTTTACTTTTCTCATCCAACTAAACATGTTTACTACTTCTGATATTTTTTTCTGCTTTACTGGCCTTTAGTCATAGATCATTAACACAAAATACAATAAGCCCCACTAACTCATATCTGTGGATGGCTGGATAATAGATTGGAGTAGGTCCTTGGCTGTGCTTTCAAGGTAGGAAGAGATCTGGAACTGATATGATCCCCAACTGATATGATTAACCCTTCAAACAAACTCCAAAGGGAATTATGTGAAAAGAACAGTGAACTGGACTGTAATGTCCATGTCCTATTAAAAACAATTTTTGTCTGTTTTGTTGAGTCTTTTAGTTCTATTCAGGGCCCTTTACTCTTAGATACACACTTTGATCAGGTCAGCAGGCCAAAATACCCTAACCAAGGCTGTGGAAGGCCTGTCATATGGAGAGACAGCACCTTTAAATTAGAGGTGGCCCTGGGTCCATCTTAATAAACATCTAGCATGGAATTATAAAGAAAGAAGCAATCCAAAATGGAATAGATATTTAAAACAAAAGTAAAGAGTGAAAAGCATAGAAATTATATATCTAGCATGGAATTATAAAGAAAGAAGCAATCCAAAATGGAATAGATATTTAAAACAAAAGTAAAGAGTGAAAAGCATAGATATGTGAGCTTTGTGTTGTTCTTTCAAAGTCTGCTTTTCAGGATTGTGGTCTAAGTGACTCTTTCTCTTGACCCAAGACAGATCTCCTTCTGGACAGCACGGGACTGAGGATAACTTGAGTATGCCTAGAGGTTGCACCATGTAGCCAAAATAGATTAAGTCTGCATTCCACACAAGGAGCTAAGGTAATACAGAGGTAATAGTAGACATCCTTGTGCTACTTCAGGTTCATTTCTCTTCCCACCTTTCAAATATCTCAGTGTTCTCTCATGGACAACCTCTGGCCCTTTGGTTCATTAGCTCCAGTAAGTTTGTTTTCTTTTTCTCTAGGTTCATAAGTGAGTTTTACCAAGGTATTCTACTCAGAGAGGAACCTTCATATTTCAATAACATGTTATATAACATTTGAAAAGAGATTAAGGGTCTATAAGTTGGTAATAAGCAATCTAAAAGAGAGATTTTTTTATGGTCAAACATGTTTGGCAAAGATTTATTTTGTATCTATATATTATTTTACTATTTCACGTTCTGAGAATCCATATTTAAGAAAACATTTAAGTAGGAGAAGAGAAAAAAAAGACTAGTGGGTAATTTTTAGAAATCCAGAGAAGGAGGTAATCTCAGGGACTCTACCAAGAACCCATCCACGTCATGAGAACTTCTTTCTCTCTCTTCACTAACACTTCCAACCCCAAATCTTTTAGCTGTGCTTGTATCTACAAACATTTAAATTTTATTATGTGAATGACTTTTTACCATGCAATCATGATGGTGATCCAGGGACCTAGAGAGGAACATATTCACAGAGATGTTAGGCTGACACCATCTCAGTTTTATGACCTCCTCAATGAAGTAAAATAGCTTTTTAACTAGGTATATGCATGTTAAGTTGCATAACAGGCTCTAATTTCCCTGACTTGGGTAATAGGCTAAATCTGGTATATGGTCTAAACTACACCAAGTATGACTCGGGTATCGTGATGTGCCAAGGCTACCTTTAGTGAACAGAGAATTGACTTCTTATTGTTGACAACCTCACCAGGATTAGAAAAGAGGGGAACTCATCAGAAGACAGATGTTATGTTAACAAAAGTGAGAAGTGATGCTGTGCACATAAAATAGCAGATGTCTCTAAATACCCTTGCACATAGTTATCACCTGGAGAGATTTACAAAATACTGATGTCTGAGTCTCATTCCCAATAATTCTGATTGTTTCATGTAGAGTGTAGTATAGATGTCGAGTTTTAAAAAAAATTCCTGCAGGTGATTCTAAATTACAGCCATGACTGAGCACCTCTTGTCTAGTTGCTTTTCCGGGGTTTTTATACATCACAAAAGATCAGTGAAGTTCAATATGGTAGCCCTTAAGGTCCATATTGTTCTTGGCTATTGAGCACTTGAAATGTGGCTAGTGTGACTGAGTTTTTTATTTTATTTCAGTAAAGTTTAAATTCAAAAGCCATATGTGGCCACTCCTTAAAGGGAAGATAGACTTCTTTATGTAGTGCATCTCTATCAGCATTCTCTCAAAATTTTCAAGATCCGTGTTTTGTAACCCCCATCCTGATGATTCCCCTGAGTCGTCAGCTTAACACTCCTCTTGTTAATTTCTAATTGTCCAATGGATGTGGCACTCACTCCACTGCTCCATATTCTCTTTTCTGTCACCCTTGCCTCCCACGCCCTAGGTATTAGAAATCTCTTGAAACAAGGAACTGACCGAAGGGCTTGACTTTACATACCCTCAATAAGCATTTGCGGAAAAAAACAAAATTGCCCAACACATTAAATGTTCACACTTATGCATTGAAGAAGCACATAGGCACACAATTACGAGACAACAGGTGCATAACATGGAAGTTTATGCATTCAAGTGTTGCCAACTAGATAGGGAGGCACATGTCCTGGCTGTGTGAGAAAAACTGGGTCAATAAAATAGGTAGGAGAGGATGAAAATTTGTGAAATGACCACATGGTGTTAACTCATTTTATTTGGCTTGGAGGCAAGAATAAGCTTGGATATAGAAGTACTAATGGTATTTTAAAGTAAATGAGGGGGCCTGGCCACTCAGAACATACTCTATCACTTCTGGAAGAATTCTGGGACCCGTCCTAGTGAACGAGTTGTAAGTTCACCCTGACCCATGCTTTTTTGCAGAATTAGTTGGTAAAACGATGAACTCTCACTTAAGTTTTCTGCAGATGCTATTGTTGCTGGGGAAATGTCACTGTTAAAGAACAGAAGAATATTATTTTCAAGAGTATTGCAGACTGACTGAATCAGGTCTGGAACATTATTGAAATGGTAAGAAAAACTCAACTACTCTCTGGTAAAAGAAATTCTTTTTTTTTTTTTAAATATGGTCCCTTCTGAATTACAGGCAAATGTCACCAACTGATTTTTAGTGAAACCTTATCTGTTAGCATCGAGGAGATGGAACAATTCTCTAGGCTCCTCTGGGGAGCCCTGCAGTTTCAGTTTCTTTCCCTGGAGATCTCCTGTAAGGGAAGCAGCTGAGGCTAGAGGTCATTAACATTTGAGAAAACTGCAAACTGACACAGTGTAATGTTATGACATTTCATCTCCAGACATTTCATCTCTTTTAATCAGTGTTTATGTGGATGATTCTTCATAGTTATTTGCTTTCACATAAAAATGGAACACTTTGGTGTGTCGTTAACATAATACTAATTGATTTATTATCCAATACAGTTGTCTTCAGGTCTTTTTCTCCTTTTATCTCTTCTCTCTCTTTTGTCCTTCCTTTCCTCTCCCCTTCTTCTCTTCATTGTTTTCAACTTTCGCTTTCATTACTGCTATTTTTGGAAACACTTTCCCTTTGTCTCCTTGTTGATATTCTTCCTTGTGGGTTGGGGATTTGGGTTTTCATGCTATTTTAGTGACTTTTAAGTGTGTAGTCTCAAACAGACACAATCTCACCTCTATGAAAAATGCACACAGTCCTCCCAGTTCTTGGTTAGGAACAACTTTTCCCCCTTATGTAACTTGGGGGCACACAGCATTCTCTCTCCCCCACTTCTCTTGTGTTGAGAGTATTGTTTTAAGTGTCTTAATGCATCCATTTCTCTTTTCTCCTTGGCTGTGGGGTACTTTGTCTTATTTGAAAGCCTCTTACAGGTTTCTTCCCCTTAGAGATATTTCCATTAAATGCAGGAGTGTTGTTTATTTTATATTAGAGAAATAATGTACAGACTCTCCTACTTAGGATGTCTCAACTTACTGATAGCACAACAGTGAAGTGCACTCACTAGAAGTGCTACTTTGAATTTTGATCTTTTCCTAGACTTAAAATACATGGTGTGATATTCTCTTGTAATGCAGAACAGAGGCAGTGAACTGCAGCTCCCAGGCAGCCACACATCACAAGGGTGAGCAACTAATACTCTAAAGTTTGCTATGTTCCTAAATTGTGATATTTGGTTGGTTAGGTATACTAAAATCATTTTTTTTTACTTAATTATGTGTTAATGATGTGTTAATTGTGCTGTGCTTCACAGTAAGTCAAGGACCATCTGTATTCCTTTGTATAAAAAAGTGGTTGCACATTTGAATCCATGAAGTATAATTTTCTTTCCATTTTTTTTTAACAAATGATCATAATTTCTGTTATAAATCTGTTATTTTTAATCAATCAAAAACTACCTAAGTTTAGGAAAGGGTTTCCCAAACTTGACACTGTTGACATTTGGGGCTGATAATTCTTTGTTTTGGGGGAATAGTTCTGGGCATTAATAGAACATTTTATTAGTGCCCCTAATTTGAGCCCACCGGGTACCAATAATGCCTCCAAGTCATAATAACTAAATATGACTCCAGATATTGCCATTGCCATATATCTGCTAGGGGACAGGATAGGGATGGGGATAACAAAGCTTTGTTGAGAACCACAAAGTGTTTATGGTGTTCTGTTCACTTTTTGAGGAATGGGACAAGTTTATAGAAAGGACTAACGGATCCTCCCGTATCTGCACAGATTCATCGGAGGAGTCCCCTTTCCCACTGTAACTTTAAGCCAGTCATCTAGCAAGGACCCTCCACAGAAGTCCCTGCTCTGCTCTTAGGCACAGATCAGTCTCTTGCTTCTTGCTACTGTGGGCTGTAGGATGCTCTGTGAGGAGGCCTCAGGCTGTCTGCAGCACTGTTTTGAGAGCCAGGCTGAAAGACAGGAACACTAGGATTCTGCTGGCCATGGCTGTCCCCTGGGCAGGAGCCTGGGCCTATCTGATCTCAGGTTCCCAATGTCCTCTAGGGAGACCTCCATACAGGACATTGCACTCAAGAGCCTGCCATTACTTGAGCTTTGCTTCTGCTGTGACTCTCCTTGTTTCCTGCTTACAACCATCTGTAGGTAAGCCCAAGACAAGGAGCCTTGTTCTTTTTCTGCTTTTCCAAATACAATATTTTATGATCTAAAAGTTATATATTTCATAAAAGATTTTCTCTACTTTTTTTGTATGTTACCCTTTCCTTGAGGCAATGAATTCCACTGGCTGAATGGATCAAAAAAAGCATAAAAGAAAATGAGAAAAAAATGAAATCAAATTTATTAAAAATATCATCACTTATTCTGGGTTTACATTTATGCAGGAATAGAAATATTTGGAAAATGAGATACAAAAGCAGGTTATCTTATTCTCATTCTACAGAAGAATGATTAGGATTGTGGGGGAACTTAGCCACCAGGAAGCAAAGAGCCTGAGTGGTGGTGGACTCCCCAACTGGGTGTCCTGTGGGTAGAACAGGAGAGAAGTGGGTGTCTAGGATAATGTAGTTCATTTCATCTGTGTGTTATGGTTTGCTTTGTGTTAATGAGACAAGGGTTTCTTAGCCATCTGCTGTAATTTTGGTCAATTAGCAGCCATTGGTCTTTGCAGAGGCCCTGTTTGCTTTTCATTCCCATTTCCCCAACATGTATTTAGCATATACTTCTATTTTCAAGCATTAGTGCAAACCTGCATTATTCCAAGTAGTTTTAATTTGCCTACACAACTCTGTTTTTTTTTTTAGTTTTTTTCACTCAGCATTCCTTTTAGGATCTAATACGTTGGATGTGAAATCTCTTTTTCTGTTTTTAATTCCTTTGGTTACTAATGACTTTGAGCATCTGTTCTTATATTTTATTAAACTTATGATTTTCTTTAGCTACAAATTTACCCAAATGTCTTTCTTCCCATATTTAAAATTTGGGATTCCTTGGCTTTTTTGTTTTTTCACATGAAGGAGTTCTCTATATATTCTGGATAATGATTTCCTTGTGGTTTTAGAAATGAAAAATATCTCTTTGTGACATCTTTCTGTGACTTTATTTCCTAATTTTGATGGGATTGAATCCATTAATTTATGTTTTTGGAGTTTTGTTTAAAAAGTCCTTCCCCAGCCTTGCAGTACATCATCTTCTGTCTTCATGGTTTTCCTTGATTTATTTTTTTAATATATTTGGATTTTGCGTTTGTGTATTATAAGAGCTGTCGATTTTTCTCTATAACGAGCAGTCCTCCTGTCACCATTTACTGAGCAATCTGATTTGTGGTGTCATCTTTATTATTATTTAAATTCTGAGATATGAGTCTGTCTCACAGAAATCCTGGAATGGAGGCCAGTTTGTCTTCTATTGCATTTATATATTGTTTTTAATACAATGACCTTGTAGTTATTTTTAGTAGCTGTTGGGCCAAGTGTTCCTACTCTTTTTTTATCATGTTGATATTATCTAGAATTATAATTCAAAGTTGCTTTTAATTAAATGGATATGAACTCTTTCTCAGACCATATTCCAATCTTTTGGTGGGTAAATTAATAGAAGTAGTAAGAAGTGTTTTGTCTATTATGTTTTGGGTCAGAGTAAAAAAATTGAGTAAAATCAAGAGTAAACTGGAAAAAAAAATCAAATTTTTGGGCTTCAGGCCTTTTAAACAATGTGATGAATAAAGAACTTGCTTCTAGAAATTGTAGAATTAACTAGCACAATTAATGAGTATAAATCAATAATAATAACAAGGATGATGATAATAATATCCAATATGTGGAGTACAATAAAGCAATAAAGAGGTAAATGTTTGGGCAACAATTACTGCATACTAACTGGAAGTGACTAGAATTATATTCAAAGGTCTCTTTATTGTTGGATTTGGGGTAAAGAAATTGATTACTATCAGACTTTGCTAAGAATCCATATAACAAATTTAAGAATAATCACTAAAAAGAATATTTGAATGTTTATATTTTTCTAAAGTTATAAAAAGGGAAAAATAGAAAGAAGAAAAAATTCAGTCAATCTAAAATCTAAAAGAAAGCAATTGTTGGAAAATTCTAAATTAGGAGGCCGTTTGATGAATTGAAATAGCCCTGGCATTTTACATTTCTACACAAGCAAACTGAAGCCCCCATGTAAACATTAAAGCAAAATTAAAGACTTCACTCGCCAGAAACTACCACCAAACCTCTAACTGGAGATTTCTTACTCTAAGCACTAAATTATTTCTTCCTTGTCTTTATGTCTTTGCCTACAAAGTCATGCTGCAGCAGGGAGGCTCTCCAAACCTCTCCTGGCTCTGAGTGCTAATTCATGAATTATTTTTTGCTCAAGTAAACCCTATTAAATTTATTTTTCCTGAAATTTTATAACATAACGAAAGAAGAGAAAAATCACAAAATTTGGGACCAGTGACAAAGTACAAAATACAGTCGTTGAAATATAACCAAATATATCCCCAAACACTGTAAACTGACATAGATTGTCTGACTAAATGCTTTGAAGAGACCAAACTATGTATTCCTTCCAAAAGACATATGTATTTCAAAAGCACAGAGAGGACAAAGAAAAAAAAAAAACTGACAAGCTATTAGATTTGACTACATTAACTTGACAATTTTCGACTTACAAAACTGTGAATTTCATATAGTTTTAGCTAATAAAATAGAATCAGACAATGTAGACTTAAGGCAGAAAACATTTTATCTCAAATCATTATGTATTATCAAGTTAAATCCATTGGGAGAATATACCTTTTGAGAACATAATGGCAGAGATTAAAAGCATGAGAAAAAATGGTGACAAAATTCTAGGGAAAATCAGAAATATCCAACATTTTAATGACAGATTTTAACACTACTCTTTCAGGTATTGATAATTCAATTAGCATGGTTAAGCCGGTGGGAAGCCCTGGTAGGAGATGGCAGTGTGGAAAGTCAGAGAAATTGAAACATCTCCTCCCTCAATTTTCCATCGTTAGACCCTTTGTCCCTCACAAATTCTTCCAGGCAGCTCCAGGTCTCATGTTTTGAGTAACATTATGTGTACTCTTTGCCTCTTCAATATTAGGTGTAGTAGTAGCTTCTCATTGTTGCTGTAGTTGGAGTGACTGAATCCTTCTTATTTCCAAAACATTTCCCAACATATATAAGTAGCTGTTGCATTAAAATAACTTACTTTCATAATATTTGGGGCAAATTTTGTTTCCTTTTAGAATGTTGTTACACATTGGTTCTGTCTCATTTGCTGCTGTTCCCTCAATATCTGGAACAAGAGCTTACATGATAGAAACAACAACAAAAAACAGAATAAGCCCAAGAACTCTTGGTCACTGAGAGCTAGACAGACTCATATCTTAGAGTCTGAAAAGGAGATAAGGAACATACAATCAGATGTTTACTCATACAAATGTGTAAACGGGGGCAAGAAGAAGCCCAATTCACTGAAGAGGAAATCTAGATTCCCATACAGAGCTCTGGTGGTGATAAATGGCTTATTGAACATAACACATCACAGAAAATTGTGAGGTTATTTCATCTCAGCAGCAGCTGCTGACTAGGCCTAGTTAAATTTTGGAAATTGCCTCAAGGACAATATCCATCTACTGGCTAGCAGTGCATAGAGATGGTTGTATAAGAGTTTTGTCAAAACAAAATGATAGTAACTAAGTAACACTTCAGATTCTCCTCTATGGAGTATTTAAGTGCAAACTACAAAGAGCGTTTTGCAGTTGTTAATACATGCAGATACTGAAAAAGATATAGAAGGTTAAGTAAGAGAGCCTATGAAATGGCAGTTGTCCTGAGAGTCTATGCAGACATAGAGTCTGTGAGTACATTTAAGTTCCAAGTGCTGATGTCCCATGAGGCAGAAATTAAAAGATATACAGGAGTACAAATAAAAGGCTGAGTCATCATATTGACAGGAGATTGGATAACTAAAATGACAAGTTAACATTGGAAGTAAAATAACATAAATCCTAAATCATATTCCAATTCCCAAATTATTTCTCTTCTGTGACATCCAGACTATACCTATAACTGGGTTAGCACAGATGTCTTTTATTCTTTTTTGCATATATATTTTTATAACAAGTCCCTCATTATTTTGGGTTCTAGACAATATAAAAAGTTTGTGGAAAAATCAAAGCTTCTGATTGCTATTTTGGTATCGCTTCCACCACACCACTGACATTGAGTTAATAGAATTTTAATCTTATTTATGATTTCATCCAGGTCACTTCAGGTTAGTTCAAAGAAATTTAAAACAGAAACATTCTTTGATAGTTTACCAAAGAATGGTTGCTGACAGGTTTTTCTTTTCACATTATTAAGAGTGAGTTTTGGAGAACACTGACACAAACTAGAATAATTCAAAGGAAAGATTCAAATTTGCCAAAACTTTATATATGTACATTTATATACATGCGTATATAAAATCTAAATTATATATGTGATCTAATCTATAATGCTTTATATATATATATATATAATTATCCAAAATCCTGAGCAGAACTGCTTAGAGAATGGAGTCTCAGGAGCAGAGTCAATGTGACAGAGAAAGACAGAGGGTGAAGTGATAACCCGCAGAGCAAGGAGACAAAGGAAAGCAGCAGGCTCAGGGGTGTGTTAAAGAGCAGCCTGGCACCAAGGAATGCATTCTTTTGAATGGGATTCATAAAGTGGTGTTTAGTATGGGAGAAATGTAGGGGGTGTCATTTGTCTTGGTGTCCACAGCCCTTGACAGGATATTTTCTTGAAGATTCTTTCACAAAAAGTGAACTCAAATTGCCTTGAAAATTGGCTGATGAATTCAAAATAAAAGCAAATGCACATAGTTCTAGAAAAGTACCACAGACTGACAAAGGAATTGATGTCAATTTTTAGTTTTCTCACATTTTCAAAAGTTACCTGAAAGTAGATTTCGTGTTTTAAATGTAGTCATTGAAACTATGTGTTCAATACTGAGTTCGGTACTTTTGAGCGCAGTGGCCATGTTTGGGGTATCAAAATGAAGAAGGATTTTATGTTGCTTCTGGGTGTAAGAGGTGGTGAAATGCTGTTTGGAGACTAATTTACTAGAATTTCTGGAATGTTCTTTGTGGGACACAGGAATTTCAGGTCAAAGATAATTCTAGAAAACTTGGGACATGATAATCAGCTACGAGATAGATGCTTACTGATAGCAAGGAGCTTCGCATACAGGAAGGGACTTGTGACATGTTCACCTACCGCAAAGATGATGTAAGGACACCAGAAAGGTAGAGAGGATAGAGTGTGTGAGCATTGTTTCAGGTTTGTTGATTCTGTTTCCCCCCTTTCTCTTTCCCAACCTTTTTTTTTTTTTTTTTAATCCCTTTCCCATATCCTGGGAAAATTTAAAATATTAATTAAATCATGTCATTACTCTTAAAAATCTTCAAGGGACTTCTGTTGCACTTTGAAAATATTTCAGAGATCTTATTAATCATATTTTCTACCTGCGCTGCCCAACCTCTTATGGATTTGGCACCTTTTAGGAATTCAACATATGCAGAAAAAAATGAAAGGAATGAATGAATAATGAATAACTACACACAGGATATAAAAATATTTCCAGAAATTTAGCCTGAGTTTTCTTTCTTTCTGAACTACCTCTTTCTTGTACAATTGTAGAAATGTATTGACAATAATAAACATGAGTAATTTAGTTGATATGTAACTAATATTTATAATGCCTGGATCTGATTTGTTTGCCAAAATCAAGGATGCATTTATTTTAACAACATTATAATTTTAGGTCCACTCTATATACAGTTGTGCAAATTTCATTCTGTACAACCTTAGGGGATGCCTGATCAGCTCTATATGGAAATCCTGAGAACTTTTTCATATATAAGAAATTGGTGAGGTTGTAAGGCCTTAAAAGTAGTAACTAAGTTTTATTCATTGTTCTATTCTCTACAGTGTTTATTATTATACCAATAGAATTAGAAATTGATCTATTATGTACTGATGTAATGGAAATTTTAAATAATCATGTGGACTTATATATACTCTCATTTTGAAATAATTATAGTTAAACAGACTAATTCTAGTTAAAAATGCATAGTTGGTTTATCCCAAAGTTCAAAGTATAAAATCATAAAATGGTACTTACATACCTTAAATTTTTAAATTTTAACTTGAAATGTGTAGTATGCGTTCATTCATCAGTTTTCAAAGATAGGGTTCAGACATATTCTTTATCTATGTATCTATTGATGAAAGTTCTCATTTATTTTATTACATTAAATAGAAGCGTAAAATATGAAACTAAACACCCATATTCTTGAAAGCAGAGTAAGAAATGAAAATATACTTTTTGACACAATAAAATAACCCTTGTAGATATTTTTATTTTCTTTCCTCTTAATCTTGTATCATTATCCTGTCCACAACAGTTTAACAGTGAATTTTTAAGTTATTGAGTTTTTCCAAACTATTCAACTTCCAATTGATGAATACAATTTTTTTATTCCCACTTAAATTTAGTTTATTTAATAGTTTAATTTAATTAATTTAATAAGCTAATTAGTTTATTAATAGTTTATTAAATTAAATTTCATTATTGTAATTACCAGTACAATCATCATAAGTAGATTGGGAACAAACTTGATCAGCCTTTAGTAAGCATATAATTCAATGGTAGGAACAGAATGTCAACCTTCAAGTCCCAGAGGTTTTGTTCATTGTAAATCATCTTTCAGAAGGGAGCTAGCAGTAAAGTCAAGTCTATCAACAAAAGTACAGATGGGAGAATTTGCATTGTTTTGAAATTATACTTATATAATTAACAAATAATATCAAGATAAAGAAGACAACCTGAAAGAGTAAGCACATCCTGAAAAGATTCCAATGTTTAGGCTACAAAGAACTTGACACTCTGAACCTCATACTGCTCTTTATTCTTTTAGGATGTGACTATGACTTCAAGAGAGAGAGGAATGACCTATATTTGTCATTCAAGATTCTTCACACACTATTCAGGTAAGATAGTAAAAAGTGGTGACCAAGATGGTTTTCTAGAGCAAATGGAAGACGTGTGAAATGCACATATACTTGTGAAATTCATAATCATTTACACTTTGATGCTAATGATGTTAATGAAAGTACCTTTTACATTGTGGCACATTTAAAAGGATTTTCAGGACCATTATCTCATTTGAGCCTCACACCCCTGTGAGCTCAGTACTGCAGATATAATCACTACCCTAGTTTCAAAAATGAGAAAACTAAGGCCCCAGGAGAATAAGTGATTTGTCTAAGGCTCTGTAATACTAATACACAACTATAACTCCTCTCACTTCCAATTCGGTTTTTCCCTACTACAGCATGCTGTATAACAAAGGGTCTTGAGCAGGAAACCTCAACATGTATCAAAGCAGTGGATAATTATTTTCCCCTTGACTCCATTGGTGCATAGTTTTCACGTTAAAAGTACATTTATCCCTGTTCTCTTTATCCTCCCCCACTCAGCTGAGGTAGGAGAACAGAGATTGTCTCCTGTTTGGTAGCCCCTCTCATCTAGTGTGTGTCTGATGGCATCAATTTGTCTGAGCTGAATTGTAAGAGATGAAGCTTTATTCATTTTAGGAATAAGAATACATCCGAGGAGCCTGATTGTGTTATTGAAAAGCAAAAATTGATATTTTGTGAAAATGCAAAAAAAGAAAAACTTGGAGATTTGAGGAGGGAGAGTAATACTTTCATATCTTTTCAAGAGAAGCTCATGATTATTTTATGTTATAAAATTTATTCCCACATAATTAGTTTTTATGCTTACTTCTTAAGTCTATGGTTTTTCTATTATTTAATTTACTATTTTGTTCTTTGTTATTTTATTAGTTTTATCATGCTGATTTGTTATATATTCTATTTTAGTTGTTAATATTCATTTATTCTGTTTTAAAATATGTTAAAATATTAAAACCACAAATTTTTGCATGTATCAGAATACAAATTTTATATGTATTAAAAGCTCTTGAAATTTAAAATAACTTTATGTATTTTTTGATTATAAAATTCATTCAGTATATAAAAGCATGAACAAGAAAGAATTACTGTGGTAGTAGCATAGGACAAGAATCTAAAAGTAACAGTAGGCCAAATCTGCATTACTGTATGACTTTTGTAAAATGTTTCTTGGTACATAGCCCTATACCTTTGTTTGTATACTGCCTGTAGCTGAGACAGAGTTGAGTAGTTTTGATCTGCAGTAAGTCCTTTACCAGAAAAATGCTATTTCCTGACTTAAAGAAAACCAGTAACATTTTGGACCTTCTTTCCAGTTTACCTTTGATGTAAAAATTAATCTGTTTACCTTTGATGTAAAAATTAATTAACATCCTTATACCTGGGGTAAATATTATAAGTGGTTTCCATAATGCCAATTTTTCCCCTTGACTATTTGTGTCAATCAATATGCTTAGGTTAAAAAGAAAGAAAAAGAAAAAGATAAGCACCACCATCAACAATAACAACACACCTTAATTTTCTATATGTTTTTCAGTAAAATGCAATATTTGGATGTAATTCTAAACAATGGGGCTTCATCAGTTATTGATTTCTACAGAACAAGTAAATGTAGTATCTTAAATGACTACTGTTTAAACTTCCTGGGCAGTTCTGCTGGTCTTGGCCAGTCTCAGCAGATCACAGCTGGGCTTGTGTGTATCAGTAGTCAGCTAAGGGATGGTGAGCAGGCTGGCTTGGGAGGCCTCAGTAATACTCAGCTCTTCTCCATGTGTCTTCTATATGCCTACAACTAGGAATGAGCTAGGGCATGTGTTTGTGGCAGTGCCAGTAATCCAAGGGAGAAGTCAGAAATATGCAATTTCATTTTCAAATTTCTAATGTATCAAATGTGTTGCTGTCCTGTTTGTCAAATTAAGGCACATGCCAAACTTGTGGTCATAATCAAAAAGCATGAATATAGGAGATATGAAAAACTGGTCTATAAAAGGTGATTTATCAGATAAATATAGGTAAAAGTCCATGGACAGAGCATCCCTTCCCAGGCAAATAGAAATATTTTTTTTCTGCCTGAAGTACAAATATGAGGCCTAGTGGTGTGGCCACCCTCTCGTGTCTTTGAGGTGACAAATATAAAAACAAAGGCCTATCTCTTTGTTAACTATTATGGGGTTAGATCCTGCATCCCAGACATACTTTGTGGGCCTTTTGGGTGATTGTGGAATGAGTATACTGTATGATACTAAAAGACCCTACAGGATTCAGCTACTAACACAAGTTTCTATTAAATATAGCCAAATATTTTTTCAGTCCACAATATATTGATAGATTTTTTATTAGTACATATAAATCTAACGTATTTTAAAAACAACTTCTACAATTTGGCTCTACTAACACTTATTTAACCAATCTACTCTTCAAGATAATTAAGTAGTTCACAGATTTTCACTATTACAAAGAATGCTTCAATGATCATCCTTAAATATATCTTTGCACACTTCTTATGATGTCTCCATAGGATGCGGTACTCCTACAAGAGAAATTTTGGAAGTTGAACATATTCATTTCACAATTTTTCCCAAACTAATTTTGACAATCTTTGAAGATTTTACCATTGTATTAGAAAAATTATTATTTGTATAATTGATTATTCTTTGATATTTAGTAAAATTGCCCATTTCCACACATTTGGTATTTACATTTCTTTTATGAACCTTCTCTTTATAGCTTCTATCCATTTTCCCCGTTTCTCTGTTTTCTCACTATTTTGTATTTATTCTCTCTATAATTACTGATTTTTTGGTGCTTTATACATTGTTTATGTTCTCCTAGTTTGTCTTTTTCTTTGTTAATACATTTTTCCCATGAAGTTCATTTTTGCTCAGAAAAAGTTTTCAATTTTTTGTAAGTTTTCTAAGATTTCTTAGTGCATATAAATCCCTTTCTTAACATTATATCACTATTTTCCATATTTTCTTTCCTTATTCTTATGTTTTAAAAAATTCAGTCATGCATTGCTTAATGATCAGAATATGTTCTGAGAAATGTGCCGTTGGGCAATTTTGTCTATGAGATCACATTTGAGAGCATTTTTACACAAACCCAGGTGTAGGTCAATCTCTCCTTCTGGTCTCTTGATGCAGCCAATCTAGAGACACAGGGTAACACAGCAACACAGCATGCTTTACAGTGTTTCTTTATCTTTTTATAAATAGGAGTACCCTCTTAACAATAAAAGTATGGTTAATAAGTAAATAAGCAGTTATCTATAATCATTAGTATTATGCACTGCATATAATTACATATGCCATACTTTTATACAACCAAGCAGCACAGGTTTGTTCCCACCAGCATCACTGTAAACAAATGGGTCTTGTGTGTGTGCCAGGGCAATGTGACTGAGCAATAGGAAATTTTCTGCTACATTGAAATCTGGTGCTCTACCCTTATATTTACAGTTCAACATTGACTGAAACGTGGTTTTCGCAGTTCATAACTGTGTTGTCTTTAATTCATTTGGAATTTTTATGTTGTATAGTTGGCAGAAATATAACTTGATTTTCTTTCAAGCAAATGACTATTCGTAAAAGTGGCCTTTAGTTTACATGTGCATTTTCATGTTCTCTTTGTTAGCTAATGATGATTTTTATTTTGGCTTTGAAAGAAACAGCAGGAAGATTTTATCTTTTTCTTTATGATCTGGAAATGTGTAAATCACATAAGATATTTTTAAAGATTTGTCAAGATTTCCTATGTACTTTAGGGTGAATTCTTCACTTTTGTGGCAATGTGTAAATTGTGTAATGTTGTGTGTGCATGTTGTATGTTGCCATAACATAGATATAAACTATTTCATTTGTTGTTTTTGTTTCATTTATGTTTTCTGTATTCCTGAAGTTTATTTTGACAATTTATATTTTCCTAGAGAACAATCCATTTAATTCGTGGTTTCAAATTTATTTTCAGATTATATAAAATATTCTTCTGTATTTATTTTTATATTTATTTGATTTCATATGTATATAGTATTTATTAAACATGAGCAGTTACACTATTTTAGCTTTTTAAGAAGCAATACTTGCTGAGTCCAAAAATTCACAAAGTTCCGTAACCACTGTGTCCATGTCTCCCAGCATCTTACACTTTTAAAATCTGACTCTTCCACTTAATATATATATTAAGCAGCTTGCTTTTCACATTGATAATGTGAGTCTGAGATGATTGTTGGGGAGGGAAAACTTATTTCCCTTTTACTGTCCTGTGTTCGTCACCCAGGGTCCTACAAATTAGACAGAATGGCAGTGGTCTTGGGGTGGAGTTGGTGCTGGACTTACCAGACCCAACAAGCTTTGCTCTCTGACCACACTGGCTTAGTCCCAGGATGCAGGATGGGCAAGTGGTGTGTACAGTGCACTGTCAGTAGGAACCAGCAGCTTATTCTCCACATGGGATAAGTATGGTTGATTGGTCCTCCAAAAATTCATATGTTCTCTTTTATATCTTTGAGTATATTTGTATTCTTTTCTTTCTTCTCCTGATGATTAGCTAATGGTTGTTCTTTTAAAATTACTATTCCACCCACATACAATTTATTTATGTGTCTATTTATCAGTTCTCATTTCTGTTTTCTAATTCATTAGTTTATTGTTTCATCATTATTCATTCCTTCATTTTGTATTTCTTAGAGATTTTCTTATTTCTCTAGTTCTTAAACTGAATGTCTTATTTAATACATTACTGTTTAGTGTCATAAGTGTGTAAGGCAATAAAATTTCTACTATGCACAGCTTTGACCATATGTCTGTTCTAAAAATGATGTGTTTTCATTATTATTTTCTAATTGTCCTGTTAATATTGGTTTATTCTTTGTATAATA
Organism: Ictidomys tridecemlineatus; assembly: GCF_052094955.1. Lineage (NCBI taxonomy): Eukaryota > Metazoa > Chordata > Mammalia > Rodentia > Sciuridae > Ictidomys > Ictidomys tridecemlineatus. The sequence goes on from NC_135484.1 coordinate 18,733,806, forward strand.
AAATTTGTGAGCTTTTACACTTTTAAGAGATTGGGCTGTTTATTTTTTCCATTTCAACTATATTAATGGATTATTTGCTAGTTTATTGAATTCTAGATGAAGAAATGGATTTGAATTATTTGTACTTTTTGGTACCTATTAGGTCTTTCCTTGAGAAATAATATATAGTGAACTGTTATAAATGATATCCAAGGACTTTATAGTAAATACTTTGATAGAAATATGCAGAATATATGATGTCATGTGGGTGTATTGTACATTGCTATAAAATAGATGAAAACCAGTATTAGCAATTTGTAGTGTTATGTTTCTTGGAATAATTTATAAATTTCCTTTATCTGAGATCCTATGATACTGTTAAAGCAAGTTTCTAGGCTCTGTTTCTAAAGATTTTGATTTGAGTGAGTCTAAAATCCAGAGCTTCCTTATAGTAAGCACACCCCTGCTGAATAGGAGATAGAAGTGGCTCAGCATGAATCTCTGTACATTCAGATCTTTGCTTTGACATTTTCTGTTGGTTTACTCAGTCAGCTGATTTTGCTTAGAAGCAGTGTGGTTGGCTATATTTTTTCTGTCTTTCCCCTTTCTGGTTTATGTTAGTGATATGATGATGAACTGGCTGGCACCCTGTGCTTTATTTTAAATTTTGTTAAACACTTATTGTTTGGGTTATAGTCATTTCCTAGTATCATTAGGCATGGGTTTTCTCAGTTTTACATTGTTTTGCTGTTCTAGTGATTTTGGAGAAATAATTTCTGTGTGTTTTGACAGAAGTTCTTTTTTTTAAAATTTTTTCCTTAATTCTGCTGCTATTTTGATTCATCTTAGTCTATAACCATTTCTCATCTTTTATCTATTTCTTTATAAAGTCTATATTTCCTTTAATTTTCTCCACTGCAAAACATTTTTCTGCCTAATAAAAAAAGTCTGGATTCAATCTTCTTAATCTAGTTATATATCATGACACATTGGTTTTCTCATTTTGAAATATTCTTCTTTTATAAATTTCCTACTTCCTCATCTTTTCTGTTTTATTTGAATAGAACAGATTTATGTAAGTTTGATCCCAGTCAACCCCAAACAATAGTTTGGTTTCATTATTATGTCCACTAAGTTTTTCCCATGGAGTTATTCAGAGATTTCATTAAAAATGTAAGTTGAATAATTTAGCTTTACATACATTTGCTATTCCATACTTTAGATATTTAGCAACCTGAGAATGTTAGAAAGAAAGTTGAATCCCTTTGTGTGTCACAACTGGATACCTAGACAATATTCTGGGAAATATTTCTTATTGTTGAATGGTACTAGTCTCTATTTTAAAGAGGCAGAGATTATTCTTTTTTGACAACCATCTTATTGGTTGTCAGAAAAGACCAACTTCTGACAACCAACATCTAATATGGACTCACCTTCTTCAGACTGAACTAGTCACACAAGTGAAAGGGCACTTAAGAGGAGTATCCTGAGGCCTTTCCATTTCAGAGCTGTGTATGTTTTCTTCATAAAAAACATTCACATCTCATGTTCTATGAAAATGGCAGAAATTCAGTTAGTCACTCACCTATGGTCCAATCTTCTCTCCAGACTTTTCTCCACTTAGCACATGTTTTAATTACAATGCAATATACTATAGTGCTCTTTTCACATAAAGAAAATTATGATAAAGAGATTTTTAGAAGTCAACCAGCTTGAAGTTTAGAGGTAAGATGTGAATATAGGCAACCCATCCCCACAATCTGGGCTCTTTACCACTGTATTATACCTTCTTTCCACCAGTATCCATGGAGTCTGATGACACAAGCCCTGAGCTGGCAGGATATCACACTATGATTTCAGGGATAACATGACATATTCAGATCTATAGACGACACTTCAGCCTTGTTTAAACAAAAGACTCTATCACCTTACTTTTATAGATCTATCAATTTCCATTCTTTTATGAAAGTGTTTGTGAACACTGACATGGCTAAAAGAAATACAGGCAGAAAGAGCAGAGGGAAAAAAGGCATGATATGAAATTTTACAGATGGAATCATCAGCCCCTGCATTGTCACACGTTGATTAAACAGTTTGGTTTCTTTGTTATTTTTCTAGGAGCTGGGCCTGACAGTTTCTGGGAATACCCTAAAACAAGAGAGTTGCTTTGTTTTGTTATAGGTCTGCTCTTTCAGATGCTGATGAATATATGATTAAGATGAAGCCATTAGTAGATCACACATTCTTTTCAGTTCTTCTTTTTGTTTTCCTACCTGCAGTTGGTATTTTTCCATGATACAGGGAGTACCATGACTCAACTGTCTCAGGGAAGTACACAGCATTTTCCTGTAACTACTCAGACAGAAGTCAGGTGTGTTGACCAGTCAGGGTTATGTGGACCATCCCTGTGCTGTGAGGTTGTTTTCTCTTGTCTGTATCTTGGCATTAATACGAAGTGGTCCAAGTTCCCCTTGCTGCAGGGGAAGCATCCTTTCACTGTTTGAAGATCTGAGTCTCTCAAAGCTTGTGTGGGGAAATAGTGGGAACCAAGCATTTATCTCAGCTTATTTCAGAAAGCATTGGGGAATTTAAAAACCCTATCCAGGCAACTATGCAATTGAAGTCCTATACCCATAGACTCTCAGGGATGGTAGGTCAGGGCACCCAACCCCTACCTTCCTGCATCTAGTTCTGACAAGGCTCATTGATCAGGTGCTCTTGAATATGTGCTTTTTATATCTAGCCTTCACATTCTTTTCCCACATTACATAGACTAATAAATTTTGTAAGGCTAAGGTAGACTAATCCAAGTTAATAAAAGTAATCAAGCAAACAAACATTTATTTGACATTCTTGCATAGAGCAACTAAGTGTTCAAGCAGCCCTTATGATTCTTATTCTCATATTCAACAATTTTCAATAATCCTCTGGATTTTGCTATATTGCCTAGCTATTTATCTTATCATACAAATGAGAAATTTTAATTAATAGTTGTCATTATACTCATTATTATATTTCTGAATAAATGTAGGATGCAGAGTATCTTGATTTGTCCTTTTAACTATGCTGGTTGATTTTGGTAAAGTCACAAACTGATTTCCTTCAATCCATTTGGAGGGACTCTTATTACTTATTAAAAACATACTGTTTCTAGGCATTTTACATCATTACCCTTAATTCTCCCAAGAACCCTCACAGGTATATATCACAATTGTGTTTTACCAATAAAGAAATTGAAGTTGAACTAGTAAGTTGTAGAACTTCACTGGGAATCTAAGATCTGACTCAGTATCTGTCACTCAAAGTAGCAATGGAAGTTAAATTTATATCAAAAGAAGAATATTAATGCCAATAAAATTTCACAGATTTTGAAGAAAATAACCGTAAAACTAACAAATAGTTTCACTGTACTGTTTCTCACATAAGCTCTTACTTAGTTCTTATAAGTTTTTCTTGCTTAGATTTTGCTTTGTGCACAGCCTACTTCTATATGACATGACATGAAAAAAAGAATCAATATTCAAAATCCAATAATTTTATATTATTAAAGATTGATATCAAATCCAGATAATTGTGGCTCCTAGGCTTTTAGAAAGGCTTAAGTAAAAAGCAAATTTTATTTCAAGAGAATTAAAGAAACTTCCCCCAAAGCCAACAACATAAGGGCATCTCCCTTAACTTTATAAACAAGAATAAAAATTTAAACAGTTCATAAATTAAAAATCCCAGTAAACACACAGATTCTTGTTTCAGTGAGTGAAAATCAGTGAATGGATTAGTTAATACCTGGGCCTCTTCTGCCCCTTGTTCCATTCCTTTCTACTAAGAAATTTATAACCATTTGCATTTAAGATTCTTTCCCAAAGCTGATAGTTGAAGCTGTGCACTGGATTTGATATCTGAGCTGGTTGGTGCATAGAGAAAAAAGGACAATAAAATTCATGTTAGAAGTGATCGAAGAAAATACTTAGAGATTCAGAAAGCTGACAGGAACTGCAATAGCTTTATATCTCCAAGTCAAGGAACAAGCATTCTAAGAAGCAAGTGTTTGCTAGAGTCTGTGATGTAATTTTTAAGAACTACAGGAACTGGGTACAGGGCCATTGGTTTTAATGAGTAGGAGGGAAATAGTCTTTTTAGTAAATGTTATTTTTAATATTTGCTGGTAGGAACAAAAGCTAATTTCAAAGAGTTAAGGGGAAAGCAAAGGGGCTATAGCTATGTGGATTATTATTTTATAGTTGTATTTCTTCTATTATTTAATTGTCCCAATATTCTTTCTTAGTATCCCAATCTAAATTCTGATCCCAAACTGATCTGTGCCCATATGTGATTATTGACTTTGAAATGATTATATATTATATATATATATATATATATATATATATATGCCTTTTCTGAATAAGGTTAATTTTCTTCTCTCAAAACTGCAAAGACAGCATTATTAGCAAAATTTTCAGAAGACAATTTATTATACAAAGCATGATCTAACTGGCTATGCAGTTTAAGTAGACTTCTTAATAAGAAGATACATAGTTCATTCAGATTCAAAGTGGTAAACAAAGGAGAAAAACCAGAAAATTGCAAAGAAGTTGTACTCACCACACACCCAGCTATAAAACACAAAGAGCTCCATAGGTTTAGATATTTGTGTTTCCCCTTTACAGACTATCACACAGCACTCAGATCAGACCTAGAAATTCTGTAGCTATAGATTGATGCTCCAGCACCAGGTAGGCTGCATTTCTGTAGGTGATACCACTAATCGTGCCACCTGGAGAAACTGGATGCATTGATTTACAGAAGGTGGCCATCCAACCTCCACAGCACCAATTACACGTTCGTGTAGGTGGAAACAAGGAGCAATAATAGAAATGACAGTAGCTAGAGCTGAGACTTTCTCGTGGAAAGGGGAAATTATTCCAAATGACCAGTGTGTATTGACTCTAAGTCAAGATACCTGAGATCAAGTCCCCCTTGTGTCAGTTGTGTAATTATGAACAAGCCAACCTCCTCATTGTGCTTCCTCCTTGCACAGAAGGGTAAGTAATGACATAAAGACAACTGGAACACTGTTCTACATATCAGAGAGGGTGAAATTTAAACCTTAAGGAAGTGATATGTGAAATTTATTCATGTTATTAGAATTCCTGTTTTGATTTCCCAGTGCTTGAATTTGTATTTGGTATTTGAAATATTTTCTGTACAGATCTGCCAACTTAGAAAAATGCTAATGATCAAAAACTCTATAGAGATTATCCTTTCACAAAAATAAAAATAACAAACCCAAATAAACAAACAGAAATATCCAAACTGGGAGAGAAATAATTTGCTTATGGATATACAAGCAGTTGTGTAGAAACCCCTAGATAAAAACCACATTTTGGACTTCCATATTTTTACATATTTACATAAAATAGCCAAAGCAGGTACCCACTATTGGAATTTAACGAGAAATAAAAATAAAGGCCTTCTTTTCTAAATGTAGCCAGGATCAACTTTCTTTGAAGTGGACCTACCTTCTACCATCCTTTTTCCTAGTCAGCGGTGTCTCTCCATCTCTCTTCTCTGAGGATTGTCATCCAGCTGCAGCAGGAACAGCTGTATTACATCTCTATGCTGTTCCCACACATGGAGCTTTAATGGAATTGTCCACAGATAGGCGTCTGCCTCTAGGGAAAGGCCCTAGGAATTTTCTGTCTGGATTCCTACTGTACAGGCTGTGGAACTCAGCAACTGTCAATGGTTGTTTTTCCTGCTATATGTTTCTAGAGAGCTAGAGAGGTTGGTAGGAGAAAGAAGAGAAAAGGAAGAAGAGCGGAGGAGAGAAGAGAAAAGGAGATTAAAGGAGAGGAGAGGGAAAAAAGGATAAGAGAGGAAAGCAGAAAGCTGTTGTACAGAGTGGAGAAGACCCCAGTGTGAAGCCCAGGTCCTTTTAGACTAAGTTTCAGCCCATGCTATTTCTGCAGGCTAGTTTTTCTTTTTGGGTTCTTTGGTGACTATAGAGGCTTTGGAGTCATCTGATGGAGTGGAATCCTTGAGCTACACTTTCTGGCTCGATGACCTTAAGGAAACTATCTAAATTTCAGAGCCTCAGATCCTTAAACTGTATCAAAGAATAAATAGTCCCCATTGTAAAGTTTTTCTAAAATTCAAATAAGATACTGTGTATAAACTGCTTCTTTCAGGTCATATATAAATTAAACACTTAGTAAATATTACCCATTAGAATCTCATAGATTTTGGAATTGAAGAGTGCCAGGGTACAAAGGCTTCTTCTTTGGAAACCATCTGGCCCCTTGATTCTCCTAAGACCCTTTGGAATCCTAAGTGCTCTCTAAGGCAGATAATATGGAGCAAAGGGGGAATTATACACCTTAGCTCCTTTTCAAACAGGATGCATCTATTTGTCTGTCACATTGTGGCCTTCCTACTTAAAAATAATATTAAGGAAGACTTCTGCAAAAGAAAAATGTTTGAAAAAAATTCTAGCACAATTTTTAATTTTATAAAAGAGGAAACCGAGTCACAGTGAATCGAGTAGTTTGCTGCATTGCCATCTTCTCAGTTTGTCTGGGGAGCACACGCACTCCTCATTTAGTATCAATAAGGGATATTGTGTACAATCATTGGCTCACCTTCACAGGTTACCCCCCACCCCACCATCTGATGAAGAACGGCTCCAATCAGCTTTTCTGATTCTAGGTACCAGAATGGACAGGAGATACACATGATCAGATAGATCATCTAAAGCTATTTCTGAAGATGGTGCATAGACATTTGAAGAAAATGAGAACTAAACCCACAGAAGAATAAAAGCTTTAAACCATTCTCTCAAGTTGATTTAAGCATAATTAAAAACAAAGAACTCTGGGGCATATAAAGAAGGCTTTGAGACAAACTTCTAATTCTTATTGGAAATTGGTAAAATCCTTAGTCATTATGGGAATTGTGCCTGTTGTGGTCCAGTCTAGATGTTTCTTCATCATTCATGCACTGCTGATATGGTTCATTGCCCGCCCCAGACTGGGATGACGTTTTCCCTTTCTTCAATCAAGCTTTCATTTATAATTACAGTGAAATTTTTAGTCTCTGCATCTGCCTTTGCTCAAAGATTGTATTGTAAATCAACTGATTTCTAAAAAAGCTTCAATTCTGAAAAATGCCTGTTGCCAGTTAGGAAGTCATAATGATTAAGATGACATTAATAGGCCATGTTTATTGAGCACTGCAGAGTTTCAGCCAGGTTACAGATTGACAGGAAGAGATTCACCCCCAACACACATGCTGCAAAGTTACATTAAGTTCCTGATTTAATTTTCCAAGGATGCAAACCTAATCAGAAGGGAGGTGGCCACACAAGACAGAAGAAGATGCAGCATATCTCAGCATAACTTTCTTGACCCTCCCCCCTTGAAATTGAGCAGGAGTGCACAGAAGATACAAGTACTGTTCACACAAGGTGAACAAAGGATCATTTTATTTTCTTTTTTTCCAGTATCAGGGATTGATCTCAGTGGCACTAACCCACTGAGCCACATCCCAAGCCCATTTTTTCATTTTTTATTTTGAGACAGGGTCTCTCTCTAAGTTGCTTGAACCTTGCCATCCTCCTGCTTCAGCCTCCTGAGCTGCTGGGATTTTAGGTGCGTGCCACCACACCTAGATAACAAAGGGTCATTCTCGGCACGCCACCACCCTTACTGTTCAGAGTTTCCATCACTTTCTGAAAAGACTTATGAACAACCTATTCGCAGTCTGCATTTCAAGTCAATGTGTGCAAGATCTCATCTTCAGCCTTGGCGTAAGCAGGGTCTGGACCTAGGTGCATCGTGGCATCTTTGCTTCTGCAGTTTCCAGGGTTCTGGGAAAACTTATTCTTCATTGAGTGTTAGTGTGTCCCTTGTGCTTCCACTCTGTGATGCACTTTTATGTGACATCTCACTGAATTGTAGGTTTTTTTTTAATTCACAATTTTAAGACTTCAGATGAGTCATGTGGTGGCTCATACCATATATTTAATTTATAACACCTCCATAAATAATTGCTTTATAAGTAGGATGAAGAAAAGACTATGAATCGCCTTACCTTATTTTAGTCAGGATTTGCCACCAAGAAATTTGTGCCTAGTGTGAGAAGTACTTTGGTTCTAAGAGCATTTTGAACATTGCAGTTCAAGGTTCATTGACCTGTATTATTGTCTTCATCTTGCAAAGAGGGAAACTAAGGCTTAAAGACCTTAAGAAAAGTGAAAATGTCACAGCTAGTAAGTGGTGGGGTTTAACATTCCAATTTAGGTCTGTGTGAAATCCAAGATTACATCTTTAATTATTACCCAGCTGTGACTCTGCCAACTTGAGATGACTTTCAATGTTTGATGCTCTCTAATAGGACCTTCACTAGAAAGGAGAGGTGAGACATCCATTTTGGTTACAGAAAGTGAGGAGGTATTTTCAGACTGAATCAATAAATTAATCTTAATGTATGATATTAACAATTCAAGTTCATGGAAAATCCTTGATACACAGAACATAAAAAAAAAATTGATGTCAAATGGGATCATTGTTACTGGTTTTTTGTTTGTTTGTTTTACCTGAGATGCCATTGTGGCTGGTTGAGTACTACTCTGTGATCCATGTCTGAGTATTGCCTTTTCCTCTGTTCTCCTTGAAATAAGAAAGAATATAATATCCCATTCCTTTTGGCAAGAAGGCAGGGTAACTCCAGACTGGGGCCCAGTGAAGTGGTTCTGTAGTGTAGAGAAGGCATGGACATCATGATGTTGCTTGCTCTCTACCAGGATTAAACATTCTGTCTGGCTACAGGAAGCATATATTATTGTTGAAATTGCTCTATTGGAATCTCAGTTACATCATGAGAAGGGAGATTATTTTTCATAGATATTTTGGCAGAATTGATATTGGAACTGAAACATTTAAGTTGTTTTACTGTCAAGTTCATGATTATATCAGTGGAACCCAGCAAAAATTCAGAATCTACCCCAATGAAGGGCATTTAATGAAGATACTACTTACTGGGTGAGGGAATAGAAAGGAGGGTATTAAACACCCAGGAAAAAAGCAAAAGCAACAGCAAGAAACTGATACTACCTAAAGCAGAACATGGAGAAAATGGTTGTTCTGGAATCAGAGGATTTGAGTAGTGTAGAGTGGCTGCCTGCAAGAGGCTGTACTCGATGAAAGACGCCATGCTACACCAGGAAGGGTCAGAGAACACATTCCCAACCTCTCACTCAATCTTTATTGAATCTCTTGCTAGTAACTCCAGTTGGCTGCCTTGCTAGTGCAGTGGGCAGAGCTCAGTCACTTAGGGCACAGAAAAAGGCCTCTAAGATCTGGGCCAGGAACAAACTGGAAAAAGAATACATTCATGTTCTTTGGTTTTTCAGTGGCTAGGATACCATCAAGGTCCTCTGTCTGATGACAAAGCTGAAGGACCTGTTTAAGGAAAGCAGGAGTGGCACAAAGATGGTTACTTTAGGTCATGTTTACACTGTCACTTAAAACTAAATTAAGTAATTTTATGCAGACTTGTTACTGGGTACACAGTATTATTCCCACTGTGCAAAAGAGACACTATTTTTCATTCTCCTTTTTTATCATATGAATATTTAAATTGCAGAGAAAATATCCATGTCTATGTTAACACGAATCCCTGGCAATACCATTTAGATATTTTGATTCTCCCACCCCGAAACAATGAGAGAAACACTAGAAAAGGAAGTCTCTGAAGATTTTAAACAGGAAATAATCCTTCAGTGTCAAAGACACTCAATAGGGATTTAGGAAAAGTAGCTATTTTGGCACATAATTTAAAATACACGGTCAAGGGGTGATTGCCATTGATTGGTATGATTCATGAGCACTGACGTGGACACATTCTCTAAATACATGAGAAATCTATCCTAGAATAACTATAGATTTCCTTTTCACACAAATAACTACTCTGAGATATTGTTAATTCTGGGCTGTGCATCAGTGAGGACGATGGAGAGGGAGGCAAGGTACTTGACCTGACCTTGAGGATGACCCAGGAAGGAGATTCCACTATGGCAGCAGAACTCTCAGTCCTCATCTTTTTTCACTACTTTAAGTTTTCACATCACAATTTAAAATTAAATTGCTATCTTCTATCTCCATATTCCTTCACGGTGGAGCACACACGAGAGAGGCAACTACTTCTGCCCAGCTCATTGCCCCATGGGTCATCTGGATCGTTACAGTGTCCACAGCATCAACTTTCCAAGTCCTTTCAGTGTAGTTGATTAACGTGCTTGAAGTCAGTTAAGACATTCTGTTGAAAATGCTGGTAACATTTTTTTTTTTTTTTTAGATCAGATAAGGAATGTGTGCATTTTTCAGACTGCCGGCCTTTTGGGCATGGTTGGGTTTCATTTTTTTTCCCTTTCAGAGACCCATCAAAACAAAAGATACTGAGAAAATTTTTCAAGATAAATCAGATTTGGGGAAATACTCACTCATTAAATCACGTACAGCTATTGTTTATTGTTTTTTAACCTCTGCATACCGTTGTGGTATGAGTTGGATGCTGAAAGATAAGTAAGGCCTTGCTCCTTTATGTTCAGAAATACCAATAAGGGAAGCAAACCTATAAGATGATTTTTCATTTTGTGCAATAAGAGTGATAACAGAGGTATCCACAAATTTTTCGGGATGTGTATCTTAAACAATATTCATAATCAATTGATAAAATAAATTTAAATACTTATTATTTCTTCTTTAGAAGCTTTCCTTTCTAAGGCTACGTATTACTGTACCTGCTCTATCAGTTGTGTAGAATGGTGTGGTGGAGTGAATCTCTGTATATGGACATTCATGCTGACAACAAAATGACAAGGCATTTCTGTGGCACTGAGACAGACACTTGATTACAGCACACACTCATACTCATGCAAGATGAAATTTAATAAGCATGGCTGCTTTGGAATTTAAATTATAGGCGATGGAGTTAAATGTTCAGGCTTGGAAGTCTGAGAGCATAAGATTCAGATTTTGGTTCAGTCATTTTCTAGCTTTGTGATTTGAGCAGGTTACATGAAAAGCTTTGAGGATTTTTTTTTTTTTTTTTTTTTGGTGCTGGGGATTGAACTCAGGGTCTTACACATGCTAAGTATGTACCCTCTACTGAGCTATACCTCCATCCAGGGATTTTCAGTTTCTAAAGTAGGAATAAAATGCAGTTGTCTTCTCAGTGTTCTGAGGAGATTGATCCTAGGGCTCCTCCAGGACACTCAGATCCACAGATAGAAAGGTGTGGGTTTTTGCACATAACTTATGCACATCCTCCTATGTACTTCAAATCATCTCTAGATTACTTATGATTCCTAATACAATATAAATGATATATAAGTGCTGGTATATTATACAGTTTAGGAATAATGACAGATGAAAAATATCTGTTCAGTACTGATGCAATTTTTTTTTTCAATACGTCTTGATCTGCAGTTGGTTCAATCTATGGATGCAGAACCTGTGGATATGAACAAAGGGCCAATTATTGTACCCATGTAACAGCATGATGGTGGTGGTGATTAAATAAAGTAAAAAGCATATAAAAACATAATACCTGTCTTACAATCATCCAGTAAATAGTAAATATTATTGTTATTAAGTGAGTCTAAAAATGTACTTGTACCTATAGTTTTTCCTTCTAAAATTTTCTGTTAATAAATCACAAGGATTTAAAGTTAATAAACTTGATGTACATAAGCATATGACTATAGAATCAGAGATATTTTTAATGATGGAACTGGCCTCTACCCATTTTCCAGACTAAAATACTGAGGCTTAGCTGGCATCAGTAACTTGCCCAAGTCACTGAGGTGTGAATTCTATACCATGCCTTACACTTCAGAATACACTTGCCCTCCACAGTCACCACATCCCCACTCTCCCTGTAGGTAGTTTTCATCTGCCTTATAAATAGCCCTTCTCCTGTGAGCATTTCTGATTCATACTCTTAGACAGTGCAGCTGGGTGGGCTGTTGTATCACTGACGAGGTGTGAATGAGGTGCTGTTATTAATACAAACGGAGTCACCCTCTGGGTGTCGTGGATTTATCAGATCAAGCCTCAAAATACAAAACTACAAAAGCAACTAATGAAAACAAAATGAATATTGTTAGCTAAATTAATGCTGTCATCTTTCCCAAGTGCGTCTTCAAAATGAAATGGCCCAAGGGGAAAAAATAGAACACGCTGGGAACACTTCATTCCACAGTGCAGAGAATTTGAAGCACAGAGTTAATTTCCAATGAGTGAAATTGCTCAAGGATCAGTGGTGAATAAATATTAGCATGTAAGGACCCCCCCCCCCCCAAATACAGTATTCCCCTTCCTAACAACACTCATGGACTTCACAGCATGAAACAACCACCATAACAAAATTAGTCTGTATTTTGGAGCTTGACCCAGCAGTACCCTTTCTGCTTCCTTTGCACCTACCTTTACAGGAATTTTAAAGTCATTGTGTCCTCCTGATGCCAAAATATTTGTTTTAGAAGCCACCACATCTGTCCGCTAGTGGAAGCAGAAATGCCAAATCAAGGAAGCAAATTGCAGTGTTTGTTTATTTGTTGAAAATAAGTAATGCCCTTGAGGTGATGAAATTAATTATGTGTACTTATTAAACTCGTATTTTCTTCTTTTAAAGTTGGTTCCATTCTTCTAATAGTTTATCCCTTTGTGGTCAATGCTGATAAAAAGAAATACTTTTGAAGTTTTGGGAGTGGGAAGCGAGGTGGTAGGTCACTTGCCTTGGTTTGAGGATGGTGGTGATTTGAACTGTTGGTTCAAGGTTGTTTTGCCATAAAAAAATGTATAGAAAAGGGGCTATTTATTAATATTTTATATTATTTGCTGCCCAATATGTGACAAGGAAAATAGGCTTCTGCGAGAGGAATTTGGGGGAGAACAGGTAGTATGATTCCACTTTCAGGAAAGTTACTTTGTTATTGAAGTTGATAAGGCAGCTTCTCTTATACAACCTGCCTACAATCCGAGGTACAGAATTCTAGCCAACAGGATCAGCTCAGATACCAGAAAATGTGCAGTTAATATGACATGCTCATCAAATGAGACATTCTGACTGCTACTCAGGTCATGATGATAATTGACTTCAGATTCAGAAATGCAGAACATGAATTCTGTAAGAGAAAAAAGAAAGTTGAATATCTGATATAAAAACATGACAGTGTTACTTGCTTTCACTCCCTCAAATCCAAAACATTGTTTGGCATTTGATTGGCTTCACATTGAGAATTTGGGAGTAACTAAAATATGTTTTCTGGAATCCAGAAGGTCATAGTTAAATTGGAAACATGTAGATATTACCTAATAATACGAGAAATTCTGTAACATCAGTGAGTAAAGTTAAAATAATTCTTTGTTTAGAATTATGATGGGTGAGTGCAGAGTGGATGGGAATTCTTTAGAAATAATAGCAGAATGCCTATCTATTTTGTGTTGCTGTAACGAAATACCTGAGAACAGGATTCTTTATAAAGAAAAGAGGTTTATTTAGCTCACGGTTCTGGAGAGTTGAAAAGCATGGTACTGACATTTTCCTGTGAGGATCTCATGGCAAACAGCATCACATGGTGGGAGCACATATAAGAGAGGCAACTAGTGAAAGAGGAAGAAGAGTATGGGGAGGAGCAAGACTTGCTCATTTATAAAACAACACCCTTTATATCCTAATACACTCCTCCAAGATGCAATTCACTATGCAAGTCAGCACCAATCCTCTCATGAGGATTTCCCAAGAGGCTCCACCTCTTAAAGGTCCCACCACTTCTCAGTATTGTTACCCTGGGGACCAAGTTTACTACATATGGACCTTTAGGAGATAAGCCATATCAAAACCATAACAGAGAGTGATTGACACCTGAGCTAATTCTTGAAGAATTATTAGGAATTCTCTGGGCTAGGTGGAAAAGTATTAGAAACAGAGGGAATAATGTATGTAAGGATGCTACAGATGAAAATTATGATAAAATTGCTTATTTTAAGGACTTTTTGAGAAATTTAACACTGGTCATTTTATTTGCTAGTATTCATTTTATTTTGCCTGGAAGAAAATAAATTTGAAATAAAAATACAAACTAAACAAAATACACATTCCTGTCACTCTTTAAACCGTAAATATATGTTATTATAAAATTTTTACACCCAGGCCACACGCAAACTGTGACGGACACATTTTTTAAATGTTCAGATGTTTTAGGTATCTCATTGACCACTGCCATTCAGTCATGACTAAAAGCTAACAGGCGACTTTTATATTCGGAAAAAATGGATAGATGCTTATGTTATCTCACAATCTTTTCTAAATACTATTCTGTTGTTTTTTTCTTAGAAGTGACTTGATGTTGGATCACATTTGATATTAAATTTTATGCTGAGATTTTCTGCTATTCTTATCAGTCTGACATTTGAAAGGCCCCAGGAAAACTTTCCAGTCAGAAGCCTGTATAATTTCATGTCATAGAATTGAAGGAGCAGCTAGTCATACAAATGATGCTCTCTTTGGGTCAGTCTGGTACAGGAAATGTATAGATGCATAGCCTTAGAAATTTTTGTTTTGTTTTGTTTAAAATCAACAAACTACTTGTAAATTCAAAGATATAGACCACAAGTTGTACACATGTGAGGGTCATGCGGGGAATGCTCCCTATTTAGAAACCCTTAGCATAGAGCCTAGAAACCAGGCCTCTCAAGTCCTCATGTAGGTTGGCATCAGCTTGCTGTCCTGGCCATTAACAGAATAACGAGGAACCACGTGGCTGACAGCACTGAGGATCTTGTGGTGTTAGTGAAAGTACTGATAATTAGCATCAGTATAATGGAAGCAGATGTTGGCTACAGTACACCACGAATGGGTAATGATAGTTTTTATGACACTTTTCAAAAGATAATTTCCCAAAATTATTGAAAGAGTTATGTTTTCTATATGGATTTGACACTTAATGCACATTTAAATTTCTGTTAATATATGTTATACGTCGTGTCATTATATGTCATGAGAATGTGCTGCTCTAGTGTCCAGGAATGCAAAAGACAGAAGAGATCAGTGTGTCCTGGTGGGAGGCAATGGTTGCTGTGGTCATAAGCTGTGTTGCTTTCTTCACAACCAAACATCCATCCGCCATCATCACAATCGAGCCACACAAAACCTTTTCTGGAGGGAGAATACAATATAGAATTTGAACCTTTTATGATTCTGATCTATTCCTCTCCATTTTCCTTCCTCATTACCCCTCCCTTTATGCCCCCCCCCTAACTCCCAACTGCTGCCACATCTAGAAACCAGCCAGGGGTAAAACAGTAATAGAACATAGCTTGAGATCTGTTAGGCCCAGGGGCTGGGGCTAGATCTTTTAGAGTCTTGCAGATATTCTTTTGAACAACATGGAAAAACATTAGAGAGATTGAGGTAGAGAACAGCAGTGATGGCTGAGCATTTTTTTTTTAATCTAGCAACCCTTTTAATTTATTCTTTTATTGTAATCAAATAAACATAACACTGAAATTACCATTTTAACAATTTTAAGTGAAAAGTTCAGTGGCATAAATACATTTATGTTGTTGTGCAACTAAAAAGGATCCTATGGCTAGATGATGAAGATAGGCCTCAGACCATAAGGATTAAAGCAAGACACTCCATGGGAGGCTACAGTAATAATCCAGCTAAGTGGTAACACAGACTGGGACTAGCTTGACAGCAATAGCTGTGTTAAAATTTTCAAGGTCTAGATATATTTTGAAGATAGAGTGCCTACTTCAAGCATTTCAAAAGCGACATGCTTTTTTACAATCATCATTTGCTTCAGATGTTAAATGCAACTTCTAGGTTAGGTCATGTATCCATATAAGCAAAAATTATTTTACCTTGTGATTCATCTCATTAAATTTCTTTCAAATTGCTCTCATTTGTTCATGGTTGAATGGGAACGTGAGAGAAAGAGAAGCTTCAAAGATGTAGCCACGGATTTGGAGTTAAGAATTTGGAAGAATGCAAAATTACTATTGACTGAGATTGAGAAGATTTCATGCAGAGCAGGTTAGATGGTGATCATCTGTTTCTTTTGGCCACATTAATTTAAGATATCTAATGTCTGTTAAGGTGAAGATGTGACATGAGCAGCTGCATGGAGTTCTGTGTTTTGAGGAAGAGGACTGAGCTGGAAATGTAAATCTTCCATTTGACAGCTTACAATAGATATTTAAAGCCACAGGACTGAAATAAATTACCAAAGAATTAAGTATTGGGGCTGAGGCTGGGGCTCAGTGGTAGTGCACTTGCCTGGCATGCATGAGGCACTGGGTTCGATTCTCAGCACCACATATAAATAAATAAATGTCTATCAACAACTTAAAATATATAAATATTGTAAAAATTTTAAAAAAAGAATTGAGTATTGGGACACTGTAGTATTTAGAAGTTGTGGAGGTGAGATTCCAACAGATAAAACTGACATATAGAATTGAAGTCTATCTATGTAATTATGTCTCTGTCATAAAGTCAAAGAAATGAAAGCAATTTAAAACAAATTTGATGAGATGAATTATAAGGCAAAATAGTTTCTGCCTATGTGGATACATGACCTAACCTAGAAGATGCATTTAACATCTGAAGCAAATGATGATTGTAAAAATGCATGTTGCTTTTTCAAATGCTATAGTAGGCACTGTGTATAAATCAGTAGAAAATTCCTGAGTTAAATCAATGGGTGAATTTATTACCTTACTAAAAAAAATTTTTTCCTATGACTTTTGTTGCAAACTGGCAATTACTTTATAAAAACTCAAATCAAATAAAACAAACCAAAAACAATTACAAAAAAAAGAAAAAACAATGCCTTTCTCGGTTTATTTTAATAATTTGCATGGTTATAATTTTTTGTTGAGGACTTTTACTTTTTGATAAACCCAAATGTTCATAGTTTTGTGACCGTGTGTCAATACTGAAGTCTTTCTGTTTCACTTGTAATTCTGCCACTGAAGATTTCAGATTCTGTTGGGTTGACTCTATAGTAATTGCTCTTCCAGAAGCAATTCTCTTTTTAAAATGACACAGGATCCTTGTACTAATCAAGTGTAGCTAGTTGAACCTAAACTTTTTATAATTTGCAGCATTTTAATGCCAACCAAGAAGGTGTTTTGACAGAGTAATTTTGTTATATTTCCCAAAGGTAATTAATCCATTATCTTGGTATCTTTCCCTCAAGTAATTGGCATAAGAATTTTGGTATGAACTATGTTTAGTGGACTAGCACTCATTATAATGTTTTAAAAGTATGGCAACATATCCTATGCCAGGAGACTTGAAATAAATCTTAAAAGGCAACTGATGTTCTTGAGAAGTGACTCTGCGGGGACTTTTGTATTTTTGTTATCTCCTTCTGAGAATAGCTGGGTATCTTTGAAGTCCCTTTACAAATTTTTCTGCAGAAGTTCAAGTCCTGTATTCATTCATGAACGTCAATCACTGAATGCTATTGTTCTCTTAATACTTATTCTTTTAGTTTGATTGAGATTAAACAATTCTTGGGCAGGGATTTGAGATACAGTGTCACCATTGCATCTCCTCATCTGGAGAAAAAACATCAATTTGAGAATGTAATATAAATTATTACTGTTTTAAAGTGGAGTGATCTAAAGCTATTTACTGTGTTTCTTTATACTCAGTGATAGGGAGCAATTGGTCCAGTGATCTTGTTTTTTTTGTTTGTTTGTTTGTTTGTTTACAGAGAAGGGTATCCATCCACATGACCCACAGTCACCTCTACTGTAGATTGAGTTTAGCTTCTGTAATTAAGCATGACCTAACTCTGGTGTTCTTTACTTGTTCTAACCACTGAAAGGCGGGAATTGTTGAAATACTATAACTTGAAATCAGCAAACTATATCTAGAGGGGGTGTTAGTCCATATTGTTACAGAAATAGTGGTGATTAACCCTGACCCCCCAATCTACATTTGGTTAAAATTTTGTTTATTCCTTTCCTGTTTTCCTGCTACCCAACATAAAAGCAGTGATAAGAAATTGGAATAATCTAACATTCAGTCTTAACCTAAGCCTGATTTGTCCTCAAAATTATATGTTTTATTATTATTTAATTAAATTAATTAATTATTAATTTTTTGTGCTGTTCTGGGAATCAAATCCAGGGCTTCATATACACTAGGCCAGTGGTCTACCACAGAAGTCCATTCCCAGTCCCACATGATATATGGTAAGTATTAAATGTATCACTCTAGTTTTAGAGGCATTATGGTCTCGTAGTTTCAAAGAAGGCTGCGTTTAATATTTTCAGGGCAGCACCTAGAGAATTCCCATAACCTCAGTGTATAACTTGATTCCCCTTAAGAATAAAGATTTTTAATATTAGGAAAATCTTCATCATCATTGGCCTCTCAGAGAAGCACCAGTTTTTTTTCTCCACCCACCCCCATTCCACTTCTGAGGAAGGTGGCTGAGATGGTACAGTGAAAAACAAACAAACAAACAAACAACAAAACAAAAAAAAAAAACAAGTACATGTATAAAGACATGAATTGATGTGAACATTCTTTATACAAAGATATGAAAAATTGTGCTCTATATGTGTAATAAGAATTGTAATATATTCTGCTGTCGAGTATTTAAAAAAATAAAATCAATAAAAAATAAGTAAGTAAGTAAATAAATAAAAAGAAAACTAAGGGAAAATACTAGGTCACATTTCCACTTCTTTTTGGGCCATTGTTTGATTTGCTTATTTTCAGTTACAGAGAATTTGATATCACTAAATTGATGTACTGATTCTATTTTAAAACACTATATATGGAGAGAAATACATAACTATTAAAATATGCTTTTGCTTTTGTACCTCCTTGAATCATCTTGCCTATTGGAAAATAGATCTAGGAAGTGTCAGTTTGGCCCTCTCCTTAGGGCTTTGACCGGCTTTGAGTGTTAGCTTTGCATGTCAAGTTCAATTTCTTAGGCTTTAAGAGTTCTATCTCAGTCATCAATGTCTTAGCTATAAAGTGAGGATGTTGGACCAGATTAAATTCTGAAGTTCCTTCTATCACTAAATTCCTCAGGTTTCTGCTTTGTTCAGTCTTGAGGGAACACAAAGTTCAGCAGGTCAGACAGGCACTGGCACCTGTCTGAATCCCATTAATGGCTTTCTCTTTAGCCTTCCACCCTCTAGGCCAGGTACTTTATTTTTTGTCTTTTATGTATAGTAATTTACCTTTTCCAGTGACACCTTTCTGGCTGTACTTGAAGAGAAAGGTGATGATGGAGCTGAGAGTGCAACCAGCACTGTGTAAATCACCCAGGCAGAGAGCAACACACCATCCAAGAATAGATGGCAGAGTTAGTGAACAAAAATAGCTGGGAGGATGGAAAAACACCAAAGGTGTGAAATCTCTCTGATTTTTCCACATTGTATTTAGTTTTGCTTATTATTACTATTATTTTCCTTTCTCTTCCACTTGTGTTCACATTATAAGATCTAGGAGAGATCCTTACAATAATTTATCATGAGTTTTTGAGTCATGAGAAGACATCTGATTTAACAACAACAACAAAAAGTTGACAAGTAGACTCCATGCATCTAGAACAACTATATTCTGGAAAAATGAAACTCTCAGCAAGACTGTTGGAGTAGGTCCAATAGAATGATAGGAACAGAGGATTAGAAAGATAGCCTGAGCCTCTGGAGTCACCTCACTTATTCCTTTGTTTCCCTTTGATTTAGATCATGCTAAGGATAAGCAAGGGGAAAAATATATATAGGTCCTTCTTAGACATCAAGAATTACCTGGGTGGTAAAGACGTCCCATTATCCTGTTCAATATGGATCCCATCCAAGAGAGAAGGCTGTAGAACTCAAGTGTTTCAGCATCATGGAGAAAATGGATGAGTCACCAGAATGATGGTTCCAGTGTATAGGCCCAGTGACAACACTGTGGGGAACTAGGTTTTCCCATGGACCAGGCAATATTGCACACTTTTCCCCACAAACTGGTTATGTTAGATCAAGATCAAGTATGTCTAATCAGAGAGATGTCTGCAATCTTTAGATCTAAACAGGTGCTCGCAGATATAGGATCTATAGGTAGTCTTGTCCAGATTCACTTTTTTGCTGTGTCAGCTCATACTCAATGATCTTTTGGTTATGCAACTTGTTATATAAGGATTTTCAGCAACTCTAAATGACTGTGTTTCCCCCAACACTTAGGTCATTATAAATTCTCCTACAAAGGGGAATTATTCACTTGAAAACTCTGTCCATCTAATTACAGCATAGGTGAAGTTTGTGTTAGCTCTTGATCCAAAGCATATTCTTATGTATATTGGTATTACTTTACTGCAAAGAATTTCAAAGGAAGTAAACAATTTTCCACTAAATAAATCATTTCCAGATAATTTATTCATTTATGTTCTAAACAATTTATTTATTACAAACAAACTCTAATCCAGGCACTGTTCATTGTTAATGCAATGGTAAAGAAAATGAAACATTTCTTACTTATTGGGCCTACAGTTTGGTTGGTGACAGGCCATTAAATTGAGTATTGCAGTTGTAGTAGTCTTCACTGGTTTGTTAACATTGTAACCTGAACAAATATTAATGGATACTGATTATTCAGAAGTAATTAGCTGCTACACATAATGCCATTATTTATAATAATAATTTTTATTTATAAACTCATGGTGTAGGTATGCACACATGTTTAAGGGCATTCAAAAAGACCAAAACTATCTAGCATATGTCAGTATGTTCATAAGAGTATGAATTTAAAAGATGATTTTCTACAATCATTAAATGCTTAAAAATTCACTTCAGAAGTATAGATGATACAACATATATGTTTATATATATGAGATCCATTAAAAATTATATGAGTAATGGAATTAGGTGAGAAAAACAATAAATGTGTAAATAATGAGTAAAATAGAATTTAGCCAGAAAGGATAGCAAAATAGATTTTTCTCTGTTTAATGTTGAATTTCTTGTAGGAAATTAAGAACTCAGCTTGCATAAAGTTTTCCTTCATAATTTCATTTTAATAACTTGGTGGAGTGACTTGTATATTTTGCCATTCCAAGGAAAGATGGTTAGGTTATATGCAGATATTAAGTGGATTTCTTCAGATTTTAGAGGAAAGGAAATAACAGCCTAATTAAAAAAAAATGCCTTGACTGTATTTCTTAGAGAATGCCAAATGAAGTCTGAGACTATAAATGTTCATAGACTGAACTTGTAATTCAGCAAATCTGTTCAGGTAGATTTGTGTTAAAAATATCCTGTTTGAACTAAAACACTGACTAGAATCACTTTACTCATGAATTTTAGTACTAACTACTGATTTTTGCATTAAGGATACTTGGGTTCAGTAAAAAAATGTGCAAAGAGCAACATTAGAGAAAAAAAAAAGAGAATTTCTGGACTAAATTTGAGCATGCTTTTTTTTGTCCTTAATGATGTAAACCCTGCCTCAACTAAGCAGAGGCAGGATTGTAAAGTCCATATGGGATCACCATTTAAATGCAGACTAGCGTACAGTATTTGAAATGAATTATATAACAGCATATGTGATTATGATCACTATCCTAAAATCTGTGCTTTTGCAGAAAGGTGATTAGCCAAGTGAGGGCAATAACTCTCGACCTGTGATCCCAAGTTGAAAGGAAAATAGGTTGATCAGATTCAGTGACATTTCAGGAGAAATATTTGGTGGTTGTGATAATCATCCTGGCAGTGCACTTTGAAGATTAGGATGGGAATGGCAGAAACAGTCAAATGAAAGGCTGGCAAGATTAAAATTGATTACTACATTACACATTACACTGAAGCTCATATATCATACTCAATACATGGAATTATGCAATACAAATAGAAAGGCCACCACTTCTGCTCATTCCCAATTATCTCTCTTTTTTTCACTCATTCCTATTCTTGTATCTTAACTCATCTAGTAGAGAAAGAAATAGGTGTCTTTAGTATTTGAGAGCCAATTTCAGGACTTTTTAAAGAATAACTTATAATACAAATATTAAGTAACAGATTCTACTTTTATTTCCTGAAGGCTCACAAGGTCCCTGGCAACATGACAGGTTGTGAAGGTTAGTGAAATATCTGGAGAAAATGTGGTTCTTGCTCTACAATGTTAATGTGGAATTTTTGACTTTGAGATGCCAAACACTGTACCTAGGTGCTGACAGTTTGAAGCAGATAAGAAATTAATTCTTTACTCAAGGATGGAAATAGAAGCTCAAATAATATCACCTACAGAAGGAATCATCTTTTTTTTCCCTAGTCCAAAGCCCAAACACAGACAGACAAGATACATGTTGTAATCAATGGGATTATACAATGGGGAGGACTTGCTGGGGAAGAGAGGGCAACTTTAGTGTGATGAACAAGAAGAAGTAAACTTTGTGAAGAATTAGCATTAGGAAAATGAGAGACCCCACACATTTTTATCATTGGTTGATACTATGACAAAATGTCTTGTTCTGAAAATGGGCCTCTGGATGATAATGGTATTCTGTGTCTTGTTCACTAAGATTTTGTCTAGGGCAGGGCCTCGTGTTCTTTATCTCTCTACAAACATATGTACTTACTTTATGTATTTTTGTGATTATATTCTACTTCTTTTCCTCATTTCTTTTGTCATTCTGGTTCTTTTTTAGCTATCAACTCTAGCGGAATAACTTCCCTCCCTCCTCCCCCTCCCCCTCCCCCTTCCACCTCTCCCTCCTCCTCCTCCTCCTCCTCTCCTCCCCTTCTCCTCCTCCTCCTCCTCCTCCTCCTTCTTCTTCTTCTTCTTCTTCTTCCTCTCTCTCTCTCTCTCTCTCTCTCTCTCTCTCTCTCTCTCTCTCTCTCTCTTAATTTTTGCCTGATATTCCTGTTCTGTCTGACAATCTCATAAGTTTTCCTCAGGTAGTTCACTTACGAGATGTTCACCTTCCCTCAAAGCTACCATAGCTATTATTAATACATCTATGAAAGCACTTACCATATATGGTGGAAATTCCCTAAATAGACCATAAACTCTTTGAAGGTAGGAATCTTCTCACTAACACCTGGTTCAACAGATAACATACTTAGCAAAATTAAATATTTACTGACTAAAATTTAAATATTCACCAAATAAAAGAATGGATGAATATAAGAAAGATCTATTGTACGATAGTTCTATAGTAGGCTAATTTACCTAATTAGCTGAACTCTCTTAGAACAAGGGATACTCATAAGACATTGTTAATACTGCATTTTGAAGTATGGATCTGCATAAAATGGTTAAGAAATAAAAACAGTCAATCAATACTTGAGAGGAGAGAGAGACCTAAAATTTATTGATGCTTAAATGCATATAAACCTGAGTTCAAGAAAAATTATAAAACTAAAGAATAGACATGACCTTAGAAAACATTTGGCCAAACTTATGTAGTAAATAAACTTTCCCATGGGCTCACACATGGTTATTGGCAGAGTACCAAAAATCCAAGTTTCTAACTTCTAATCCTGTGCAGTTTCCTCTGTTCTTACTGCTGTGATAACTCCATTTCAAAAGCTTATACATCCAGCATGGAATGCAGATAATGTGTTTTTCTTCTTTTTCACTCTCAATGAATAATTTTCAGCAGTTCCTCCAATTGCTTTCTGTTGCCCTGCTGTGCTCTGCTGAGTTCACCCTTGCAAAGGACATCTGGTCATATAGCAAAGAAAATTATCCAGTACTTTTTCCAATATCCCCTCGATCGGTCAACAAGTTATTGAGCACTTGCTAATGTGACCATCACAAAACTAATATGATAGAGTTGGCTGCTTTAAAACTCAATTCATCAATTAAATAGCTCTGCCCATGATTTTGACTTGGCCTACTCCAAAGGACAATATTTTCAAGGTCACTGTGAACTCAGTAATGGGCAGCTTACCCAATAATTAATTTCACATGGAATCACACATTTTGGCATGATCCCCAGTGTTAGCTTTAAGGCTATCAAATGAAAATCATCCAGGGCCAAATTCTGTCCTCAGATGTGCAAGCACCATGTCCATCTGGTCTTTACATTTTATGACTGAAACTGAATACCCAGAAAGCAATAGAATGAGAATGAGGTTGTTTTCAATACAGAGTTTTGAATGCTTCATTAAACTTTGGATTAAGGATGAGGAATATGGCAGGAGTGAGAATGACCACAGGCAGTTTATGATTAATTTTGTTGATACTATGCCATCCAGATACACTACTCTCTCTGATTCATACTTCAGCTGAAATACAAAGAGGTGGGTTAAAATTTTGGGAAGAATCCTCTTGTAATTAGTTCATTAATTCACATTGCTAAGTGCACTAGGCCTGAGGAACTTCAAGCACATATGAGCTGGTTGGCTGGGAGAAGAGGAGAGATGGAGGGAGAGAATCATATCGTATGGTTCATATCAGGGTGACTTTGAGGTCTGAATAATTCTAGGGACCACGTGCCACAGTCTGGCTGCAGCAGAATGGGGGGGGGTGATGAATAACCTCTGTACTTTGATACTGCAGGAGTGGAAGCCGTTTATTGTAGGACAACAGAGGTATTTATACATTTTGCACAGCTTATCTTAATTAGCATAAACTAGATACATCAGTCAACCAATAAGGAATCTCCACACTTAATGGCTCACTTTTGTTACTTCACAAACCACTCCCTCTGGTATTTTGCCAGGCACCATCCAGACTTGTTTATGAACTCTAACATTCCCCTGGCAACATACCAGGTGTTATTTTGACTTGTTTACAGACCTTAACAACCATGTTGGAATTATTTGGCTCAAGATGGCAAGATGGGCTTCAAGTTTGCCTATAGATTTCTCTTCCTGTCCAGTGGACGATATTTGAGAATAAAATACACCCAGGGTTGCCAGGAAAAATATAGAACTATACCAGTTAAATTTGAACTTCAGGTAAATAACCAATTATTTACTCTAAGTATGTCTAAAGTATTACACAGGACATATTATAAAACATGTATTTACCTGAAATTAAAATTTAACTAGCCACTTATATTTTTATTTGCTGAATCTAGCAATCTTAAATCAGGATCTTTTGTCTGGATTAAATTAGGGACAGAAAGCAGCTTAGGGTGTTACTGTGAAACTTTCTGTAGATTCTGTTTTGCAAAGGTATGTAAATTAATCACAAGTCATCTAAAAGTAGACACTTAGCGAGAAGTAAGAAGTTTAGTAAGGCTCTTGGCTAACACTTGGATGGGAAACTGCCTGGAATAAGTTTTAGGGACAGTGTTGCGTGCTGGTTAAGAACTCAAGTTTAGAGTCAGGTAACCTGAGTTTGAAATCTGAATTTGCCACTGCTAGTTACATGACTTTAAGCAAGTTATTTAGCATTTGTGCTTCAACTTTTTTAGCTAGGAAATGGTTATAGGAACATATAACTTAACATTGTTTTAAAGGTTAATGTACTAATACACATGATAAAAACTGTGTAAATATTGGTTGTTATTAGGACACCCCCATAAATTTCTTAATATACTTTTATGTATTTAAAAACTTAACCTTAGATTGTGTGTTAGTTTTTTTTTTTTTAATCACTGTAACAAATATCTGAGTTCATCAACTTATAAAGAGACACATTTTTTCTGGCTGATAGTTTTGGAAGTTTCAGTCCATGATTGATTGGCTCCATTGATTTGGAGCCTGTGGTGAGATAGCACATCACAGCAAGGGGTGAGTGGCAGAGCAAACCTGCTCACATCATGGTTGGGACATGAAAAAAGGAGGAGACAGTGGAGACCCACAGTCCCTTTGGGGCACATACCCAGACCTGAAGACCTCCAAATAAGCCCCACATCTTAAAGGCTCCACCATCTCCCAGAAATTTCTAGGGCTGAGGACCAAGTCTTCAACACACTGGCCTTTGGGGGACAATTTAGATCCAAATTATAGCGGACTGCTTGTAAATAACATTATTTTGAATTAATTCATTCCACAAAAGGATGAAATTACATGTTAATATCTTAATTATATGTTCCTGGGTATTTATATGTTTAATCAAATGATGCTATGCATATTTTAATTGCATGACCCCATACCTGGAACCATAGGAATCTCCATCATTCTCTACACCAGAGAAATAAGAGTGTAAAAGATACACGGAAAAATTTATGTTTTAAAAATCATTGTAATCATAAATAAAGCAACATAAATGGCAAGGGCTTCCATGAAGTTCAGGTAAAGTATTCTTTCACTAAAACTCTCCTAAAGGAACAATTAACTCCTGAAATTGCCTTGAAAATGTACAATGGCTACAATAGGAATATGAGATTAGAAAAAAAAAAGAAAAGAAAATGTGTGACAATGAGCTTATTAGCTTTTAATTAGGAAAGTAGACTAAAATTTTGTTGAGTTGAGAAAAGTGTAGACATTTTAGAAAATGTCATAACTCTCATTCAATATAATCATGCCATTAAATTGGAAAGTATAAATATAATTTAGAATTCTATCTTTGGTCTAAAAAAAAAGACTCATTCTACTCAGTCTTTTCACTTGTAATAAGCCAGACATAGTAAATTTTTTCAGCTTTAATTGAAATATAAATGAAAAATATAATTCCATTTACATATAAATTAAATTATATCCAGTTATAGAGTAATTGCCACTTAAAACTGGGGAAAATATAAGACATTTCATAGGCTTTGGAAGGAAAATTTTGAAGAGGACCTACTTGGAATAAAGGCCTTCTTATTACTGCTGCCTGCATTTATAGCCCCAGTCTGATGCCTGGAGGTTTGAGGCAACTTTTCTGACCTTAGCACCCTATAATTAGGTGAGTGAGTTATTGCCAGAGAGCTTCAGGTTTTTACACACTTCGTAATAGGCATTTGCAAAGGACCTCTCAGCATCATGTGAGAGGTATGTGCAAGTCGTGAGACCCACAGGAAAATCCACACTTATCCTCTGGGTTGGCGCTGATGTTATCATAAGAACCTCCAAGAAAATATGCAGAGACACTAGGGAGGTACTTCAGAACTTGCAGACTACTGATCAAATGCCAAACCTCATGCTGATCACCAAAGAGATGCATTACTAAGATTGAGAAATTAACCATTTAAAAGGCCTAAGAGTGAAATCAATGCATTCAACAACATGTGTACAACATCTTATAGAAAGGCTCATTGAGTGTTTGCCTGTTTACATGACTAGGCAGAATTCTTGAGTCTCATCTTACTCTGAGGTCCGTTATCCTGAGCTTCACAGGCCTTTATTGTCCATTGGAATTGGTATTGATTCTCAACCTAAGAGATATCTGATTTTCTTCAATCCAGTTCTTGAAAACAGAGCAAATAAAACTAACATGTATACATAAAGTTTCTTGCACCGCTGAATAAGAATTTGACCTTATTTTTTGGTGCCAAGAGAGATAAGGATGCATACTTAATGAATTCCATGGCTTTTGTGAGTTTTATTATGTAGAATGGACTGAATAAAATTTAAGTAAACTATTATGGCCTATAGTTGGACAAACACAGCAATTTAATACTCATTTTTAAAGGTCTGCAGATAATAAAGATGATTCCTTACTGCTGATACTCTCTGGAAAGTTTAGACCGGTTTTATTGTTTAATTTATTTTCCCAAGGTAATGGAAACTATTCATAGGTTTGCTTGTGATCCTATACTTACATCTGGTTTTTGATAACAACTATACAAAGATGATGATTGAAAATAAGTGGTGAATACTGCAAGTTAGAGAACTAAGGACAGTGTAGGATGAGCAGTAGAGGGACTAAATCTTACAGAGATGTCCTTAGTGAAAAGCTACAGGGAATGGCCATCTGAATCTAATGCATCTCTATTGATAGATAATTTCAAATAAAAATTTCAGGAAACATATTTTTTCTGTTCTCTAGAACAATAGTATGTTGAACCATCAACTCAATAAAGCTTAAAAATAATAAAATATCTGAAATTTTTTGTATTTGCAATAAAATGGATTAAAAACTTGTTCCACTTTTAGTCACTAAAAAAGAAAATACTTTAAGTGGATTTTTTATTTGACTTGATATATAGCTCACACTGCTAATTTGAAACTCAAATTTGGATTTGAAATTCAGTTTTCTTTTTTCACTTCTAAGCAACTTTCTTTTGGGCCTACATTTCTCCACATTTTTATCATGTGGAGTTTGTGACAGATGAAATAGAATGAGAATTGATGAGTCTGCTTAATGTGGTCTTTTAAAGTGGGGGAAATTATAGTCAGATATGTGAAGGGGGACTATGGAATAAAAGATAATTAGGAAGAATATTTATCAGCTGAGAATGCAAATGAATGAAAAATCACATAACAGATTTACAGTCTAAAGGGAAATTGTGACAATTCCAAACAAAGTGCTAATGGAAATTTATTTGGTTATAATGGAATGACCCTGGATCAGAAAAAATAAGATAATGAAAATACCAGAAAATTGAAATAAATGTGGGGACTGCACTTTTGTATGCTAAAGCATAGTATATATAAAGTCTTTATAGCAAACACTGTGACATCGACCCAAGACTAAATATGACAATAAAATGGAACAGAAAACATAGAACCTGATGTTTTATCACTAGTGCATGATAAATCTGAGCTACTAAACAATGAAAACATGGCACATCATTATTGCATGTTACTGGAATAACTAGTTAGCAAAGTAATAAGGTTATACATTTCTTGGCATATATCAAAACAAAATTCAAATGGAGAACTGGTTTGAAAAGAGTAAAAAGGCAAGTGAATTGAAAGAATAGCTGGATATTTTTGGTGAGGAAGTTCTTTCCTAAGTACAAATTGCTTGCTTCCTTCCCCCTAAAATACTGATTATTTCCTTCTTAAATGTCCAAAGATCAAGAACTACCATATACAAAATTTAAAAAGGACAAATTAATAAAAATGTTAGTGACACATAGCAAGAGGTTAATGGCCTCTACACATAGAGAGATGTTGTAAGTCAATGAGAAAGCAAATGTCATTTTCCATGAAGGCAAAACCCAATAAACCATGTACTATCCCATCTATCTAATATTCTTTTCCCTTAATCTAATCCATTGTCTGGCACATTGTAATCACTCAATACAAATTATTTTAAATGAACAGATGAATTATTGAAAAAAATAAATATCCCACTAGAAAAAAGAATTTGAAGAATCAATTGCAAAAGAAATATAATAATTCTTAAAAGTATGACTATCTAACCTCACTAGTAATAAAAGAAATAACAAATTAAAATGCCATAAAATAACATTGTCTGCTTTTCAAATTAGTCAAAATTGATGCTCAAGATTTAAGAGAATGATGAAACAGATGGTAAAATTATACATTGTTTAAGCATTTTAAAGGTTTAGTTACATATATATCAAAAGGTTAAAAACATTTTTATCTTTTGATTCAGATGTAATTATCAGAGATATTTAAGATTTGTGAATAGTTGAAAATTGGACTTGGTCTATATATCCATAATGCAGAGATGTTTAAATTATAATGCATAAATAACATGAAATAAAATCATTAAAATATGTTTTAGAGATTAGTAACATGAAGAAATGATTAGGATAGATAATGTGAAAATAAGAAGCTTAAAAGATATTCTTATTCTTGGCTGTTTTCATGGTTGTCATAGTTGTGTTTATGAGCTCTTTCAGTCTGTAACCCAGAGATCCAAGGGGTATGTGCAATCATGCCTCAGTTATTTTTGGACTTTATATGTGCAGTATGTGCAGTATGTGCAATCATGCCTCAGTTATTTTTGGACTTTATATTTCATTGAGAAAGATGGTTGGGGATTGCATCTAAGTTGTGGTTATTCTCTATGTGGTAGGATCGATGATTTTTATCTTTTTAATATTCTGATGTATCCTTTAAAAAATTCACCTTGTAGTGAAATGCATTATCTTATAGTCAGAAAAAAAAATGTGTACTTTAAACAAAAACAAAAAAATTGAGTTCCCCAGGTTGTTCAAATGCTGAGCATAAGATTGTAGAGTTCTCTAGGGAGGAGAAGGGAACCTTAGGACTGAGAGTCATCTCCTTAGAACATAGGTACTTAATCTGCCTGGGAGTTCTGCTGGGAGAAAGCCTGGCTGACATGGAGCTGGTGCTGCATGTGGGGGAAAAATATCCAGCAGGATGGGGAGGCTCTGCTTTGCTCTGCTGTGCTCTGCATGCATCCAGTCTTGAGGCTACATACATTACTTGTAAAGGCCAGGGCACCAGGCAGATCCAAAAAGATGAGAGATTTAGGGGCTATGCAAATACAAAATCTTCCCACATTAGCCTACCTGGAACCTCACAATGCAACCTTATTTGGAAGCAGGGATTTCACAGGAATAGTAACTTAAAGATCCCAGGGATAAAACGGTATACCTGGGTAAGATGATGAGGCTAGGTAAAGTCCAAAAGTGGAAGGGACTCTCTTGTGCCATTTAATGGCAAAGTCCCTTATCAAAGCAGACATCAAATGGATCAACTCTGTCCGGGACTCTTGCTCTCTCTCTCTCTAGTGTTTATGGTGCTTTGTTCATATTGTCTAAGCTATGAGTCATGTATTGAGTGATGCCTTTAGTGATCTCACAGAAAAAAAGGTACCTAATTCTTGAATATATTTGAAAAATATTCAATAGACACATTTAAACTGGCTATTATGCATGGACAGTGACCTTGTAGTGCTTTAGCAAAAGGATTGTGTGTGTTCCCATGAATTTTAGTGAAGTGTTTCTACGTGGCCTTTAGAAAGTTATGAATGGTGATCCTCTGGGAGATTTGTCTTTACCAAACTGGGCTGTGAACACAGGTTTGAGATCCACTGGCCTCTTTTGAAGCTCTATGACAAGCTATGGAATCTGTCAAGATAAAAATCTCCCCTTCCTCTGTGGTAGAAGATTACTTTTATGAAATCTATAATAGTTTAGAGAAAAGCAACTGTGTAGGAATTTCTATTTCTCTGCTATTCTTTTTTAAGCTTCTTATAGATAAATTCTTTTAAAAGACCTAATATAAACATTGGATGATTCACTTCAAACAAAGTGAAATTTTAGAAAATTCTGGTGTCCATATTTTAGGTTTCTCACCTTAAAAAATTCTTAGTGATGAGCTTTCTTTATTGTATACAAGGGAACAATATGAACCTGTAGGTCTTGCAGTCATAGTCACTGATGCCAAATGGATCCTGCCACTGATAGCTTATTTATGGCTGTGCTATAATCTCAAGAAGAACACAGAGAAGCAGCTATTGCTGATTTACTTGTTAGACAAAAGCACAAAGGGTTAGGAGCTTCCACAGCATTATTCATTGACAATAATCTGCAACCTGCTATGAACAATGCTGCATACTGTGCAAATATAGAAAGAGTGCCTTCATAAATAATGCCAGAAACACTAGCTGTGCCAAGGCAGATAGAATATATTGATGGCAAGTTAATATGTTGGTCCCTTGGGTTTGCTTAATTGTATAGACTGATTTGTCCCAGGAAAATGAAGAGAATTGCCTCAGCTAAATGTAGGTTTTGGAGTCCATAATCCTGCCTCTCTCTGCTTATCCCCCTAATCTTAAGATAGATCCTTCTAATAATGATGCAATTTGCTTGTCTCCCATTGAATTTTATCTTTTTACAAGATACAGTGCTACTGCAGTTCTAATTTTGGTGATGGGAATGGAATGTATTTTCTCTTATTGTAATTATCTTCTACCAGCAACAGAAATGAATTCTTAGTCTGTTCAGAGATGTCAATGTCTGTTTATTTTCAGCCTCTTTGTATCCAGAGGAGGGTAGTAGTCTAAACTCATTGCTCAATTTATACAAAATAGCATTATTCCTATATTATACCTGAGATGAGAAAATAAGACATAAGATTACTTATAAGGAATTTTTCTCCAGAATATGATCATGTAGCACATGTTTGGAAGATAATAGACAGGGTTTCCATGGGAATATCCAAAATAAGGGCAGTTTGTTCCCAGAATCATACCAAGTGATGATGTGTTAAGACTCCCCAGTCTACATCCTAATCCTTCAAACCCATGAACATGTTTTTACATTATAAACAGCATTTTGCAGATGTCGCTAAATTAAAATTATCCCAAGATAATGAAATTATCCTGAGAAATTATACCAAGATGAAGAAATTATCTATGTGAGCCCAATGTAATTATAAGCATACTTACAAGTACAAGAGGGAGGTAGAAGAGTTTGTGTTAGAATAGTGCAGCAGGAGAAAGATTCAACTGGCCATTGCTGGCTTTGAAGATGGAAGGAGACACAATCCTAAGACTGTGGGCAATCTCTAGAAGCTGGAAAAGTCAACGCAAGGATTTCCTCCCTGGGCCTCCAGACAGATTGAAGTTTTGCTGATACCTTGATTTTAGCTCAGTAAGACTTCTGTAACCTTCTGACCTCCAGAAATGTAAAGAAAGAAATTTGTGTTGCTTTATGCCACCAAAATTGTTACAGGAGCAATTGTAAATCAATATACACAATAATAAATAATTCATACCAATACTAATGTTATGGTGAGTAACTTTACTTATTTATTTCCATTAAGAAACTGGACTGGGGATCCAGCTCAGTGGTGGAGCACTTGCCTCACACATGTGAGGCCATGGATTCTATCACCAGCACCACAAAAATAAAAACGAAAAAACTCCCAACTATTTACTAAATGTACTACATACCAAGCACATGGTGACATATTGGTGAGTAATATATGGTTATTCATTTAGTGCCTGCCATTTTCAGGTACTATTACTTGAACATATGTGTGAATAAGAGAAGATTCCTGACTTCACATGGCTTACCCTCTTGTATGGCATAAAGGAGAGAGTATGCAAGTGAATGAATGAAAAGAGAAAAATTAAATCAAGCTAAGTAATAGAGATTAACCAAGGAAAATTTCCTTAGGTCAGCTGGCTAGGGAAGGCTTCTATGAAGAGGAAGAGGTGTCCTTTTAGTGATGCTAGGAGGATAAGAAGGGGACATCCTGAGGAATGTCCTAGGCTTCAGCAGTGAGATGGATGTGAGCTTAACTGATAAAGGTGAAAACCTGAAGGAGGCCAGTGAGCATGGAGAGCAGCATGAATGGAGAGAAGATTGTGGAAGAGAGATGGCTTGGGGCTTTCTAGGCTAAAAATTTTTGGATTTTGGATTTTCTAGGATTAAAATTTTTGAATTTTGTTCTGAGACAGGTAGGAAGCCAATGGAAACATGAAAGCATTGAGGGCCATGATCTAATGGGGACTGCAGGGTTTTGTTTTGTTTTTTGGTGGCCTAAAAATAAATTACTTCAAAAACAAAATGAATGACCTAGACTATGCCATATGTGAAGATAAGGTCACAGAGAGGTGCACAGGAGCAGGTCTACTTGTCTTGGAATCTTTTCTTCTACTTTCTGAGTCCAGTTCCAATAGTTGATAAAGAACATCCTTAGGACATACACAAATCTTGGTTTCCAAATGGTTTTGCGTAATGTCAGGAAGATAAAAAAGGAGAACCAACATTGAAGACCAACCGGTCAAATGGAGCACAAGTGTTAGGGATCATAGTAAAAGATTACTTTCATTTTTTTAGTATTATTCAAATTTTCAACAAAAATGAATGTAGAGATTATTAGCTCAACTATTGCTTCTTAGTGGAAGCTGGTACCCACATGAGTTGATTCACCTGCCTGGGATGCAAATCTATCTTTTCACTTTAGTTCCTATGCTCTTCTCTGAGACCTTACCTTCATGAATGGCATATTCTAGGTCACCATATTTTTTTTATGAAATAATTTATTTGTAGTAACAACCTGTAGACCTTTTTGACATTTTTCTTCTATTTGCTTAACAAAGAAAAAAGGAATAGCACTGAAAATGAAAGGTTTGGCAGTTGCTAGGCATCAAGAAGACATTCAGGAAATGGCAATGAAACACAAGAAGATTTTAAAATAAACAACGAGTATAATCTTTAACTGGAACTCCAATGATTCAAATCAAATTATTTGATTACTAATATTCTACAAACAGACTTTTATTAAAAAAGAGAAATGGTTATTTTTGAAGTATTAGTGTTCTATCAGTTTTTTCTTAATGGGTATAGTTCTTCCTAATATATTTGTCAGGGTCAATAAATTTATTTTTGTAATTTTTAGATTAGTGGTTGGAGGGATGGACAGCTTTTGCAGGGAAAACTCAAGTTTATGCCATTTAAATTTCCATAGAATTTAATTGAATATTTCTTTAAAGAGACCTTTGTAAGATGGGTGGAAGTGGGGTAAATATTTGGCTGATTTTATAATTTCTGCTTTCTATGTCCCCACATTCACGAAGAGCTTCATGCTCAGAGCCCCAGCCTTCTAACCTTCTGAACCATTTGCTTGAAAATCTAAGGGATGTTAGTAACTGCAGTCCCTTTCCTTCAAAAAATTCCCTTTGCTTTATGACTTCTCTGAAATAAAGAAATAACTTTTCTCTTAAGCTCTGTGGAGCCTTAGTAATCTTTGTGGTAGATACTCCCAGCTTTATGTATTGAATTTTAAATCTATGGTCATAAACGACAATAATAAATGAGATAGACTTCACTCTACCAGCAGGATCAATAACCTGGCAATGTGTTACTTTGCAGAATTAGCAACACAGGCCAATTAGCAACACAAGACAGCATTGTGCAGTGGTTGAAAGCACGTTATCCAAAGCTAGGCTTCCTGGTTTTGAATCTTGCTCTTCCACTTACAAGCTGTGTATGCAAGTCACTTATCTTCTCTATTCTTAGTTCTTTATCTTTAAGAGGGAAAAATAATAGTAGCTACCTCATTGTCAAGATGATTTAATTAGATGATGTTTTTAAGCTCTTAGAAAAATTCATGGCCCAGTAAATACTATATAAATGGTTTGATAAAGTAATATACAAAGATGTATATGGGAATGATCTTTCATCAGATTCTAGTATTTTTCTAGTTTTATATTGTTAAGGTCTGTAAACAAGTCAGGATGGCGCCTAACATTATATCTTATTTTTTTAACTAAATGTAGAAAGAGGAGCCATTGAGCCATTTGTTTCCAAAAAAATCAATCCTTATGAATGAATAAATACATAATTTCTGTTTATATCAAGTCAGTGCTTGATTTACATAGTTCTTACATGTATGAATTTCATTGACTATAGTTAAGACAGTCTTCCAACAACATGCTTCAAATTTCAGTTGTAACACATGAATTATTATTACACAGTACAAACTCCTTATTAGCTTTTTATTACACACTCATTATGCAAATATAAGACATGCATTGTGATCACTGACCAATTATGTGACTTCTTCCAAAATTTGTTAGCCCATCTGCTTTCAGTTCACATACACAGCAAAATGTAATTGTGTTTCCTTTTAGATTAGTGGTTGGAGTGGAGGACATTTTTTGCAGGGAAATGGGTCTCCCATTGACAGACCCATTCTGCATTTTACACAAGGGAAAAATCAACTGGCCAACACAGATGAAAATGCAACAATGGCAGCAGATTGAATGAACACCTGTGGAACTCTTGAGGACATAGTAGACAGTAGGTGATTGGCACTGGTTCCATCTGAGTGATTATAGACATGCAGACAGAGGACCTTCCTGAAGGTGAACTTTCTAACATAAAGAGGTTGTGACAAAAGGAATAAAGCTGTCCTAGAGGAAGAGACATCTTCACTTTAAAAGAACTCTCAGAGGTATTTCATGACATTGAAAGTACAAAGGATGAAATGTTTGAAGATGATCAAAACTGGAAAGCAGGATGACAATTCCCCAAAGCAGAAACAAGACAGTCCATGTACCTTAAGTCATACATTGAGGAGATGGAGACGGCAAACATCGTTCAAACTGTTTTTTGATGAAAGTACAAAGAAATAAATTTAATTCTCAATGAAGCTAATATTTTAACATCAAGACAATTTCAAATTGGTATATGTCATTATAAAATTATATACCAAAGTACCAAAATTTAGTGTCAGTATATTTATAATGTACTAAATAAATATTAGTTTCACTTGTTTTTTTTTTACCTTTTCATATGTATCTATAGGTTATAGTAAGAGATATTTTAAGTTTTGGCAAAAATTTCTAAAGATCTTTGAAAAATCATAACTTTTCCTCTCGGTTATTAAAATCTCTTTGTAGAGTTTTAGCTTGCATTTTTATGGCCTTGCACTTACCATGCAAAGTGAGGGCTGTCTGTACTACTTTGGAGGAAGGACTAACCCAGTAGGAGGGCAGGATTAGCAAGATCATCTGAACAAAATGGTGGTTCTGGTGAAGAAGAATCTTGAAAACAATTGAACTTTTAGTCAAACAAATAGTGAATTATTTTATCCTGGGCTAGGGTTGTGGCTCATTGGTAGAGTGCTTGCCTCACATGCCATGAGATCCTGGGTTCAGTCCCCAGAACCACATAAAAAATAAACAAATAAAAATAAAGATACTGTGTCTTGGGCTGGGGATGTGGCTCAAGTGGTAACACGCTCCCCTGGCATCCTTGGGGCTCTGGGTTTGATCCTCAGCACCACATAAAATAAAATAAAGATGGTGTGTCCACTGAAAACTGAAAAATAAATATTAAAAAATTCTCCCTCTCTCTCTCTCTCTCTCTCTCTCTCTCTCTTCTCTCTCTCTCTTTAAAAAAAAGATACTGTGTCCATCTACAATTAAAAAAATATATTTTAAAAAACTATTCTATTCTTGGGATGTTTTAAATCCAGCTTTCAATTACCACTAAATAGTATCAGAAACTTATATTTATTTGGATTTCTCAGAACCAGGGATTCTCTAAAAAGAGATTAGAATACCCCAAGTCAGCACTCTTATTTTCTAGCCCTAAATTTTTCATAGAAAGAAATAGAAGGAGTATTTCTTTTTCTCTTGGAAGTTCAAGGAAGATTATTATTGGAAATAAATTATATTGGGATATATTGGCAATATCCCAATATAGAACTTGGATTGTGTAAAACCCTGCCTTTAAGGGCACTGACTTTCCATGTTCAGCTAAAATACCAAGAATATTGCAGTCATTTTATCCAATATTTTTTAAAAAATTAGAAGTTTGTATGTGGGTATCAACATTATTTTGTATTGTTTGTAAAGTGAAAGTATGTCTGAATAGTTTGGTCGTCTGTTTCCACCCATCCCTATATTTAAATATAGTAAAATCTAATTGAAAACATGTAAGAAGGAAGTTCTTCACATGTGAATGTTTATTCATTTATGATCATATACTATTGACTCTGCCTTGATAAAATTGAGCCCAAATTTAGTTTTTATCCTTTACAACTTATTTGTAAAATCCTACATACAAGTTTTCCTAAAGGAACTTCATTATGCTAAGATAAAAGTAACCTTGACAAATCAAATTTCTCCATAGAATGGTTATATTCTAGAAAGCTAGAGTCCTCCTTACCATTTAATAAAAAATCTTCATCATATCCATCACAGTTTTTTGCATAGGTACAGTGGATAAGTATTGCTTTTGAGGGGAATTGATTGAAGTTAAAATATTAGGAGGGCAGAGCACTAACTTCAGAAGACTTTAATCAAAGAAGAACTTCCTCTGCATTCCGTGTAGTAGAGCCAATGCTTCTTACTTCCTAAGAGACAGAAAAAAAGAAATGTTATTAGTCTAAAGAAGACTTTCATGATTATTGTCAACCTATTAATGCTCAAAGCAAAATTTTGAAGAATTAGAACATATACGTGAGGTTTGGGGCTTGGTTGCTCTGATTATTGACTCCTCGTGCTTGACATTTTCCTTTTCTGATTCTTTCTTTTGGAAAGAATTCTCAAAATCAGTTTCAACTACACTTTGCCTTCATGCTACTTAAATTCTTAAAAGTCAGTTAAAAATTCCCAGAATGTTTGAAACATATAGAAACACATATAACTTCATATGGTTCATAATTATAAAATGCCCAAATTCACTCAGAGAATGAGATATCCCATGAAGTATATTTTACCATCAGTTTAATAGGTAAAGGTCCATACTTAGATATCATATCCTATTATTGATGGTGTAGGAAATATTCTCCCTTAATTTTTGGCTTCTGGGAACATAATTTGGGGTATACATCTTTATACAGGAGCATAAACCAGTATAGACATAAATTTGGCAACATCCATCAAAAGTAAAAAGGGCAACCTTTTGCCATCAATTATATCCACTTCTTGGAATTATCTAACATCTCGAATATGTACACAATGATGTATATCCAAGAACATTCAATGCAGAATAATTTATAATACCAAACAATTGAAAATATCATGTAACAAGGATATTAAAAATAAAATTTTTACTAGGGTGACAATAAAGTGAATTTCATTTACTAAAAGAACCATAAGACAAATCTTCATGTGCATGGTTTACAAATAAAATGTTATAGAAGTGATTTTATTACTCTTGGAACCCTTAGATTCAGTAAAGGATTGTAAGGATTATAAGATTGGAGAGATGTCTATAGTAGCATTATTACC
This sequence comes from Ictidomys tridecemlineatus, assembly GCF_052094955.1. Classification (NCBI taxonomy): domain Eukaryota; kingdom Metazoa; phylum Chordata; class Mammalia; order Rodentia; family Sciuridae; genus Ictidomys; species Ictidomys tridecemlineatus. The sequence continues at coordinate 18,772,332 of NC_135484.1, forward strand.
AAGAAAGACAAGGAAAGATGTAGTGGCACTCCAAGTTGGGTACAGTGGAAAGGATCACTCAGAAATGTGTTCCTTAAAGTCAAGTGTTTTAGAGAACTTGGCATTGGGTATTGTCAGAGATAGCTCAAGTACCTTGTGCCTGTTCATTAAAGTGGCTGCATAAGGATGAGTGACAACCCATTTGTCCAAGCAAGCAAGGCATGAGTATTTCACCCTCTGTAGAGTGGTCATATCAGCAGAATAATTGCCTCCAAAAGATGGCAATATCCCAATTCCTAGAATCTATGAATATATTAAATTACATGGAAAAAGAAATTAAAGTTAAAGCTGTAATTAGTTGTTAATCAACTAACACTGAGGCAGAGAAGTTATTCTAAACTATTATGGGTTCTGTGATATCACCAGAGTCATGAGGGAATAAGGGTGGCAAGCGAGAATTTTTGAGTGATGTGGCATGAAAAAGATTCAACTGGCCATTGGTAGCTTTGAAGATGGAAGAAACCATGAATCAGAAATGTACAGGCATCCAGAAGCTGGCAAAGTCAAGAAAATGGATTCTTCCCTAAAGTCCCCAAAAGGAACATAATCCTCTGACTGCATTTTAGTCCAATGAGACCCATTTTAGACTTCTGACCTTCAGAAATCTACCATTGTTTTAAGCCACTAAGTTTGTGGTATGTTATTATATTAGCAATAGGAAACCAATGTAGTGTCTCTGCATAAGATCTGGATCCTGTTCCGTATGACCACCTGGAGGTGTAAAGGGAAACTGGAAGGCAGGCAAGGAAGGAGGTGGAAGCTGTTGCCCAGAAGCTGTGCTCAGATCTCTCATCTGCTTATGTCATGGGAAATGCAGGGTTTTTAAACAAATGGTTCTCTGGGGAACTCAGAAAATTATCCATAAAAAAAGAAATATTCTGTGTTATCCTCTTGTAAGACTCAGAGAGAGGAAGAGTGGCAGAAGTGGAACCAGCATCACTTCTGCCTGGAATGCAAACAGGTAGCTGCCAAAATCATGCTGTGACGTGAGGACCTAACTGTAGTATGAAGATCCAAGCAACAGCATATACCTTGAACTGGACATTGAGACTTGAGTGACCATGGGCATATACACAAAGTCAAGGGCACTGTCCAAGTCTTCTCTAGGGGCAAGAGATGATTATGTTCACGACATAAATATAAAAGGATAAAAGGTAAATTCCTTAAAGTTGCATACAATATATCAATTGCTTCCACTATATATATTCCCTAGTATTCCAATATAATACTAGGGAAATGGTTACATAAAGTCTGGCAGATTATATCTATTGATACGAACTATTTCTGAGATACATAGATAACTGAGAAAAGATGGATGCATGACAATATATTGAGAGGGGACTACTGTTTATGTCAAATTATTGCACTTATTTGTGATTAAATATCTCTGGAAAGATACTTAACAATTGGGTAGAATTCATTGTCACAATGGAAAAGGTGAGGAACTGGGTGATTATGGACAGCATAAGGGGAGAAATTTAAGATTTAATAAATATTCTTTTATTTACTTTCAAATATTTATTATGTGGGTGTATAACATGTAAAATTTTTTAAAATAACAAAGAAAAATTGTTCTAAAAAATTAAACTAAAACAGAACAAAACTTAGACTGTAAGTAAAATAATAGTTCCAAAATGAGATAAACAAAGTTAATAGCTAAAACGTGAAAGGTAGGAAAACAGTACAGAGAACAAGCACTTAGTATTAGGAGAGTAGAGTGTTCCAACCAAGGTTGCTGTGTACCAACTGGAAAGAGATGTAGGGTCTATTGTGAAGTGAGAGGGAGGGAGATAAAGGGACAAGTGGTCTGGTAGGAAAGCCACTTCTCCCAGATGCATGTTGATCAAGAGCCTTACACAAGTGAGGGAACACATTTGGCAGTCAACGTTCATGTACCTAGAGAGCCAATCCTCACTATTCAGTTTCAAATCCTGCACAACAGTTTATTAAGAGCTACATGAACTGATCAATAAGGGGATTAAGAAAAAGACAGACACGAAAGTAGAGAAAAAGCTGGGTTTTTTTGCTGGTTCAGCCTGCCTCTGGGGGAGGAAAGACTGACTACTAGCAAGCTCAGCACCTTTATTATGTAGGCTTAAACATCAGAAGGATTTGTTGTGAGAGAGCTTCTTCAAGACAAACAAAAAGGAATGCTGAGGGTAAAAGCAGCCCAATGAGAACTTAATAGCTTGTGCTCATAATTCTCTTCCTCCAGGCAGTATATGTTTGAACCCAAGGTTGTGAACTAATAAAACTCCTTGTCTAGCAAGGAATCTCTCTTTGAACAGGGTGTCACCAATACAGCTGGGCAATTTTCAGCTGGTGCCTTTGCATAAAAAAATTTCCAAAGGAGGCACCCCCTCTGTCTTTGGGCAGTTCAAAAACCCATAATTCATTTGTCAATCCTGACAGTTGAGGATTCACAAGATTGCTTACCCACTGAATTTTGTTAACTCCCAAATCAGTACTCTGGTATCTTTGTAGTCATTTGTGGAAAATTACAGAACGCTGAAAAATTTGAATCACTGAGATGCGTGTTCCCAGATGATGTTGACCAAGGTGACATTTTTATCTTATTATTTCATTTTTTCACACTGCAAATAACTATTCTCTTTGTTATATATTTAATGCCACTTTTTAAGTGTTTATGCTCTTTCTTAGTGATTTTACAGTTTAAAATGTCCCCTAAGCATTGTGCTGAAGTACTGTCTGGTGACCCTAAATGCAAGAAACTTGTCATATGTCTTCTGAAAAAAAAATACAAAAGCTTAGACTTGAATTATAGTGCTTCTGGCTTTGAGTTCAACATTAACAAAGCAGTAATATGTATTAAATAAGATGTCCTTGGAGACATGCACAAAAACCAAGATTATATATTGATTGGTTGATGAAAATTTTGTGACCAGAGGCGTCCATGAAACTAGCCCTGTGTTTCCTCTAGGAGCAATGATTCAGTGTTTATTAATTCAGTGTTCATGGAGACTTTATAGAGCACAACTCTAAATAATAAGACTTGGCTGGGCTTTGTGTATATTTTAGTCAGTTATTTCATCACTATGATAGAAGACCTGATGAGAACAATTTTAGAGGAGGAAAAGTTTATTTGGCACTCACAGTTTCAGAGTTCTCGGTCCAAATATGACGAACTCCATAGTTCTGGGTCTAGGGTGAGACAGAACATCATATTAGAGGAAATCACCTCAGGACATAGCAATCCAGAAGCAGAGAGAGCCCTGCTCACCAGGGACAAAATGTAAACTCCAAAGGCACACGCCCCAGTGACCTACTTCTTCTACCCATACCTTACCTGCCTACAGACCACCCAGTTAATTCCTACTAGTGGATTAATCTACTGATTAGGTTACAACTCATAATCTAATCATTTTATCTCTGAAGTGTTCTTGCATTATCTTACACATAAACTTTGAGGGGATGCCTCTTATATAAAGCATAACAGAGTTCATGTGTTTTTCCTTTGTGAGAGTATTAAATTCCAAACATCTAAAATGCTCTACAACTTCCGATTGTGTTGTGGACATTCCCTGAACAGACATACCCAGAGAAAAGGCAGAGGTCTTGTTTAACTGTAGGAGAAATGTTCCTTTAATGAGAAATAGGAGTTTCCTGTAGAAAAGGAACTCATTCTAATTTAAAAGAGAGTTTAACTTAGAGCCAAGATGGTACTGAAATACAGTGGGTCTCGGTTAACAATGAGGGTGAGTTGGGAAGATACCATTTGAATATACTGCTCAAATTAATCAGAATCCTCATCCTCAGGAATTTGTGTTAGAACCTGGCAAAAAGGAGGAAATGATAGCTTTATAGTTAAGGAGACACAGCGAGGGAGCAGGGGGAATGTCGGAGTAGCCCATATGAGGAGGAGGAAAAAACATGACCTGGATAGTGTGCCCATAGCTCATGGCAGGGAGCAGAGGACTTAGAGATGGCACGCTGGGCCTGTGGCAACTTGGATAGGAGGAACAGAGGAGAAAGAAGTGTACCAAAGCAGGAATTGCTATGACAAAGGAGAACCACTGCCCACCAGAAACTAAGGAATAAATTCAGTCATACATTTAGAAGTGCACATGGAATGTGATTGGGATTTCTTTAATGCCTGGGGCAGATAGAAAATATGGTATAACTTTCTGAAATTCTACAGCAGGGGACTGTCAGAAAAAAATAATTTTTTGCACAATAATTTTGAGAATTCTTCAATTATTATTTAGTATAATTTTGTAAAACATGGATTAAATTGAATTAAAACTGGTCCATATTTGATATATCAAATTCCTGTTTTATTTTTCTTTTCTCTATCTGAGGAATGATGTTCACATTAACAAGGGTAAAGTCACTATTTTAATGAAAAATCAGATGACAGTAACCTAATGATAGGTTAGGAAGTGGATACAGCATATTTATCTAATAATGAAGAAATTTCTAATACAATTGTTGAATTGTTATATATTTTCAAAAACTTTTGGAAAGTGTAAGAATTCTCTTTTTCTAAGTATTCCAAATAAGAAAAAAGATCAATTCAGGGACCATAAATAATGAGCTCAGTGCTTAATATACTTCCCACAAGGATTATGAGGCTGCTTTTCAGATCACAAAGAACTGAAATGGATTTATCAAGAATGTATATTATTATTTTGATATTCTCAATGACAGCATATTTGTTAATGTCTTGAAGAATGATATGGAGAAATAGGACTTTGATTATTAGAGATATGGCAGTTGCCCTTAAATGAAATATTTGACTCTGTCCTTTTCAACCTTGTTGTCAATAGCTTGAATGAAGACAAAGACAGCCCATTTATCTAATTTTGAGTTATACAAACATAGCATTCTGAAAGATGAATATTTTCAACAGTTTGAAATGATGAGTCAAAAATTAATGAGATTCAATTCAACAGAAATGAATATAAATGACCATGTCTATGTTTGAAACATTAAATACAAAGTGTAGGTTGTGAGAATTTGAATTTAATGAAAGCCAATGTAGGATTTCAGGTGGCCAATGCAATATATGAGTAGAAGTGGATGAGAAAAAGCTTATGAATTGTTGTCTTGCAGATATGTGCCTAGAAAATGAAAGTTCACCATTTTCTGGATAGAATAGACCATATAAAAATATTATATCCAGTTTTTTCAGGTTTTATAAAAGACATGAATATATTAGGTCATAATTACTGACAAACCCCAAGAATCAGAAAAATTAAGGAGCATTTAATTTGTAAAAAAAAAAAAAAAGAATATTTAATTGGTACACATTAACTGTACTTAAGTGTTTGGGAGATGGTTTGAAAGAAGCATTAGATTTGTTTCTTAGATTTTCAGTGACCAATATTACAGTAAGGTGGCAGATATTCTGCTAGAACCTGAAGTGGTGAGAAAAGAGACTGGAGGCGAAGAAATGCCAAAGAGAAGAAGGTGTAAGCCATAGACAGAGGTCGGTCAATGAGAGAAGGGCTAGAAGCAGCAGATCTGTATTTTGGGAGATTCTATTGGCTGTACTGAGGAAGCAGATTCTGCTATCCGTAGGTGACAAGAGTATGCTCCCAATGAGCAGGAGTCTGCATAGGTTGAACTTGGAGACTATGGATTTTAATTGCAAATATGCAACTTTGGAAAAGATTGAAATACTGCTTAATTGCTTTTTCACTTGCTCTTATAATTAACAGGAAAGCCAGGGTTTACGGTTCCTTGAGAAAATTTCAAAATTCTAATCTTGAGATAACTCACACAGAAACACAGTGAATGAGAAAAAGGAACATTATAATAAATTATAAACTAGAATTTAATTAGTAGGGAAAGCTAAGCATAAAGCAATTCAAAATCTCTTCCTTAAGACAGGCTTTAGTTTCTGAAGCTCTAGAAAATAATCTTATGGAGAATTTGGAATTGAAATATTGTTATCATCTGAACTATCAATAACCACCATCTAAATCCCAAGACCTGCATGTGTACTATCAGTATTGCATAATATTTTTTTTCAAGTATATGATAATAAAAATCAAAGAGATGGTGGACTCAGAGCAGCCATGTCTTACCATAGGGGTAGAGCTTTTACTTACCTGCTGTAAAGAAGACTGAAGTTAGCAAATTTAAGAAGGATCTACACTTTATTTATCCAGTATAATCATTTTTGGCTTGGACCAACCTCATTTTTAAGATTTTTTTAGTGATATAAGTGATTGCCTATGTATGCATGATTTTTCCATGTTTTTTTATTTTATAACAAGAATTTGTGGTCAGCTAATATATTTATGTCTCCTTATTTATTTTGAATGAAACCACTAAGCTAACAAATAGATCACATTATCTTACATGTAGACTAGCTAATAGAAGGGCCAACTGAATATAGTCATGATTAAGAACGGGTACTCTGGATCAGACTGAGTATGCTTAAATCTTTTATTCTGCTATTTACAAAGCTATGTCCCTGGGTGTGAATTATTCATTCTGTGTAACTTTTTTTTTTTTTTAATGAGCTCCTTCATAGGATTGTTGAAAGGGCAAATAAATTGTCTTCGAGCCGTGCCTGGTACATGGCAGACAGTCAAATTGTGTTAGTTGTTGCTCTTATTCCTGGCTCTGTCTCAACTAGTTATTATGTAAATCAAGATTGTTAACTTCTTTGGAATTCAGTTTCCTCCTCTCTAAAATGAAAGCATTGAACTACATGCTGGCAAATGAGACTTTCAGGTCTCCTCAGTCAATACAGTCTTATTCCTTTTATTATCTTTATCCATCAGTTATATGTTGACTATCTATTGCATACAACTAATTGCACTTTGGAATGTGGTTTATACAGATATTTCATTGGCCTTCTAGAATTTATAAACACAAAGGAGATAAGACATAGAGACATAAATTCAATGCAGTATTTATGTGATAATTCTTATGTACTTCATAGAGTATAAAAGTTTAGAGAAGGCAAGAAAGCAAAATATAATGAAAAGGGTAATTTGGGCAGAATTAACACATGGATCAGAAGATGAGAAAGAACAGAATATATTTAGGAATGGAACATACGATTTTCATATGGTGGGAGGGGTCTTATAATCAGAATAGAAGACTAGGTTTGAAAGGGATGTCAGGCCATTAAGAGCATAATGAATATCTGCCTGAGAGACAAGTACCATTCCGTTAATTTAAGGAAGATGTTGAAGGTTTCATGGCAAGTATGAAGGTAGTGAAAGGAGTACTGGAGAAAGGAGAGTTAAAAGAGTCTAGAGAAAAAGTAACAGCAGTTCACCCTCAACCAGGGAGTTGGCATCTTTCTCATGAACTTCCTTGACATTTAACATATTTTGATCTCTGTTTACGACTGAATGTACCCTTTCTCCTCATCATGGATACTCCACCTGGGTTTTGAGTATTTCCCCCTAAGGTCATGTGTTGGAAACTTAATTCCTCAGTGTGGCAGTGTTGTGAGGTGGGACCTGTTGGTAGGTTCCTGCTGGTGACCTGCCTGGGGAGGGAGTAGGTAACTGTTGGAGATGTGGGCCAGCTGGAAATAAAGACTAGGAAATATTAAGAAATAAACACAAAGGACGAGAATTATATATATTAAAGCAGAGGCTTGATGAGTGGAAGGGACCTGACAGGGAAAAACCCTTGAATGCTGTATTTATAGTGAAACACATTGAAGGGATTGAGTGAGGAGCTTCTTGAGGAATACGGGATAAAAATGGGGGAAAAGGTTGTTTGGGGTTGGCAGGTTATACCCATCTCTGGGTGGCTGCTTTTGAACCTAGTGCTATGAGCTAAGGCAGGGCACTAGCATGGTCTGGGCTTTCTCTAACAAAGGAATTTCACCCAGAAGTTGCCAGAAAAGTAGGTTCCCTGTCTTACAATGGCTCAAACAAACCCATAATTCATACATGGCTTCCAACAGTAGGTATTTGATTGTTTTTTCCTTTCTTTTAAAGCCTTGTTATGTATAGTCAAGTCATAGTTGACCCTTTCCTTTGTCCACTGTGGTCCTCCTGACCCCTGACAGATGTCTAGAACGCTAAGACACACGGCAAGAAAAGAAACACCTTGCCCCATGAAAAGGAGAATGTAGGAGGAGGAAGGGACCTTTGGTAATTCCTCTGATCTTTCCCCCAAAGGTTCCTTTAGCCAACCCTGAGAAACAGTTTGCTGCACATTATGTCAAGGGGCATTTTTAGGCCCTTGATGTAACTCTCATGTTTGTATTTCCTGAGTAGTTTAGACTGAAAAGGTCAGGATGCATGAAACAAATGGTATCCTAAAAAAGAGAATGAGTTTGAGAATCAGATGGATCTGTCTGGATTTGGAGACTGGGTGTGCACTTATTGGTGGAAGGTACTTCTCTAGACTCTTATTTTCTCACTGAAATGGGCATAGTACCTGGCAGGTTTGTTTTGAAAATTCAGTGAAAGGAGAGAAGCAGAAAACTATGATATAATAGGAACCCATTAAATGCTACCCTCCCCGACTCCCACTTCCCTAATTTTCATGATACTTTCTGTCTTCTGGTTGGCTTGTTACCCATTGAAACTTGAGATAGAAAATATTCTGTTATTAGCAATTTTGAAAATTCCATTATACTGTCTCATCTTAAAATAAATTATTTTAAATAGTAAAATTTTCTATCCCTTATTTAAAAGATCTAAAGCATTCTGTCCTTTTAATGAGCTTTTCAATGTTCCAGAAATCAAAACATTTCAGTAAGGACCTGCTATAATTCCTGTTCTGCCTGGTGATCTTCTGCCCTCTCTTGAGGAGCTGCCTCTTCAGACATGTCTTTTCTCTGACTTCTTGTAGCCCTGGGAAAGTCAATCAGCATTTCCCCTAACTTTCTCTGAGCTGTGCGCACATCTCCAGTGGAACACATACCTCACAATAGTAGATGGTATGACATGGATGCCTACCTTCCCAGACTAAAAATACCTTCTGGAAGGTCCTTTAAACCTTTGACTCTTGAGTTTGTTATGCCCCTTTCTGCCCAAGACTAAACATCAAATGCACTTCTCTGGCTTCATGTGCTCCTCTGTACCAGCCTGTGTATAGCCCTAACCTTCTGGAAGATTTTCCATGCTTTTGATCATTCAACATTTATCCTCCCCAAAATGTTAGTTATTCATTGATCCAACCCTCCTAGCCAAGTTATCAGCAAATGGCAAACAGTAACTAGTTAACCCAGAAAAACAATTCATGCCAAGATGTTATAGGAAATGATTTGAAATATACAATATATCACACACTTATATGTGCTAATATTTGCCTTAAAATATAATCACTAGAATCTTTATCAGACATTGTACCTGAATAATGTGGTTCTTTCAGAGCCAGGAAATTCTCTTTCTTTATTAAATGTCATCATATTATGGAGCTAGCTCTGGACCCAAATTGCCTCAGATAATTTCTAGTTGTGTCACCTTGGGCAAGTTATTTTCCTTCCCTGTGCTTCATACCTAAAGTGAGTTTCCTCATATATAAAATGGGTCTGATAAGAAGTATTGCTTTCTATGATTGTCTTGATGATTAAATTATTTAATACATGTAATGTGGTAAGAAAGGTACCTGGCATATAATTGACCCCATGTAATTGTAAGAGCTATTCTACTGAAAATGCAAATCAGTGTTTTCCTAATCCAGTATTCCATTATCATAAATTATGTGGGGCAGAGAAATCACAAGGGAACATATTTATGTTAACTCTAATTCCTATGATACATGCATACCACACACACACACACACACACACACACACACACACACACACCACTTAGAATTTCACATCTCGATTTTTACCATTTATCACATCAAGATTCCAAAATTTTTATTTCATTGTGCTATTCCCATGCTCAAAAACTTTCATTGACTCTTCCAACTGTTTTTGGAATAAAATACAAACATCCTCACTTGGAAGTGAAGGTGTTCTATGACTGGTTAAAAGCCATCTATTTTTTTTAAGTCTAAACCAAATCCAAAAAGTCTCTGAAATGATTCTGATGCTATGGTCCAATTGTACTCACTTTTTCATAATATAAAAATTTCTTGATTTCTGTCAGTCCATGTCATTCCTAAATTTAGAATTACTATATCCTTTTATTGAAATACTTTAAATACAAAGTTAACCCTCAGATTCTTGATAGGTCTATAATTTCCTAAAGAGTTTCCTCCCTCACGAACTCATGTAAATTCTGGTTAGAATGATTTTCACCATCTTGTAACTATTGAACAGTGTTTCTTGACTCTGTTTTCTTTAAATATTTGATACAGTTTTGTGAAATTTGGACCTGGATTTGTGTGTGAGGGGGGTTTTAAAATAAGGATTAAATTTCATTAATGGATCCACAGATGTTTAGATTTGCTTTTTTTCTTGTTTTTCAGTTTTGATGATCAGTGTTTTTCAAGGGCTTTGTCCATTCCACCTAAAAGATTGAATTTATTTATATAAATCTATATTGTATGTTTGTTTCTGCTTTGAGTATTTTCTGCCTTTAAATTCTCTACCATCTAATCTACTTACGGATTAAATTTTTCATTTAATGCATTGCACTTTTTAGCATTAGAAATTTTTTGTAGGTTCATTTTATCTTCTCACTTTTAAATTATTTCTTTAAAGCCCTTGAACATGTGAGTAAACATTATTAATCTGAAAATCTGGAAATCTCTGAAATCCAAAACTTTTTAGCATCATTGTTTCAGATTTCAGAGCATTTTGGATTCTGGATTTTCAAATTAGTGATGTTCCACTTGTAAACTCTATACAAATATCCTCAAATCAAAACAATTTTGGAATCTGAAATACTTCATGTTCCAAGCAATTCAGATAAGTGTTTTTTAGCCTATAACTACTAAAAATTTTATCTGCTGATTCATCCGCTCAGTAATTTCTGGGTTTATCTCTTTTAATTTTTTACAGTTATGGATCATATTTCCCATTACTTTGTGTGTTTAGTACATTTTTATTGTAAGCTGAACATTTTCAGTACATCATTATTGACTGTGTTAGTCAGCTTTTTATTTCTGTGGGCAAAATACCTGACAAAAACAATTTCCATGAGGAAAAGTTTATTTTGGGCTAATGATTTCAGAGGATCAGTCCATGTTCAACTGACTCCATTGCTGTGGGTTGAGAGGGACAGAACATCATAGCAGAAGAAAGCTGCTAGATTCATGAAAACCAGGAGAGAAAAGAGGGAGGGGTAGGGGGGAGAGAGAGAGAGAGAGAGAGAGAGAGAGAGAGAGAGAGAGAGAGAGAGAGAGAGAGAGAAGGAATAAATATGGAAGAGCAAGGTGCCCAAGACAAAATATAAACCCCAAAGGCACATCTCTGTGACCTATTTCTCCAACCATGATCCCAACTAACCTCACTTATCTCTTACTTAGTAGTTCTTTCAAATAATTAATCCAACTAATGAATTAATCCTCTGATTATGTTATAGTTCTGATAATTTAAATATGAGCTTTTGGGGATACCTAATAACCAAACCATAACATTTCACCCCTGATCCTCAAAAGCTCTTGTCTTTCTCACAGCTCAGAATGCATTTAGTTCATCCTCAGGAGTCTCCAGAGTCTTAACTGTTCTAGTTTTGCCCAAAAGTCCAAGTCCAAAGTCTCATTTGAGACTCAAGGAAAACTCCTGATTGTGAGCTCATGTAAACATCAAAAGCAGGATACATGTTTTCAACCTATAATAGCAGATGATAAACATTCCCATTCTAAAGGAGGAAAAATTGGGAATACAAAAAAAAGGGGGATGGAACCAAAATAAGACCAAAATTCAGCTGGCAAACATATCATGTAACTCCATTTCTGGCATCCGGGGCAATGGCACTAAGATAAGATATGAGCTCCAAAGGGCTTGGGCAGCTCTGCCCCGATGGCCTTGCTGGTTGCAGCCATATAGTTTCTCTCTTAGGCTGTCTCTGTCCACATCCAGCAATTTTCCTTAAAGGATGTTCCATGCTACATGCATCTCTTAACCCTGGGCGTCTACACTGCAGCTTTGGCTTCCTTCTCACAACTTCATGTATTGCTCTTTCAGAAATAACCCACAGGAATTCTGAGCCTATTACATTCTGTCTGGTACCCTAGTCTTTCTCTTGAAATATTAGTAGAAGCCTCTAGAACTCCCTAACTCTAGCGTCCTGCATTCCTGAAGAACCAGTATGACATGGATGATGCCAAGGTCTGCCACCATCTCAAGCTGTAGTCAGGCCATCGTGACCATGGTTTCAGTGACTGCTGAGTACCTGAAAAGCTGACCAGGGTGTCCTCAAGGCATCTTTCCTATTGTCTCTGTGCAAAATACTTAGCTTCTCTTTAGTGACTGTAATCTCTTCAGCAACCACATCTTTCTTGGCCCAAGTTTTACATGTGCTTTTCTAGCCAAACTGCTACTTTTTCAGATCCTTCTCTTCTGCTTTCTTTTCTGATTCCCACAATAATTCCGGCTAAAAGTTTCCAGCAAAACCCTTGCCACCACCTGAATTGTATGCTAAGTTGAAATTTACATCATTTGATTTATGAGTCCATCACCTTTAAATTAAGCCTCACACAAAGTCTCGGGATATGGGCAAAATGTAGACAAGTTCTTTGCCTGGATGTGACATGAATGGATTCTTGTTCAATTCCCAAAAGAGTCTACAATTTCCTCTAAAGCTTTCTGAGCACTGTCCAATTTCTATTGATATTTTGGTCTTCTGAGCTCAAACCAGATTCACTCATTAAGCTCTATTTACAGCATTGTAAGCCTTTTCTACTTTGCAGCTCAAAATTTTTACTAAACGCCTCCTGAAAACCAGTTCCAAAGGCTTCTGAACCACATGGTCAGAGTAGTCACAGCAAAGACCTACTTCTCAGTACTAATTTTGTGTCACTCTGACCAAAACACTGACAAGAACCACTTAGAAGAAGAGTTTATTTCAGAGTTTCAGTCCATGGTCCCAACTCCATTGCTCTGGGACTGAGGTAATGCATAATATCATGGTGGAAAGGTGTGGTGGAGGATAGATGCTCAATTCATGGAAACTGGAAATTGGAGAACAGAGTGCCAAATCCCAAAGGCTTCCTCCACGTCCCCTCTGACTACAGTTACCCCAGGTCTGTAGTTCTTTCAAATTACTATTCCACTGAATGAATTAATACAATGATTAGGTTATAGCTCTCACAATCTGATAGTGAACTTTACAGGGACACCTATATCCAAATCATAACCAGTGACTCTTAGGTTTTATTGTTTTCCTCTCAATAATGTTGTCTTTTTTGTTTTGTTTTGATTGATTGATTGATTGATGTCAGAAAGCAACTTACTTGGTGACCAGCTTGATATTTTCAGGATTTGTTTTTAAATTTAATTAGAGTTTGTTTAGGAATTCTTTTATTCTCCAGGGTGGTTAGGCCCCTCCCCTAGTCATGGATTTTCTGTGATCTCTATTGAATATGCAGAGGATGCATAAAGGTCTCTACACTCTGGCTGATTGTAATTAGAATCTGGCTCTAATGTTGCTGAATTGGTAGTTCCTTGTAGTTACCTTAAGCTTGTGAAGTGCCTTTAGCCATGAACAACTTTATTTCACCAAATACCCAAATATAGTCCTGTTTGGATTTTTGGAGGTTTGTGTATGTGTATTCCCTTTTCTCCCTTACCCAGTCCTGCTATTTCAAACACTTTAACCATTCCAAGCTCTGATTAGTGAGATTTCTGTGCTTTGCTTGGTTTCCTCCTCTTGCCTCTTCCTTTAACAGAAAGTTTTAGTAATCATAAAGCTCATATTTTTGTTTTCCTTCCTTCAGAAATCAGTGCCCATGCTGAGTATTGTCTAGTGTCTGAAAAATATTATATGTTTTGTCCAACTTTCTAGCTGTAAATGAGTGATGGCTAATTCAGTATCAGTTGCTTTATATAAGAACAAAAATTAGGGGTTCATTTTCCCAAAATACAATTATTATAATAACATTTTCTTAACTTTAAGAGATTTTCTTTTGGGTAATATAATTTCTCTGTCAATTTTTATGTGTGGCACATGTGCATTTTTCATTTTAAACAAACTTATTCTTTGGAATAAGTTATTTCCATGTAATTTTTGGAATTGATGACATGGTCCATTGATAAAATTAATGCATATTAAATTTAACTGGTCATAGCCTCTGCAATTTACCCTACTAATTTTCTCTGGCAATGTTTACCAATGACATAATTACGGCTAAAGACAATGTTATCATTCAGAACTCATCTTATTTAATTTTGAAATTGCTTTTTTTCTTACCATCCTTTCTGAATCATGACTCTCCCCTGATAGTCCTCCTGTATAAAATTCTCCTTTGCTAATTTCTTTTCTTCAAATGACAATTTGAGTGTGTTCTCTAGGGCTCTAATATTGGGTCTTTTTCTCTTAACATGCTTTCTCTGAGCAAGTTCATTACTTTCTGGGTTTCCACAAGCACCTATGATGATGACTTCCAAACATGACAAACAAATCATTTCGTTCAGCTCAAGCCTCTCTTTTCTGGGCTTGAGACTTATATTTCTCAGCTTCTTTCAGTGCAATGTCTCAGACATTTTGCATGTCCAAAACTTACATTATCCTCCACAAGAATACCTTACCTTCTGCATTGCTCATTTTAAAAATTTATCAAGCTGTTCATGTGAAAAAGTCAGGAGTAAGCCTAGACTTATATATTTATTTCAAATTGAATGTCTAATAGTAAGTAAGTCCTGTACATTATCTTCCTACATCTTGAGTTCAGGTTTGGTTGATGTTCTTCTTATCTTTTCATGGCAATGGTACTGTAATGCATACATGTCTATGGTGATACCCTTCACATTGCTGCCCTTGTAAATATTTAAGGGAATCTGTTAACACATGATACCTTTTCAAATTGATCAATTTTTCTCTTTATCTCTAGATAAGGGACAAAATCCATATTCCAAAGTTTAACAAAGCTGTCTGTATCCATCTCCCATCTATGTTAGTTGTGAACCTCTTCCTATATTGCAGAGAACCAAGGTAACCATCATAAATGGCAAATTGCTGAAATTTTCTTAACAACCTCTAGTTTTCTCCATCCTACCCATCTCCCATTCCCAATGACTGTGCACAGAGCCATGTCAAGTGAATAAATAAGTTTTAAAAAATGAATTTTCAGAATAGGCAGTGAAAGCTAAAACTTTTATATTTCATTATTTGTGAATATAATCATTCTAAGATTCTTATATTTTGTTTGGATTTTAATAGTGGTTCTAATTTCTTAGTCCCAATTTGGCCAACGAAAATGTTTTGGCAATTCAAACAAGCTGAGGAAGAATATGTCACTTGCCATGAACATTATGCTATAGTATTTAATTGGTTTTAGAATAAAGAACCCAATGGAATGAGACTTCTTTCTCATATATTGCTTCTTTTGCTGTTTATATTATATAAAGGCTCACACATGTCTATGTATATATGTATCATACAGATATAAATTAAATGTTTATACCATATTTGGATAGATATAGAAATTATATATAGTTACAAATTATCACTTACAAATTATTTTAGATATAAATTATCACTTACAATGATATTTCCTCATGACTAGTTTATTTACAGTTCTCAGAATCACTTTGGATACCTTAATTTATATTATTTTAGAATTAGAGAAAAGTAGAACTTGCACTGATTGAACAAGTACTTGGTTAGCAACCAAACTGGTCTTATATAACTTAATTCTAAACAGTTTGGCAGAGAATGTGATTAAAGGTTATAGAATAACATGCGAAACACATTTCCATTCTTTATTTCGTCTTTCTTTTATATGTAGGCACACTTTTCCCTTGCTTATAAATGCTTTTAGAATAAATATCTGGCACTATTCAATATGAAGTTCAAAACCTTCATTTCAGAAGCTGTAACATTCTGGAAGAAAAGTTCCTTTAGTAAAACAGTTATTTTTTAATTAGAAGTTTCCCTCCTACTGATCCACAGATTAAATGTACAGAAAATTCTAAAAGGAGAAAACATACCAAAATGTGTAGGAGACAGATAATACTAAGGAATATTAGTATTCATCATCAGAGGCAAATAAAAGGAAACTAATTACAAATAGACAGTTCAACTGCTTAATCAGTTCTTCCTGGGAGCATATTGGCTATTCTAAGATCAAATGTGAAAAGAAATCTACTCTCATGGGTCTGTTGAGCCATCTGGAGAATCACTGATATGCTCCCACCACACTGGTAAATTATAATTAAAACTGGTTCTATAAATATAATGAGAGACAGAAAATAAGGGGGAGAGAGAAAGAGAAACAGGAAAACACTCACCTCCCTTTAGTTATGTAAGAAGGATCTTTGAGCATTTGGTTCTGGTCTGTAGTTGTGTGAAGGAAAGAAAAAGAAATTAAGAGATTCTGACATGGAGATCATTCCACCACATTAGCTTAACTGTACATTTAATGTGAAATGATGATTGTTGCTAAGCTATGACACTCATTAATAGGGGCTGCAGGAAGGAACTGGTAAAATTGTTAGGGACTTTTAGGACACAGCCAGTGAACTTGGAAGGAAGGCGGGGAAAGAGAACAGAGTGTCATTCTCCTTCCCATTAAACCGTGTTGATTTTTTCAAAAGCACACATGCAATAACAGCACAGCACTTTCTGAAATGAATAAAAAGACACGATAGACTAGCTCAGTCCTTGATGAGCCATGAAATTCTTTATTAAAAATGAATTAAAGTCACGGTGGTAAATCAGATTCTCTATAGCAGTATTTTGTTTCACAGATAGGACTTCACATTCCCAATTACTAGATTCCTGCAGGTGGGATAGTGTTTTCAAAATACTCACTTCAAGAAAAAGAAAATGTGAAATTCAAAAGGGAGGCTATAACCTTGAAAAGAATCACTGTGATAAGCTTATGTATCCAACCAACCACACGTGATCCTCCCCTGGCTTCATCTTTCAAAACAGACTTCCTGTTGAGATGTCTTGTTGGGATAGAACCTCTAGTATAGAGAATAAGTCATGCTATCTTATTAATCATGCATCCAGTAAATTTTCATGATAAACACAGCAGTTGCAAATTCTTTGCTTTTAGAAGAAGATGAGGAAAGAAGAAAAATAAGAAGAAGACTATAAAACTAGTAGAATTTGGTATAATCCTCAAGCTATATAGATATTCATAACTGGTTTTTGGAGAGAACAAAGTCTATTATAATTTAGTACCAGAAATAATATTCATAAATTGACTCTATGTACTAAGCATCTGGGACTAAGTGCTTTGTTTATACTGGTTCCTTCATTTAGGTTGATATTGATGTATATGCTTTACATATGAGAGAACAGATATAGAAAAGAAATGTGGCCAATAAATTTCGTAAGTGGAATTCAAGTTCAGCTGTGCCCACCCTTGTATTCTTGTTTTTATATTGCATTGCCTCTCCTCTCAATCTTGTAGATTCTCTGTAATGAACAATAATAGTATATTAAATAATCCTAAATGGGATTTTAAAGTCATAGATAAAATATTGAGTTCTAATAGCAAAATGAATACTTTATATTATATTAATATAGTATTTTATACTTCCTGAAACATTTTTCCCAAACTAACAATTTCTATAAAAATATAATTTCACAGTTTCTCAAAACATTTTTATAAACCTTAGATCATTTGATCTTTACAATATTTCAGTATGTTGATGGCAGAACCATTATTTTCTCTGTTGCACAGATGAAGTAACAGGAATTCAGAGACATCAAATAATAAATTTTACCTGTGCTTCCAAGACTTGGAAAGTAAGATCTGGGTGTAGGCCTTAAGATTCCCAGTTCCATATGAATTCTAGGGTTCTGAAGTGTATGAAATAGGATATTGGTATAAATTCACTTAAAAATTTGAGTTTTACTATGAATTCCCTAGACTAGTATCTCTAAGGTATTCAGAGCCTACAAGGCTCATTTCTATGTCTAGGTAATGCTTTCCTTAAAGCTTAGCAAATCCAGTTTTCATTAAAGCCCAGATTTTAGCCTACGTGAGAAGTGTGTTAGTCAGCTTTTTGTCACTGTGACCAAAATACCTGACAAGGACAAACTTAGAGGAGAAAAAAATTGTCTTAGCTCATGATTTCAGAGGATTTAGTCCATGGTCATCCAGCTCCAAGTCAAAAACATCAAAACACAGTGACAGAAGGACTTGGATAGCTACTCAACTCATAGCAGCTGGGCAAGCGAGAGACAGAGATAGAGATAGAGATAGACGAATAGAGAGAGAGGGAGAAAGAAAGAGAGAGACAGTAAGAGGCCAGGGAGTGATATACTCCTTAAGGCCATACCCCAATAACCCATTTCCTCCTGCCATGCACACCTGCCTACAATTACTACCTCTCAATACTCCATTCAAACTATTATTCCATTACATGAATTAATCTACTAATGAAGTCAGAGCTTTCAAGAGCTAATCATTTTACCTCTGAGCATTGATTCACTGTTTATCTCATGAGCTTTGGGGGACATTACAAGTCCAAATCTTAGGAATAAGTTGTAGTGATAGAAATATTACCAATAATTGTTACTGATTGTGAGAACAAATTGGTATAGTCCTAGAAAGTGTCAGTAGAGAGATATAAATGCTTTATCTCCAACAAACCTATGGTCATTCATGGGCAAAATAACAATTACTGCAATATTTCTGAATGCCTTTTTCTACAGTTTGGTGCATCCTTAAAGGATGTTTCTCCAACGTGAGTGAATGATAGCACAAGAGAGTAGAGTAGACTCTATTTTAGTTATAGGTATGCACAATATCTTTATTTTATTTTTATGTGGTGCTGAGGATCGAACCCAGTGCCCCACACATGCTAGGCAAACGCTCTATATCTGAGCCACAACCCCAGCCCATAGACTCTACTTTAGAAGGTAAAATCAGCTGCTGAGTATATTGCAGGTACTCCATAGTAAAGAGATGTTGACTACAGTATGAATAGATGATACAATGTCTGATTCACTGACATCAATTCCTATACCATTGTTAGGATTTTTCTACTTCCTAATGAAAAATTTACTATATTTTAAGTTTATCACGAGTCAGTACATTTATAAAACTGTGTGCATGCATATGTGCAGAGTATGCCAGTGCATAAAAGAAAGATATAAATTGTTCATATTATTGTGAGAATATGAATTATATGTAAAATTTTGGGAGGCAAAAGTTGAAAATGAACTACCAAAACATATGACAACCTAATAACTTGAGAAAAGATTACCTGAAAATTTTTTTATTAAATAAATTAAAAGGGGAGACTGGATAATAAACAAGCATGAAATTTTATAAAGTGGTATCACAACAGTTTTGTCTTCTTCTAACCCAGCACTGCTAATTAATAAGACCCAGTCTCCCAGTAACATCAACTAACAAATGTGAAGTGGGTTGGTGATGAGATAGAACAGGTCACTCAGACAATTCGGATGTATTTCTCCTTCTGGACTCTTCTTGCTGAGAATGACTTGTCTGTACGTCACAGTACTCAAAATTATAGATGCCTGCTGGAAAATTTTGCCTCATTAAGTTCTGGCCTGTGATAAGCTGCCATAATTTTATAAAAAATAAAGAAGTTATTTGGCATGCATTTTGAAATACTTAAGTACTTCATGTGCATAAATTCCACTTGCATTTTTATTGAAATTGACACAAAGTGCATGCAGATTTAAAACTAACCCGGAACTGAGTTTTCCAACTCTGAAGAAGTAACTGAACCTGTTTGATTCTCAGTGTCTAGTAAAATGGGATCGGTCCACATCTCAAATAGTTGTCAAGAACATTCAATGAAAGAGTTCTTGGTATGATAGCTGGCAAATAATGCTTGGGCAATAAAATGCTTAATAAAGCGTTTGTTCTTTCCCTCATCTTGGGGACCCACAATTACACTTAAGTAATGATTCACATGTATGATATATCAAGGTCATTGGACTGTCATGTGTAACTAATTAAAACAAACAAAAAAAGGAACATAAAAAAAAAGTAATCTTTCCTAAGCTGATGGTCTCAGTTGTTATGTTTCTGCAGTTTGTTTTCCTTTAAACATTTGAACTGGCCTGGGAATTCCACTAGGACCACAGCTCCAGTATGGCACTCTAGTGGAAAAAGAGCCTACTAGGGAACATATATTCATTGGAGCTAGACATGGGATTACACACAGTCACTGTGAAGTTCACCATCAGACATTTCTTTCATATGTTCCTAAATGTTGCCTTTATTATTCTTACTCTTCTTACATATTCCATCTGACAATAAACATACTCTCAATCCAACACTTTTATCTGACATTAGATCTTGTTGTGTGTGTGTGTGTGTGTGTGTGTGTGTGTGTGTGTGTGTGTATGATAAATAGGTTATTCTGAATATTTTAGTCTTAATCATTTGTTTCTGCACAGACACTTGGGATATGATGAGTGCTTGTGAAAAACCAAATTAGCCCTTTCATCTGTGGGAAAGAACAATTTACTTCTTTCTAAACCAAATCATTTATTAGAAGGAAATATATGTCAGGGTCACCTTTTTGAAATTTTGTTCAAAATATTTGTTATGACTCAAATATTGTCAAGTGGAATGTGTTCCTTGTTTCTTCCTTGGAACCCATGTCTACCATCCAATTTTCAGATAACAAATTGTGGAAACCACATCTATCATTTAGTTATCAAATAACAAATTATGGTGTAATTGTTTCTGTTGGATTTCTCTTTAACCCCAGAATTCAGCTTTTGTACTTGATCATCCAACTTTTTATTCCTTCTGTCACTTGAAGTGGCTTGATCAATGGATGTCCAACTTAAAGCATGAAAACAAATACATGGATTCTAGTTCATCCCTTGATTTGGGGGGATATAAAGGAGTTCGAGTTGCTCTAAGTCTCATTTTCCCCTCTGGTATAATATGGGTAGTTAATCTCATTTATAACTTCTTTATTTAAACTTCTTGCCTGAAAACTTCCATAAAATCCTGAACGCAAGGGTCATTCTCACTGGGACTAAACGATTGTAGAGACTTTCGTAGGCGGGGATTTATGGTAATGGGCCTTTAGATACTGCCTGTGATGCTGAACACTTGACAGCCTTGGGGACATAATGGATTAGGTGGCTTCTCCAATCTGCCCCCATCATTCAAGAAGAGCCCCACAGCCAACCTGACCATTATTATAGCAGTAAGGATCTGTGGCTTCGACTGTTGGCTCTGTATCACTTCAAAAGATATACTAGAGATTGAGTTGTTTAGACTCAATTGAGATTTGATTTTCTCATCTACGGAAGAATAAATAAAATTCTCATTTCCAGAATTTTTATTATAAAAAATAACTTCCTCAAGATTATTCTGGGCCCTAAACTAATTAAGAAGCAACTTCTTACAAGCAATGTGTTAAAACAAAAACAAACAAACAAACAAAAAAACGAACAACAACAACAAAAAAACACTGAACGTATAAGAACCACAATTTTAATCTCTGGATCTCAAAATGACCTCTTTCTCAGGACTTTGATTTGAATCTTTCTCTTTTGTGAGGAAAAACAAAATCCTCATTTCCATTCTGCTTTGTAAGGACTTTCTTTCCCCTTTTCTATGCTTATCAGCATATCACTTTTAAAATCAGCTTAGCAGATTGACTGTGACCTTTTCAATTGAAACCAAACATCTTCCTTTTTATCAAGAGCAGGTTGTGGTTTGGGCATGAAATTACTCAAAGTGTTTTATTAATGTTAGCATCTTAACACAGATTCACCCAGACCCACCTCACTGATGATTTTCCTGATAATAAAGAAAAAGGCCATCTCAGAATAGAAATAACAACTTCACATCTGAGCTGAATTTGCCTGTAGAATTTTGATTGGTTCATTCCAAATGACTCACTTTACAGTAAGTCCCAAGTTTGTGGTCAGAAATTTCAGGGTGTGAGTCAGACAGAAGAGAACCTTTATAAAACAGGAGCTAACTGCCTGGCATTCCACTCAGCAGTGCCTTGAAAACCCAGGCAGGAATAAACTGGCTTCTGAATAGTCTTTCTGGGAATATCTGTATGTTGCAGAAGGCTCCTTCTTTCTGCGGAATCTTCTGTGCTTTCCTGTGAGAGGGCTGTGGAAGCAGGACTTGCTCTGTTCTTATGCTTTAATCACTGTGTGACAACGCAGGATGATATTACTGTATCATCCAGCCAGCTGACAAGAAGAGATTAAACATTATTTCAACAGCAATACATTAAACCTCCAAATGAGCCCCAAGAACTGTGGTGACCTCCAATGAACCCTTGCTGTATGACTCAGAAGCAGGATGCAGCCAGGTTGTGGCCAAAATGGATTTTGAGAGGAGGCACATTCTGACTTTTCTGCTTCACTGAATTCACTCTGCTGCGGATCCAGAGCTCCCTGGCACAGAGAGAAAAACTGGCAGAGTCTCAGGCAGCATATTACTAAAAGGATTCAAAGCAAATTTATTTTAAAAAGAAATAAAATGCTGTCCACAGTGATTTAAAATCTTCATGGTCACCAGGGGTACCTTTGGAACACCAAATATTTTTTGTTGAGCACCTACTGGGTGCCTTTCTAACAGAATGGAACCCCACAATGAAAGGGCAAGCTTGAAGTCTCTTTGGTCCCTTGTTCCTTCCACAAGGCAGATCATTTTTTTAGCTTGAGTTCAAGTCTGCCAATTTGCATTAGCATATCATCTGCCTAGTTACCAAGAAAATGTGCCTGAAGAAAAAAATAGGAGCATGTTCACGGTCATTAGGCTTGCATCATGAGCATGAATCAGCAGTTTGGAGATTGTTAAGGCTGGGGTTGAAGCAGGCCGGGGAGCCGGTAGAGCATGCAGGAAAAGTCCAGGCTGCCTGACTGTGCCTTACCACATCCTTTGCATAATATCCACCCTTGCTTAAGGAAGGGGCTGAGGAGGCCCATCACACAAGAACTTCCTATGCCTGTATATCTGCATTTCCTGACTCCTTGAACAAATACTGACCAACCGTGAAGGCAAAATGTGTACTTGACAGTAGTTATACATGAGTCTGTACTTGAAAGAAATGGAAATGAATGCAAAAAAAAAGTAAAAATTAATTTATTCCGATTTGCTTTGGATATTTTCTATCACTGTGTTTAAAAGCAGTGCTAATAGTGTGGCTGTTTTATGCCACGCACAATAAATGTATAACAGATGCAAAATAGTTTTGAACTCCTTTAATGCAAGCAGCAATACAGATAATTGACTGTTTCATTCACTCCTGTATTTCCCATGTGGAAGACAATGCCCACCTCACGCTAAGCACTCAGGACACGATTAACCAAAGGAGTTTGTCTGTCTTCCCTTCATCTTTGTCTTAGAACATTTCTCTATGTGTTGGTCCTACAAAATATGTAGGTGAAGTCATGACTGCAATGTTGAAACATAACATCTTGAAAGCACTTTTCAAACAAGCTGTAAAATATTCTTTAATACTTCATGTATCAGGTGGGGAAACTAAAGTCAAGTGACTTACCTAAGGTGAGGGGAGTTACTTGATGATAGAACCAGGCCTTGAACTCACATCTCCTTATTTTTCAGAGCTTCCTACTCTAGCACAGTTAACAAGGCTACTTACTGGTCCAAAGCTCTGCCACTTGGCATCCCTTTGGGCTAAGGCACTGGGCTGCAGTGTCGCCTTTACAGGGAATCTGAGATGAGGGGCAAAATGATTAGTTGACCCCATTATCAGTCATAAACTTGCAGAAAGTTTTGTTTTATTGGATTGCTTTCTAAGTAGTCAAGAATTTTGGAAGCAGCACCTATAGGAAACAAGTAAAGCCACAGCAGAGATGGAGTGGGAGTGAAGGGGTAGCACCAGACACATGGATATAGGACCCCGGATGATCCCAGAGGGACAACTGGGGAAAGAGACAGGCAATACTCGAGGCAGATGACATTTTCTTCTTCCTTCTTCCCATGCCATCCTCTCCCTAATCTGTATGGATTGTCATGTTTTGTGGCTCTCCCACCTGATGGGATTATTTGGATGGGATTCTTTGAGGAATGCTCCCCTGGATGATATACTTTTGACATTCTAAATGCATTGAATGTGGACTTCTTTTTGCACTGGGGTCCCCTGAAAGAATGGGAGCTTTTCATCCTTTTCAAAGCAGGTGGTCCTATTTTGAGTGAACTCTAAGATAAAAACAAACTTATCAATCTGTATGTTGAAATATACCTTTATTTCTTTTTCCTTTTAGAAAAAAAATATTAAAAGTTTTGTATACCTTAAGGGACTGGGGTTGTGGCTCAGAAGTAGAGCACACGCCTAACATGTGTGAGGCACTGGGTTTAATCCTCCGCACCACATAATAATAAAATAAAGATATTGTGTCTACCTATAACTAAAAAATAAATTTAAAAAAATTGTACACTTCAAAAGAAATTAGCAGAATATTTCCCAATATAGCACAGCCCAATAGGGAGACCAAACATCTTATGAGCAAAGAGAGAAATAAAACATTGTGAACCTAAATCACATATGCTTTTATCTTGGCTTTTAGCAGCCAACTTTATAAAATGTGATAAATCATTGAAATTTTTTTAAAAGATGGGAAAATGTAAGTTAATATCATTCAAAGGGGAGGGGGAACATTGTTATAATTTGTGTGCAATTTTTAAGTGATTCATAAATTAGACATTTAAACAGAAATATTTAAACTGAAATATTCATCTAGGTACTTTTTGTTTTTTGTCAAAAAGAATTTAATAGGACCTGTAACTGCTTTTGCTGAAATCTAGTTTAAACTTTTAGAAATAGGGTGCCACACTGCAGGATTTATCATCATAATTGGAAGATATTTGGGGACCAACTATTGTGGCATCATTTTATTGAAACCTCTTTGTAAGCACACATATGTGCCAGATGTGCTGGTTGGGGCAGAAGTATGGAACCAGATTGTGCCTTTGCTTCCATTAGAACTCCTCTTTCTCTCTAGCTGTGAAAGTATGGACATATCCACTACTTTCAATGGATCTCAAACAAGAGCAAGGTCTACCTGAACATAGTTGTATGTCTCAAGCAATGACTAGGTTTCTGCTCTGGAAAGTTTGCTGTCCTCCTCTACAAAGTAAAACTATTAGTTTAAGCTGATATTCTGTGGTTAGAGTGAGGTTAGAATGTCACCATGACTGTGAAAGCCCTTTATAAATGTAGAATGTTGTGCAAATTGCTGCTACTATTTCTAAGAGGTCATGGTGACATTGGTGGTTCAAATATGAAAGCATTCCCAGAATTAAGATGTATTTAAACATATTTAATAAGTGTATGTGATTTTTGCATAAGCACCTGTGTAACTATAACAATTTTTTTTCGTTTGTTTTGTGATAAATATAAAATTAGAAAATCTGGGCTATCGTCTATACTTTCTTTAACCAATTGGCTTTGTAAACCTATGTAAGTCATTAAACCTTTTCAAGACTTACTTTTTCCTTTATGAAACAAAGAATTTGGATTGGGGCACGTTTTAAAATCATGATACTAAAAAAAGTATAGTGAGATAGCCTTCTATAAAGGTTGCTGATGTAATAGTTTAAGATAGGGTCATAATCAGGAGAAAATAATTCAAGTTCTCAAAATCATAGTTTCTGCTACATTTGGATGTGGTTGTTCCTCAGGAGCCATCTATTTGAGACTTAGTCCTTACTATGGCATCTTTAAGAGGTGGAGCTTAATGGAAGGTCCTCAGGTCGCTGTCAACACTGCTCTAAGAATGGAGTAAAGCAGTTCTCTTGTGAGACCCTGGTTATTCTTATGAAAGCATTGTTATAAAAGCCTGAACTTGTCTCCACACAGCTTTTCTCTGACTTCCTGATTAGTGATATGATTTTTTTCTCCTACGTGAACTCCTACCATGGCAGCCATTGAGGGCAGGTGTCCATGCCAGAGTCTGCACCATGCTGTTTGGACTTCTGGCCTCCAAAACTGAAAGCTATGTGAATTCCTTTTCTTTATTAAGTTAACCTGACTCAGACGTTTGTTATAGCAACAGAAA
Source organism: Ictidomys tridecemlineatus (assembly GCF_052094955.1). Lineage (NCBI taxonomy): Eukaryota > Metazoa > Chordata > Mammalia > Rodentia > Sciuridae > Ictidomys > Ictidomys tridecemlineatus. The sequence goes on from NC_135484.1 coordinate 18,798,380, forward strand.
AATAATGGACTAATACAATTTCCACATAAGAAATATTACTGTTCCTCCTGAAGGAACAGAAAAAGGAGAAGAGGGGCTTGGCACTCCGCTGAGCAATTCGTAAGAAGGACACGTGTTTTGTGTGAGAAGACACATGTATTTATGCAGAAAGCACTTTGCACACGTGAGCAATGATTATCTTGGTGAAGGAGAGGTGATCTAGAAAGTATCTATGAGAAGCAAGTTAGCTTTTGAGAAGGGATGGAACCTTCAATCAAGAAACAGTGGATAGAATTTGTATGTTAAAACGGAAAGTTGTGTTCTAAGCACTAAGTATCAATAATGATATCAGCCTTTTTTCTTGAAACTTTGTTGACTGAATTTGGCATCTCCCCTTAGAGAAATATCTTATCTCCTGTTTCTCAGTTATAGCTGAACATGAGTGTGGAGTTAGAGGTGGAAACAGTGGGGAGATGTCAGCACACAGTGGCATGGAGACATAGGAAGAACACAGAACAATAATCCAGATTCAGATAGATATGGAGACTCTGCCTTCCAAACACAGTTGGAAGGATCTCCGATAGATTCATCCTGTATAACTAAGGAAGCTGTCCAAACAACTCCAGGCCCATCTTTATCTTCACTTCCAAAATAATTGAGAAAACACAAGATCTTATTCTGTGTTAGCGAAGTCTATGCTTTTGATTTTAGCTTTTCAATGGAGGGAGGAATAACAGCGGACAGGAAAAAAAAAAAAAAAGTCCTAAATCATTTAGGAAGAGGGAAGCAGCACTAGAAATAGTCTTTGTGGAAAGAATATAATATTGAAAGTAAGCAAGAAGGTAAATTTTATTGCAAGAGTAAGGAGGAACAAATCAATACAAGGTAAAGTAGGTGCCAAATCAGAGGAAAGAGTAGAGACAGAAACATTTTTTGGACTTGTCAAAACAACTCATTATTGTACAGTCCATGCCAAGATCTTCAGAATCAGTACACTTATTTGTACTTGTTCCTCAGACCACTGTAACTATTTAGTTTCTGTATCCACTTCTCCTGACAGACAGGCATTACTGACTTGATAGTCTGGATTCTGTGTCAGGCACTACACTTGGCCACTCAAATGTTTTACTTGGATCATGGCCCTGGCACAGGTTTATCTTCAAGTTCATACTAAAGCCCTATATTATAGTGGTTTGATTGTCATTTAGTGGATTTAAATCATCCTGAGAAATAACTTGCCTACTTGCCTTCTGTTGAGTGGCTTTAGAATCCATTTGCTCATGCCTCCAGTCATCAGGAGTGTCACCCAGACATTTCTGGAGAGGTGAATTGACAGCCAGCTACCTTTCTTACAGGATCACCTGTGATATGACACAAAACATAACCAGGACTTAGAAATTCTATCTTTTGCCAGGCATGGTGGTGCATGCCTATAATCCCAGCAGCTCAGGAGGCTGATGCGGGAGGATCATGAGTTCAAAACCAGTCTCAGCAACTTAGGGAGGCCCTAAGCATCTTGGGGAGACCCTGTCTCAAAAAAATATTTAAAAACAGACTAGGGGGCTGGGATGTGGCTCAGTGGTAGAGAGCTTGCCTAGCATGCATGACACACTGGGTTTGATCCTTGGCATCACATAAATATAAAATAAAGATATTATGTCCACCTAAAACTAAAAAATAAATATTAAAAATAAAACAGACCGGGGACGTGGTTCAGTGGCTAAGTGCCCCTGGGTTCAATACCTGTTTTGTTTTGTTTTTGTTTGTTTGTTTTTAAGAAAAAAGAAAGAAAGAAAGAGAAATTTTATCTTTTGAATTTCTACCTCTGATTATTCCATGAAAAGAAAATGTCTAACAATATCTTGAGGACATGGAGGTTTAGAGCCAGACTGAGGCCCTTAAGAAATCATATAAAGTGCTTCTTCTTTCATTTTGCAATTGAGAGAACCCTGGATAGAATAGTTGCTACTCATCCAAGGTCACACTTAAGCTATGAGGGGGGCAGAATAAAATTTGTGTCTTCTGATTTCCAGAATTGTCCTGTTTCTTTCTCTCAGTATTGCCTCATCTAAATATTAAAATACTATGGAATATACTGTGCAGATTCTATTATAATTGAGCATATTTTTCTATAAGTAACTTTTTGTTATGTTCTGCTCAAATTTGGTTAAAACTTTACTTTCTAGCATTGACTTTGGAGATTTTTCCAAACACTCAGAGACACCATGTACAAAGACACAGCGTGCAGCATACTTAATGTCAAACGTACTTGCTGCCAGAATGATCAAGACAGAAAAGAGAATTTCACATAAAGGCAGACATAGGAACAAATCTCCAACTTGCTTTATTTGAGAAGTACACTGAAGATAAGTGGATGATGTTCCTCTGAACAAGCGTAAATGGATAAGGTACTCCATCATCAGACTGCCTTGTGATTTAGCAGGTCTGCATCCAAAGATATCTTTAAATGCACATAAATGACTCAGGCTCTGTAAGCCAGAGAGAATGACAGGATGGCAAGAGATCAGTCAATTTCTCAGATAGTTGGTGCCAAGAGGATGGAAGTAAAAATTGAAAGATGCAATCTATAGCCAGATCTGGGTTTAGAACATCAGTAAGGAAATAAATACTGAAATTTCAGAGCACATATATCCAAGAGGAAGTCATCTTGGTGGAAATGGTGTCATAAAGGATAAATGAGGAAAGTCACTTTTTAACAATTGTTATTGATGTCACCAAAATTTCATTGCAGATTGTCCTGAAGGTTTTAAATCGTGCAACTAAATAAGTCCTTTTTTGCATAGACTGAAGTTACTTGTGCTTAATCAAAGGAATCTGCAGGAAACCAGGTCTTCTAAATATCCTCAGCTTACTAAAATACATTGGTATAAAAATAATAAATTTAGTCCTCAGAATTTCAAATTTGAGGGGCTGGGGTTGTGGCTCAGTAAGCACATAGCTTATGTGCCTCATAGCATGCATGAGGCACTGGGCTCAATCCCCAGCACCACATTAAAAAAATAAAAATAAACAAATACATAAAGGTATTGTGTCCATCTACAACTAAAAAATTAAAATAATAATAATAAAAAAATAAAAATAAATAATAAACTAAAGTTAAAAAAGATGGCTGCAAATTCTTTTAAAAAAATTTCAAACTTGAGAAAGAGGTTTATAATTTTATCCTATTTATGAGATAAACTTTATTTCCCCTTATGTTTTGAAGGGATTTGTAATCCTTAGGATCTAGGATGCAGGACCTTCCAAGAAAATAGTACAGTTTAAGAAACATTTTTAAAGTTTTTGTCACCAGTCTATTCCCTACAGACATAGAAATATAGGTGGGTGAAGTTACTGTATTATAATAAGCAGTAAATGCTATATTTGTAACATAAGTGATCGGTTTCAGCTATATTTCAAGGTTTATCTCTAAGTAATATTTTCTCTAGGGAGGCTCAGCAGCTGAATATCCCAACACTATTGATATTTTTCAGAAACTTAAACCTAAGTATTTTGTTACTCTCTAAATGATTGGGTTTATTGTTTGTTGATTGTCTAGTTACATGTAATAAAATCAGAATAGTTTTCCTTGGCCTCCAAAGAAATGACATTCAGTATCTATAATTCCAGGGAAGACTACAGCAATGGGACATACCTCATGACTGTCTATTGCTCTTAGCACCACTGAGTTCTGCCAACAAAAATGTCACACATTTCTCTAGCCAGGTAAAAATGGACTCTGCTTTCTCAAGACTTACAGTTGTCCCCAAACTCCACTCTTCCTTCTCAAATGTAAACATGAGAATCATCTTTGAAGAGGTGAGAAATTTAATACTTCATTTCTCTCTTTGTCTAAGAATTCATTTCAGGAGGTGAAGAGATGGTATTAATATTTGTGTTTTATTCATTCCTTTTGAGTCTGAGTCTCTGTGTGAAGGGCCAACTGTTGAGGGGATGAAAGAATCTGTTCAAGCTTGATTTACTGAACTAGAATATGATTCCTGATACAAACCAAGATAGAAGGGAGCATTACTTGTTTCTACATGGAAAACAAATCTGCTTGAACAGAAATTTGAATACTCCATCTACTTTGATGGACCAAGATGTTCAATTTCCCCTTTTACAATGTCATGGCCATCTGTCCTCCACTCAAAAGCATGTTGAATGAATGAGAGGTAGATGTTAAAAAACAAAACAAAACACGTTTTTGCATCACCTTTATTGTCTGACTAAGGAAAGTTACCTCATGTTTGTCTGCATTCAGTTAATCTTTCAACATGAGATTTCATCCAAAAGAAGTTGTCAACAGAGCCTGGACTTTAGAAGATGTCACTTTGGTTTGTAAAACAAAAGGAAAATAACCTGTTTATGTGTTTAATTCCATTTTCACAATGTATATCTTTTTAATGGTTTTTAAGCAGAAATAGGAGACTCTGTGATGTAATGTTAAAAATGTATAACTATTCTTTGCCAAGGGAAATGAAATTGCAAGAGAAAGTAGACAGGGAACATCATAGGGCAGAAAAGAAGGGTATAAAGGTGAACATACTTCAGGGTGGCATCTTTATATCTCCATAAGTGCTTCATTCACTAACCTACCTTAAATAACTACACATCTAAGGCAAATGTAAATTTAGTATGTAAATACAGCTTGAAAACAATCCCAACTTCTCTTTAAAGCATAGAGCTGCCCTTAAGCCCACACTGTGTAGAGATTCTGGAAGTTACCATCTTCCAATTCAATAGAGCTTAATAAGAATAGCAAAATCTCTAAAGAAATTTTATTCCTGCTCATAATAACTCAGCTTCCTGATCATCTCTTTTCCTGTGTTGTTGTTACTGCATTTTGATAAATCTTGAATGCAAGGAAGTTGTACATGGGGAGTATTAGTAATGATCACATGCTGAATAACACTGGTTATAATAATAACACTCACTTATTCACTTACCATATTAAGTGCATTTTTAAGCACTCACTCTAGGCCAAACTCTGTTAAGTACTTTTTGTGCATTATCACACTTGTTTCTCACAGCAACAATTACTTTTCCCATCTTAATAATTGAGAAAATGGTATCTCAAAAAAATACAAATAGACTTGGTGTAAGTTACACAGCAAGTGGCAGAGCTGAGAGGTTAGCTCAAGCTGTCTTATAGGAAAGTTTCTAGCATGTAACTGCTAGACAGTAGTGACAAAATGGCAAACAATATTTGAATGTTCAGAGTCTGTGCACACACATGGTTTGACTGTTGGGAAAATAAATATGAAAATAGCTTGGTTTGTGCAGGGCAGAAACATGTTTATTATGTTTCCTGGGGTATAGGCTGTTGACAGAAAGTAGGCCCGAGATAAGAGAGGCACTTGATTTCCAATAAACTATCTGCATTAAATATTCAGCTTTCCTGCTGCTTTGTGTGAGTTCACTACCAGAGGCATGGACAAACTGGCAATGGATCAGGCTAAGCATCAACAAATCTCAACATCTGCCCTACTGAAGGCTGGATACATTATCACCTGGGGAGAGCAAGAAACAGGACCTGGGACATACATTTTCTGGGGGGGCTGTAACTATTACTACCATGTTTGGATTATGATGCCAATCAGACTTGGGTCCGTCACTGATAGGAATTGATGTGGGTTAGTTTCATAGAGCTGTTTTATTCTAGCCCCAGTCAAATTCCTGGAAAATGTGAGCTCCCAATATAAACTAAATGCAAAAATGGGTAGTTCAGTACTTCTGTTGTTGTTTATAGGATGGGTGTATATATTTCCCCTATGATATCTAGGGAGCACCAAGGTCCAGGCCTCTGGCTAAGGAAGCAAAAGGAATCAAAGGGAAATTACTAAAGGCTGAGTCTGGCTGAAGGTTTCAGCCATCAGATGTAATACCAAATATGAAGAGAAGGAGCAAGAGCCAAATTCATTTTGCAACTGGAGTTCTCTGGGTGTTCAGCCTCTTTGTAATATACCGTTAATGTGATTAAAATGGAGGCATTTAGAGTTAACTGGTTGTTAGAATAAATTAGGGACATGAAAATTGGCAGGGTTTAGGTTTTGAAGAACTACATTTTGTCAGCTCTCCTTGAAATTTAATCACTCCAATATTAAGCTATTTTTTTTTCATGATGTGAAATTTGGCAGTGAACAAAATAAACAGGGCACAGCTATGCAGTAGAGAATTCTACTGCATTTTGGCAGAGTGATAGTGCTAAGAATGCTTCTTTTAAAAGATCTGAGAGAAAGTAACTATTAATCATTTAAGTCATTGCAGTGGGGGTCAAAAAGGTGTGCGCATGTGTGTGCATGTGCATGCAAACGTGTGTGCATGTGTGTGCATGCACACATGTGTGCATGTGTGTGCATACACAAAAAAATAATTACACATACACAATTCTGAGAGCCAATTTGGTGCAACAGATTTTTGATGCAATCTGTTCCCTTTAAGCACTTTTCCACTATCTCCAAAAATAAGAAGCAAAAAAATTTCAACTAGCAGAAAACACATTTTAAATGTTCATATGATATACATTTATCTCATACATATGTACACAGAGGCACATTCATAGAGAAAAAGCATGTAAAGAGTGAGATTGTGAAAGATGCATGTATATTTATTCCTATCATGCACATGGACACATTGACATTTTAGTTGCCTGAGCAGAAAGTAGACCTGGCTACTTTGGGATCTGTCAGATCTCAGGCAGGATAACTGGGTAACTCAGAGTGAAATCTTTGTAGAAGGTCCATATGAATGTTTCTTTCCAGTAGTATTTTTACTTCAGACTTCTGTTTTTTTTTTTTCTTTTTTCCCTTGGTTTGTCTTTATATTCTTAGACTCCTTAAGTCCCCAAAATGCTACCAAGTAAGGAACTGGTTTATTGGCCTATGAATTAATAAAAATTTCTGAATCAGCTATTTCCCCAAGAACAAATTTCTTCTCCTCAAAACATCCAGACACACACATAAATAAATTCAGGGCAGCACACAGAATGATCAGTTCTTCTGTATCTGTATATGAGTGTCTATGAAATTGGAAACAACATTCATGTTCAAGTTTTAAAAGATTTCCCTGCAGGTTAGCCAAACAGTAACTTTGGGAAAAAAAAAATATATCAAAGGCCACAAACTGCCTTTTGAATGATGCCCTTGCTAGCCATGAAAATAAGCTCTTTCCCACATGCCTGAGGGCAGAACTAAAAATGAATCAGGCACTGGCCTTAATGGAAATCCAGTTTGGGGACTAGGAGAAATTTAATATGCTATGTCTTTTCTCTGAAATCATGACTATCCTCATGAAGGTTACAGCAAAAACTGTTTAGGGGTGGGAAGTACCATGTGTAAAATATCTGCTGGGAAGAGGTCTTTGATTTACAGTATTCCTGAAAATGAAGATTTTATTTCCTATGATATATCAATCTTAGTTTTGTTTCATGATTAGGAAAAAAAAAAAAAGCAAAGTGACCTATGGGTCTGGGAACTAAGTTCTCTCTAGTTTAGGCCTTGATTCTGTCTTGTTTATGACCTTGGCCAGATCACGTCTCTGATGCAGAATTCTTATCTGTAAAATGAGGGTGAACATAACAGTTCTGTACCATTGTGGTTGAGAAGGACAAAGATATTTAGATGTGAAATTATTTCAAAATCAACACAGTGCTTCACAGATATGAGCTAAGATGTTGGGGATTAACCTAGAGGGAAACTTATGCGTGCCAGTCGGACATGCAGAGCTTCTTCCTACCTAGGAAGAAGGAAGGCTCCTGGGAAGGCCAGGGGGAACAGCTGCTGCAGCCTAAGGCATGTGGGAGGAGAGAGCAGCAAGTGCCTTTTCCACCACTGACTCCCAAGTGCCCACTTGGTTTGAGTACTACAAGGTCAATTTGAGTTTAATTTCCTGTCTACAATGTTGATGTCACTGATGCTGAGAAACTTGTAGATGATTTGGTATGCCAGTCTATAGGCTCTGAATTCTTGATCTTTTCACCCTTTTAGAGCTAATGTAATGAAAACAGAATGAGTCTATAATGATCCAAAACCCTAGTTGATTCTCCAGTTGATTGTAATTGTGAGTCTCTGACCTCTAAATCCATACCAAAATCTGCCACTGGTGGAACATTCTAACTAGAGCACAGGCTGGAATGACTAGTGGGAGAACTTCAAGTGAAGGAGATTTTAATTCAGATTAGAACTCAGTTCAGACTGGACCCCACTAAAGAAGGGAAAGATTGCTACTCTAGGCCTCAGATGCTAACTGGAACAAGATTACTTCCTATGGGAGTGAACTTCATTGCTTTTCCCCAACAAAATTACTGGGATTCCAAATTACTAGCTCCATCACTAACCCCAAAATAGAATTTCTATAAGTAGATCATCTTTCTATAAATAGATCCATTACATTCTTGTTTGTTCTGTTTATGTATTTCTGTGTTTCATTCTTGCCTAACTGGGGGTAGATTTATAGGCTCAAATGTAACTTTATATTTTCATCCCTTGGCATGGGGTGAGAGTGAAGAAGCAAAATTGTGATACCCTCCTTGTACCCATCAACATTAGACTCTATGTGCTGAATTTCCCAATGTCCCCAAGGTCCCATGATAATTTTGTCAAAATGTCATTGAATGATTAAAACATTGAGCAATCTAGGTAAATTATAAAGCCTAAGCTAAATACCAATGTGTATATATGCATATATATGTGTGTGTGTATATGTGCGTGTAGATATGCACATGCATAAATGTGTGTATGTGTATGCATGTAGGTACTTATATACTCTGTAGCCGACTGTGTTGAAATTAAATAAAAGGTAAGAAGTCAATGAGTGCCATCTCGTGGAGAGACCTACCACTACATTTTCCAACTTATCTCCACTTAAAAAAAAATTAATGCTAAATTGATATTCCTTGTAGTAAATATTTTCTTCCTGTCTTTTTGGTTTTCTCATATAAATGACAATAAACGTCCTCTAATTAAACACTGGCAAGGTCCAGTGTGCCAGGGTACACCTTAGGGGATCAGGTGAGTCAGTAGAAAACACATTCTCTACTGACTCAGCTCAGGCAAAAGTTCAAAAATTGTGAGAGACATGACAATAGACTTAAGGCATCACAGTGTTTTAATGGGGGGCACATTGTCTTGTGACCAGTTGATGTTGCTGTAGTTACCATTTCCTGGAGTATAGGCCCATCATATTGTAAACTCTCTGTCAAGCAAAAAAATTCCATTGATCCTAAGACATATAGTTTTACTTTTTCTCAATAAACTAGCATCACCATCAATGAACCTATCCTCATGTTCAATCATAGTAGCAATAGTAATAAACTATTGGATCATTTGTATGAGATGCTAATGGGCAAAAGCCTGCTTATTATGAGAAAATGAGCTTACTTATTCCTAGTGCCCCCATGATTGGAGTATAGGTTCACATTATAGGTGAGAGGTGAAAGTCTAAGGGAAAAATAAGGTTCTGCTCAATATTTGTGAACCCAGTTAACAAATAAGAGTTCATCCCTCAGCATAGGGGTATAAAGTATTTTTATAGTTGTCACACAAAGAGGAATGGAAAAAAGATAGCTTTGCCAGAGTTTTTGATAATAAATAAAAATGACATTATGGTAGGAGGAGCTAACATGTATCCTTGCATCCATTCATTCAACAAATATGGAGAGCTAGCTCTGTGTACAGTCCTGGGACTAAGGATAATGGAAGAGAACAAACAGATAAGAATGGACAGAGTTCCCTGATTTCAAAGGACTTGTATTCTACTTGTGAAATACAGAAATTTTAAAAAAGTAAAATATATTGGTGGTTGTGGGATTATAAAAACTAAGGAGAAAAATCAAGTAGAGAATGGGGAGAAGGCCCCATTGGAGGGGGATAGTGTTGCAATTATACATAAGGTGACAAGGGAAGGCCTCACTGAGACATGAAGTTATGACGTGGAGGAGGTTAGAGAGGAAGTCTTGAAAATATGTTGGGCAGAAGCATTCCAGGCAAAAGGAACAATAAAGAGAAAAGCCTGAGGCAATTCTGTGCCTGTCAGGTCAAGAAACAGATTTCCAGGCAACAGGCATTGGGATAAGTTCTTTTTTTATTTTTTTTATATTATCTTATACCCTCTCTTCAGCACATTGATGTGGAATTTGATATAAATTCCATTTTGCAGAGAAGAAAACCAGCCTACGAAGAGATTGCCCACTGTGCCAAAGATGGCCAGTGCAGTACTGTACTTGCTATGCAGCCTGGCCTTGGGCTTGATGTTTTACACACTAAGCCAACAGCTGAAGGGTTGATCAAAGGGATTTCTCTTGGAGGTTGGACAGCAAGAAGGGGCAGTGGACTCAGAAGGAAAGGGTCTGGTTGAGAAACAGCCTGGAAATATCCAAATATTCTCTTTTTAGAGATTGGTAAAAACACAACCAGTCCTTTCTTTGCAGACTCTTTCTTTCATAAATCCTGGTATAGAATTTCAATATCAATTCTCTTCTGATTTTCCATATTTTTGATATTTAAATTAGGCCTTCTAAGGTTTTTCCTTCCTATTTTCAAAAGATAAGGAAAAGTTAAAGTCTTTGAAGTTAATTCAAAACTACTTGAAAGCCATTAAGTTGTCCTAAGAATCTGGTTTTGCCTCAGAGCAAGGTCTGGAAACCAGATTTTATGCTCTGTTTAAAACAGTGATAGATGTTAAATGTCTTCTTTCTTGACTGCTTTCTTATTATTTTTTAATTTTTTAGTTCTCTTATCTCATTGGCTCCCTTTCATCTCTTATAGAGGAATCCCTCAGGATTTAGGGGATCACTACTTATTTAAGGGACTGCTCATGATGTAGCCTAGGAGATCTGCCATCAGCATTGTTAAGATAAATAATTTCTATTGGAGATGATGGCTGGAGGGCAGAATTTTGACAGGGCCAGGGTCAGGGGGAGAAGAAGGGGATCATGACTGGGCAACCAGGAAGCGGGGGTGGGGGGAGGAAGGGTGGCACCTCCAGAAAGGCCATGGTGCCCAAGTGCCAAACCCAAGCTGCTGCTTTAGCTGGGCTCCTGGATGGCCTGCCCTTGTGGGATCTGCTTTCCTTGGATCTTTTCCTTAGGACCTGCTTTCCTTTCTTCCTCTCCAAATTTGTGAGTAGGAAATCAAATCAATAGTAACTACTGTCTGTTACTTGTACATGTGTGATTGTTAAACACTTGGAGTTGTTTGTCCTTATAAAGATCAGCATTTACAGGGGCTGGGGCTGGGGCTCAGTGGTAGCGCACTTGCCTGGCATGTGTGAGGCACTGGGTTCGATTCTCAGCAGCACATATAAATAAATAAATAAATGTCTGTCTATCAACAACTAAACATATATTTTTAAAAATATCAGCATTTACAAAAGCTACAGAGAGATCAATAAATTTGGCCAGTCCCAGTGGCTCAGGAAACTGAGTTAGGAGGATAGCAAGTTCAAAGTCAGCCTCAGCAACTTAGTAAAACCCTGTCTCTGAAGCTTGTCTGTTATGTATTATGGGATCACTTTGTGCCTGGGTGATGAGGGGTCCTAAAATGATCTGCATTTTGAGCACCATAAAATTTTGAGCACCATAAAAAAAGATGAAGAAATGGATTCCAAAGTTGAGCTTCCAGACATTGGAAAGGATGGAGTAAAGCAGTGTTAAATTTGTTCCTGAAACAAGACAGCAGATCATTTATGGAGCTCATAACATCTGCCAAGCTCCGTGTGAGGCTCTGGAAATGATTGGCGTAGGTTGTTACCATCCCTTTCCTTTGACAAATGACCCTCATTTTTGGAAGTTCAAGTTGTGAAACAATGTCCCCAGCACATAGTTTTGTTTTGTTTTTTAAATTTTCCTTTCTTCTTTATGTTTTTTATTAAGAATAAAAAAACCTTAACAGACTCATATGATATGTTATATGTATATCATATACATACCCAGTAATGACTGTGATTTTTGAAACTAGATTTGATCTGTTCATTTGGAAACATGTCTTAGAAAATAACATGGTTTTGGTATGTCTAGTGTATAATTTATACTAAAACACCAAGATTTATCACTAAATTAAACCCATAGAGAAATCCTGCAATGGGTCACACAAACAAGCATCATATCTTTATTTCTGCAAAATAAGACCATTGTCCATGAATAATGAATCAATTGCTTAAGGCAGTTTTCTTGTCTCTCCATTTTAAAAAATATTTTTAATCCATATGAAACATGCTTAAATTCTTCATCTATTTCTTACTTAGGGCGATTTTTAGAATCTTCACCTTTTCTGTCTCTCCCGCAGGGTGGTTTGCTGGATATATGGTGCTTAGGATCAAAGGTATCACCTCAGAGGTCATGAGATGATAGTTCACATTGCTTTTTTTTTGTGAAAATCATTTTTTATGCTGGCTTAAATGGTGCCACTTGTTAATAATGCATCACAGAATTGTTTTATTTTGAACTAACCCACTCAAGAATTTTTGCTCACAAATTCCAATTTTTAAAACCAATTCTTCTCCATCATTAAAATCTATTCAACTTAATTTAAAAGGCATAAATGTAAAAGTTATCCAAAGGAAACTATTCTATTTGTGCTGATGAAATATTGTTAATATCAAATTATCTTCTCTGTGTTTCAAGTTATTTTTTAATCTTGTTAAAGTTGGAAGGAAGTGATGGTACTAATGAAATAGTAAGTCCTGTGATGAGAATGGTTGAAACTAAGATGATATCACATTGTCCTATTTTTGTATATCCTTGAAAATTTCCAAAATAAAAGCCAAAATAAAAAACTTAACTTCTTGCTTATACTTAGTTTTAGCCATCTCACTTAGAAAAAACACTATTTTAAACAAATTCTTCCTGTTAGTTGTCTTGTAAATTTACCAGAATTTCTCAAATTGAAATCAACATTAAAATATTAAATGAAAAAGAAAAATTCAATGTTTTCACAATATACATTAACTTTGTTTGCCTATCTTGGGCATAACTTTCTTACATATAACGATATTGCCTTGAGTTTTATTCCTGCCGTAGCAACAAACACACACACGCACACACACCTATTTATTAGAAGAGTTGAATCAAAAGGTAAACATCCCTAGGTATCATTCTATGAAGGTAGCTAAATGTCACTGGCTGCAAAGACATCGATGGGACTATAATAAGCAGAAGAAATCACATTTACCAGACTTCCTCCAAGGAAAAGTGGTTAAAAGAATTACTTTGAAAACCCAGGGGATAAGAGTAGAGACGCCCCAAGGTGGATGTTGAGGTTATAGGCAGGGAGGTCCTACCTGATTCTGCGGCTGTGGTCAGGTAAGGGCAGGCATGTGCTTGCAGTGTGTCGGGCTTCTCTCAATCTTGGACTGAACTTCTTAGAACAGTTTGGCAGAGCCTCTAGTCCCTCCCTCTGTGCCTGATCCTACAGAATGTATGACCCATCTCCTCAATACATGTTGAATAAATATTTTTAAAGGATTAGTTCAAAGAGGCAACAAATTACTAATGTGCTTACTTATTGAGGTGAACCCTAGTCCTCAAGGCAATTTGAAAAACAAATTAAGATGAATTTTAATCTTAACATGAATTAAAATTAGAATATTGGAAAGAAACAATTGCATTCAAAAGACTCTCTTAGCGGGCAAGGCAGTAGGAAAGATGGTGGAATGAGGTGGACATCATTACCCTCCGTACATGTATGACTGCACATGTGGTGCAATGCTACGTGGTGTACAACCATAGAAATGTAAAGTTGTGCTGCAATTGTGTACAATGAAAAACTGCATTCTACTGTAATATCTACCTAATTAAGATTTTAAAAAGACTAACTCTCAAGATGTTCACCTCATTTTGGTTTACAAATTGTAATATTTCACATCCAGACTCCACTTGTCTTAACCACTAAATGTTCAAAGGCTTCAAAAGAGAAAATGCCCAACTAAAAAGAGGTAAAATGCCAAGGACAAATGACCATGCCACAGCTCAGAAAGCCTACTGGACTCTTCCTGCAGCAAGTAAGACTCTCCCTTGGAGGATTTTACCCATGGTGTGTTGCTTGAGTTACTAAAGGCCTGTTTCCAACATTTTCCATGAGCATTGTAGACACAGTTTGCAGATATAAAGAACATCAAATTCAGCCAAGCAGTTCCAGGTTAACAGAAGGATAAATATAGTTATGACAGTGCTGGTTTTTTTTTTTTTTAATCTTCCAGAAGGTAAAAATGTGAAAGACATGGCCTTGATAGACCGCCACATCTTTCTCATCAGACTGTGGAAAATTAGTCTCCTCTTGTTAAATAGAAAAGGTTAGGATTTAATAGTTAATGAAGCTAAGGGAATCTGAATAGATAAGAGCTGCCTCTGTACAGGCTGCACTTGGACAAGCCCAAATCCTCTTATCTCTTTTCAGAAAGTCAGCTGTTGGAGAGACATTGTTTTAAGCAGCCAGGTGACAGGAACAAGAGCATATACAAGGAGAACCAGTAGCTTTTTGGAAGATTGCAAAAGCAGGATACAAGAAGAGGTGCTGCTTCTCAGTTTTATTGGGTACTCTAACAACATACCGAATTTCCCCCCCTGGATTCAAAACACTCATCCCCGGGTAGCTGAACTTTAAAATATTTACAGCATTATGGACATATTGTGAAATTCCTATTCTCTCTTGTTGCTTGCACTGTTCTTTGTTCTGTATTCTTTCACTCTCAAGTTGCTCAGGGTAGGAAATGTTCTGAGTTGAAGGAAACTCAGGAGGAATGAAGACAGGGTCACAGAGGAGTTCAAATAGTACGCCTTTGAACCAAGGGTTATTTGGGGCCAATAAGATAAGTCTCTTGCCCCAATTCAATCTAGTTAGTTTTTTATCCCTTTTGTACATACTTGTTTTCTCTGGAAAAAAAAAAATCTATCCCAACCTCCCTAATTCTCCAGAAAGCACCATGAGTATAGGTCATGATTAATAGGTCATGAGTATAGGTCATGGATTAAGCTTTATCCACGGCTCCCAAGCAAGACTCTTCCAATTCCCTGGTGCCTGATGTGGCAATTGCCTCCTAATGCTCCTACTTTTGTTAACTATGCAAAACGTAGCCCTTTCATTTTTTCCCCATCCTTTCATTTTCAAATATTTCTTTGATTTTTCTTCCTACCATCTAGACTTTCACCCCAAAATTCTGCCCTCTCCGTCATCTTTTCTCATCCTATGTCTATGATGCCTAGGGCCCTCAGTTGCTTCTCTGAACATCCATTTCACATTCTTGCCTCAGCTGATGCTGGACTCATTCTCAGGACATTGTTTCTACCAATTACAGGGAACCCAATCTCAGTAACATGGCGCAGCATTACTTCTCCCTCTCAAAGCTATGTCCAGGCCATGAGTTCTCCCTTCTCATGTAAGACATCCTAACTCTTTTGGGATTTGGGATACCCCACTTCATCACCAGCTCTCCTGGTCACCAAATTCCTAGATCTCTCTCTTTCTCATGCTTTAAAAGCACCTGTCTTGCAGCCTTATTCTCCTGCCAAACCCCACCTCCACACGGTTCATTTTCCTGTTCACATGTATCCTGGCAGCACCCTCTGGAAATTTTGGTCTTGCAGCTCCAATAATCTTCACCTTTCCTCACTTTAGCTCCTCGTCCATGTGGCCTCATACTCAAGGAGACCTTTCTCTGATCACAGTGCCCTGCATGCTCCTCATTCACATTCAGGTACATAGGTACATAGCTTGGGTCCTGTGTTCATCAGCCTCTTCCACGGCCTCAGTCCCTCCACCAGGCCTCTGTCTTCCTGTCCATCAAGCACTCTTCGTCCTTTCTCATGCAATTTGGAATCCTTGACATAGCACTATAGTCACATTCTTTTACTTTTCTTGCCTGTTTGGCCTCTCATTTCACTTGCCAGCTAAACCCTAACCTGAAGTCAACCTAGCTATAAGTCTTCTCCATCTTTACTTCTTATAACTGATGATTCTAATGAATATTATGCAGCCAGGTATATTTGTGGCACTCAAATTTCTTCATCTCAGCCCCACTCTTGTCTTTTTAATGTTGGTCCTAGAGCCAGTTAGCTTTCCTCTGATTCTATGACAGGTGCCTCTGCTTCTAACAGAGACTTGTTTGGGTCTGATATGAGTTCCTGTCAAGTCAACGTATAGTCTCCAGAATCTGGGACTCACTCTAGATATTTAAAGTAAATTTGACTTCTCTGTCATGGTCCATTATGGATTGATTTGTGGTTTTATACATTAGGTTAATCAGCAATTCTATGTTTCTCATACTCAAGTTTACAATAAGCACTTCTCTGTGGTTCTCATCTATTGCCTGTTCCATTGGGTACTGGGAATTGTGCTAGCACTGAATACACACTGTGTTAAAATTTATTAGCATTACCTATCAGCAAACAGTTCTAAATCCCATCTGAGTCACTTCCATAGACTTCGATTCCTGCATGCTCACTGTTCTTTTCCCTGTCCTGGTTGGAGTTTCCTCTAGGTCCCTGCTCCATCCTCATGAATCCTTCTGACCCAGTCGACCCCAGCTGTATCCTAATGAAACAGGTGCTCAATTTTAATGCTTCTGTGAGGTTCCATTCATGTAATATCAGAATCTTAGCAACTTCCTTCTCTTTTTTTTCTCTAAATCAAAGTTAGATGCTCTAACTTCTTTGATGTAAAATGAAATAGTTGTCCTTGTAACCCAAAGTATTGATTAAAGACCTCTGACTCTAGAGTAAAATTGAACTTGAAAGCAATTTATAAATTTATTTTAGGCCAAATTATTCCTCTCCTGCATTTTATAAGGATATATCTTCATACGTACTTTGTGCATAATTTTATGTTCTTTTTATTTGAAACATAAATATTAAAATAGTATATCTTGCTGTTTAAGAATTCTGTGCTTCAATTCCATGTCTAGAGTTGAAGTTTTTCTCTTTTTCTGTTTATTGAACAAACTATACCCCATTCTCCTTTTGAATACCTGGAATAAAATATACATCATTGAATTATTACAGCTAACGATTATCTTTTCCATTATTCAGTAATTTAATGATCAACTTCTTCTCAAACTAATGGGCTTCAATTTGCTTGTAACAATTCTGAAATGATAATAATAGTTCTGTGCTAATCATATCTTGGTATAAGAAGTGGCATTTTAAAATGAGTAAAGTGAGAGAAAATGAGACCAAAGATCACAAAGCAATTTGTTTAAGATATAAAAACAAGACCATCAACGCCTACACACTAAGAATTCCCCACTCAGAAGACATCAGATTTAAAAACTCCAAATGGCCAGGCTCAGTGAAGCATACCTGAAATCCAGTGACTCTGGAGGCTGAGGCAGGAGAATGGCAAGTTCAAGACTAGCCTTAGCAATTTAGCAAGGCCTTAATCAACTTAGTAAGACCCTACCTCAAAATAAAGAATAAAAAGGACTGGGAATGTGGCTCAGAGATAAAGCACCTCTAGTTTCAATCTCCATAACCAGAACAGCAACAACCACCAAACCAAACCCAAACAAACAAACTCCAAATGCAATTGCCAACATACTGACAAGAGAAGGACTGGCATTGTTCCTGTTCCTATTGAGCCCTACCCAGCCTTCAAGTCCCACTGAACCTACTGATCTCACCAGGTCATATAGATATTTACCATTTGAATGAAAAAAAAAAACTTTTTTTTTTTGGGGGGGGGATAGGGGTAGGTCATTATTTAACAAAGAACAGATAGGCTCATGGGTGTCCTGTCAGTTGCATGAAGCACACCTACTGTAAATGGTGGCGAAATTCCCAGCTGGATCCATCTTGTGAAAAGAATGATAAACAAACCAGATGGGATGATAAACAGGGAAGGTTGGGTCATTTTACCAGAAAAAAAAGGAAGTTAGGTTGACCCCCATAAAGCACAAGACCATTGGCTCAAAAGCATATTTTTGCTTAATAAAAAAGCTTGGGAAGAGAAATGCTGTCATATCACAATTCTGCAACACAGGAGAATATTACAATAAGCATGTACCAATTCAATCAAATAATTTTTGAGTGACATAACAATGCAAGATTTGCACCAGAATGCAAGCAGACTGGCAGTGTTTCTCATTTGAACTAAGTGTATAATCCTTATTTAAAGCAGCAGCTTCCCCCAAACCTTGGGAATCTCATATTAGAACTCACAGTCACTCATGGAAGGACTATAACAAACCATTATCTGCCTCTAAACTCACGGTATGTCAAATCCCTCACCTGGTGTCAAAATCTTTTCCTACAACACAGTTCAATTTGAGTAACTCCCTTTCTCAAAAGTCTACAGTGGTTTTGTCCTCATCGGGAGCAAGTTTCTAGCACAGAGTTCCAACTTCTCCATTCTGTAGCACCTTTCTGACCTTTCTGCTTCCTCACCCAGAGCTCCTTTGAATTACTCATGAATTTCCCTCCCTTTAGCTTTGCTCAGGCTGTTCCTACAGCTTGTTTCATTTTCTTTATCTCTCTGTGTCCTAAGATCCTTTAGTCCTTGTTCTAACATTCCCTCCATGAATCCTCTATTAATTCCCCAACTCAAAGTTCCCTGGGACTCCCAAGCTCCGTCACACTCAAAGACGCTGCCTACTGCCTGGTGTGGGAGTTACTTGAACTCGTGTCTGATCTCCATCCATCATTTCCTATGTTCTTGAGTCTCCTACAGGAGTGGTGCTCCAACTTAGCAAGCATCAGAGGGCTTGTTATAGCACAAATTTGTGGACTTCACCTCACAGCTTCTGATTCAGTAGTTTTAGGGTAGGGATCAAGAATTTACATTTCTAGCAAGTTCCCAGGTGTTGCTATGCTGCTGGTCAGGAAACCCTTGTATTATGGGCCTGACATAATGCTTTAGACATAGTAGGTTCAACAAACACTTACTGGATAATCGGGGAGCAGGCATGCTGTTAGCCATGCTTTTCAACTAAAAATAAGTTATTCCATTAAGACTTACAACAGAATGTCTAAGAATATAGATAAGATAGGTTTTATTTAAGATTATGAAGAGAAGCAGAGTTTAAATAAAGAGAAAATGTCGACAGATTCATGGTTAAGTCTCATTCAATCTATTCTGCTCTGTATTGGGACTCTTGAGAGTTGGGGTGATAGATGAATAAAGAAGGGAAAGGAAGGAAAGAAATAAGGGAACTTGAAGGAATGAAAACTGCAAATTTCCTCAAATACTCATATGTCAATTGGAGCTCAGAAAGGTTAAATAGCATGCACAGCACAGAAATAGAGCTCCAGGTTTTCATTTTGCCAGGTTTGATGCACATTCTGCTCTGCTTGTGGCTCTTCTACAGAGTCAGTAACATCTTATGTGGAAATGCATACCAGGCATTAAGAAAATATTAGGATTGAGCCCAGGAAAGCAACCAAAAACTTCCCTATTTATTTTTAGTGAGTCATAGTGAATAGATGGCAAATACATCATGTACACTCTGTATGTCACTCACTATTCCCTAGGCACCATAATGATGTGCCTCCTAGGCTGACACATGAAACTCTGGCCTCTGCCTTCACCTGGTCAAGAATCAAGGCTCTGTGGTATTACCTGCCCTGCCCCCCTTTCGAATATGCGTGGCCCTTTCTAGCTCTTTGGGAGAAATGGGAGAGATTAGAGCTGCTGCCACCCAGAGGTAAGAATAAGTCCATGAAACTAATTATCAGGGAAGGTCTATATCTGGAGGTTGGGAGAAAAGTTTTATGAATCTCTGTACATCACCTATCTGCTTTTGGAGATAAAAAGACAAAACAGATCTAACCCTCTTCCATGACAGTCGAACAGAAGATTGCTGGCATAACATAGAGTATGGGGTTGGTTGGGGTTTTTGTCTCATGAATACAAAAAAAAAAAAAAAAATGAAATCCACAGACAAAAAGGCTTATGGGAACAAAGTAACAGGATTTATTCAAATAGTAGAAAGAATTAAATCAGAGCTCCTGAAAGGGGAAAGGTCTCAAGAGACAGTTTCTAGTGAGCCGTGATTGTCTAGAGGTTTATATGAATCGACAGGGTTAAGGAAGTTAGGCTATGACCCAAATCTGGGTAAGGCTCTCAGTGTCCACAAGCTCTTCACTCATCCTTTGGTCCAATCAGATTACTGTGCCTTTTGGGAAAGAGGGTCTGGGCACTAGGCAATAGATGTCTCAATATAGTTTTTCTGCTTATATAGGAGTTGACCTGACCTTAATGGGGCCCAGCTTGTATCTGTGGCCTCTCACCCCTCTTACACAGAAACCTTGAAGGGACTCCAGTTTCTTCTCTGAGAATCCCAGCTCTTTCTTCTGCTGCATGGGGCTCAGACAGCCCTCTTATGACAGGGACAGCTTAGGGAAGGTGTTGCCCAGTAGCAGTGGTTACTTGGCTGGAAACTTGGTGGAGATGCAAGGTCTTAGGTGCTATGTCAATGTAGTGAACAAGAGACGGGGGGGGGGGGGGGGGAGGGCAGGGGACTTAGTAAATTGTACTTTAACAAATGGCCCTCCAGGACATTGTTGTTGTTGTTGTTGTTGTTGTTTTTAAGATACGATTTAAGCTCTTATTATCCATTTGTGGATACTGTTTTGTAATCAAACATACATGATATACCCCCACCAGAAATAGAGACTAAAATTACAGCAACTGTACATATGAGAATACAGCCATATTCCTCCAGAGTTGAAACCAAGGGGCATGGTTAAAGACAATGTACATTTAGGAAGAAATAATTATTAAATTTAATAAATAAATAAATTTTAGAAGTCAGAATTTGTTGTTGTTGTTGTTGTGGTGGTTGTATTATATCCAGTTTGACAAATACTATAAAACACCATGTATGTTTTATGTAGATGTCTCATGAATATTGCATTTCATATTCAAGTATGTTTAAAAAAGAAATGTGCAGCATTTGGGAAAATAAAAATTCAGAAAAGCACATAAAAGACTCAAATATAGAACCTATTTACAGAGGACAAGACTACTATAAAGATGACCATTTTCCCCAAGTTATAATAATAACTGGTCAAAATTTCACCATGCTTTACTTTTTGTTAAAGAAGGGATCAAAGCAAAAACTTCTAAAATTCTTCTGGAAGATTATATAAAATTAGCCAAGAACTCTCTCATATGTAAGAGCAAATGTACTAGCTGTCATTACCTGACACTAATAACACGTTATTATATTACAATAGTGTGGAAATTTGAAGACCAAGAAATCACAATACAGAAAACTACATAGATAAATTCATATGATGCAGGCTAAAGTTTAAGAACCACAGCTATTATTTTACTAATCAACAAATAGGCAATCGTCCACGCTTCAGTTCTCTTTTCAAGGTCTGCCACCAAATCATCAGCAATTAGTGGTTCAAGCCAAAAATCTCTAAGTAGTCTAAAGTTTTCTGACATCAAAATATCTTTATTTTTGGGGTAGTTTTTAAAAAATGCAAAAGCTTTTTTTCCTCCTGATAGTTTTGTTATTTTTACAACTTTGTGTTGTATTGAATATATATTTGAAAATAAATATTTAAATCATGATATGAAAAAGACTGCAACATAAAATGTTGAAAGATCATTTAAATTACCATCATACCTAACACTTATTTTATAATAGAAAAAACAGGTTCAGAAGTGTTACATGACTCCCCGAGATCCTAGCACCCTGTTCATTCTCTTACCTCCATCTGTCTTCAAGAGACACTCTTTCATGAGGCACCTCACTTTCACTGAGTTTGTGCATAAGAAAAAAAAAAGGCTAAATAATAATAAGTACAAAATAATAAATAGATAGTATCTTTTTAATTTATCTTGGCCATCATTTAACATACAATCCATATCTAGGTATAATATCTCTGCTAGTAATTAAGCATGTCATTCTTTAGGTCATTTTAAGTGTTTAATTTTTTTTTCAGTTTTATAAGTTGCTGAGGTTATGAACTATCTGTTGAGACTCTGAAAATGTTTAAGACTCTTATTCCCCAAAGATTCTTATTGGATTTGGGCACGCACACACACACACATGCCTGCACACACACCTTACATGATCCTGCATCTAAATCCAGAATTTTCCCTTTGAACTCTGTCAGTGAACCCCCAGAGGTTCCACAGACTCCAGGTTAAGAACTTGTACTGTAAGAAGTCTCATTTAACATCAAGGGTGAGGAAGCATCCTCCCAGGGTTATCTTTTTCAGCTAAAGACCTGTTTGGGGGAACTCTTTTGCTCCTCCATGAATGCCATGTAAGTAACAGTTCCCCTTGTTTTCCTCACTTCAACACCTTGTTTCTGACTGACCCTGTATTTACTAATGTCCAATAGTAGTGTCTTGGGGCAGATCTTTCAGTTTTCTCTCTGTGGACATCCTATCTCCTTCTCCACATGAACTGCTGCTCTGTGAATATTATTGATGACATATCCAATTTTAATTTTAATATACTTCACCGTACTAGAGATAAGCAAGACATACAACTCTCTGCTTGTGTGCTGGACATAACAGATGAAGCAGAAATTATATGCACATTTGAAAGTCATGTTAATTTTAGGATTTTGTTCATGAATGAGTTGCTGGAGCCTCTCTTTCTCACTTATTTTCTCCTTTGTGACTCTTTCTCTCAAAATGATATAATTCCCAATGAGCAGTCACAAAGAGCAGATTAGTCTAAAATGTGTTCTAGTAAAGAAGCTCATCCAGAGTTAATGCCAAGGGACATGTCACAGCAGATTTAGTTTGCACAATAAATAAAGAGCTTGAAGAAGCCCAAAGGCAGGGTTTTGAGGTGGGCATAGAGTATGCCCTGGGTGGTGAGAACGGTGAGAGCTACAAACCTTACAGACCAAGAAGACAGTGACAGTGTCTAAAATCCGTTATGTATACTGATACTTTGATGCAGTCATCCTGTGCTAGGAGGTCCCAGGTGAAAGAAACTGCCATGAAGCTATCTAGTTGTAGTAGCTCTAGAAGCAATTAACATAGGTTGATTTGGTGGGTCACATAACGGAAAGCAAAATTCATAGTACCCATCATGGTATGTGAATGGGAGTGGGTTAAGCAGGTAAGTGGAGGGAGGCCGATCAACTGCTTGGCTCAGTGGGAAGCACACCAAGGGATCCACACTGGCAAATGTCATTAAATGGCAGCAACTGAAAGATTTAGGGAACTGATGAGTAGGTAGATCTCAGTAAATCAAGTTTATTTATTTATTTTCTCAATTTTCTGAAAATTATTTTAAGAAAAAAAGGACCATTACTATCTAGATTGGAAAAAAAAATCTATTCTTTGCTTTGAAAGTATTTTGTAAAAGATCTGAAAGCCTCTGGCAAGTAATGAGGACTATGTAAAATAAGCTAAATAAAAATTATTTAAAAATCAATTTAAAGCTAGAAGATCATTTTTCAAAAGGGCCTCCTTTAAAAGTGAACCATCTTTGAAGCTCTAGGTTTCATAGTCAATAATCTTTATGTATGTTTTGAGTAACTAGATACAGCTAATGTATTCATTATTCATGACAATTGTACACTGCATCATTTTAATCTTCATAATCCTTTATAGACATTAGCTAATTTATCTGTAGAAGGGCCCCTGGAGAGTGCAGTATTATTTCTGTTACCGGGCAAGCAAAGGAATTAATGCAAGGTGAAGGGCTGTGATTCTCTAAGGCCTATTTCTAAGCACTGATTCGGCTGAAATATCGAAGACAAACTGTTGGCTGTGAGCAACAGAAAGATAAAATATTTGCCAGTTTGATTGGGAAGTGTTGCTGCTGTTTACTTACCCTAGAAAGCTTAAATGAAGCAGGGATCTGGAGGCAATGAAGAGCCCTGCGTGCATTTTCACTTTAACACTGTAATTATAAGGCCAGACTTTGCTACCTGCAGAGAGTCACAAGGAGTGTTGCAGGTCCTTCTCTCTAGGGGGATAGAGACAGTTTTGCTTTCCTTGGAGCTCCTTGTACCCTTTCTGCCTGAGTCATGATAGAACCTCCTCAAAGTGGGCATCTGCACAATGAGGCTGCTCACAATGCTCTTTCTTCCTTTCCCTTACCATTTGTGAATTTCTTTTGATCAATTGTATTCATTGTGATGGAGAACAATTTTGCATGAGAACTTCCTAACATGTTGGAAGTCAGTACTCAAAGGTCTGTGTACATATGGGTTTTAAGGGCAGTAACTGTCCTCTTGGTATCTGTGAACTGTGGGGCCCCTGGGTTCTCAGAACCCAGAGCATACTCTGAGCTTACCTCAAAGTGTTCCCTTCCCACTTCTTCCTAGAGCCAATGAAACTCTGTGACTCTCTCTTGCTGATCTTTTTATCATTTTTTTTGTTTTCTCTAGAAATTGTAATGATGAAATTGATTAGAAGTTGATTTTGGAGGAACTGGTAGGATATTAAAATTGTATATCTCTATATCCCCAACGAAGCCGCATCCTTCCTTTGGAGTTTTCCTGTATTGGCTAATCCAGCTTTAACACAGAGGGTGTTAAGTAGGTTGTATATGTTGGCAGTTTCACGTTATAATAATTATGTGAATTTGGGAACTCAGGCAAATTAAAACTAAAGTTTTAGCTTTCTTATCTATAAAATCGGAGTGATCAAAGTATTGCCTAATTCATCTTAAGCATTACAAAATTGTGACTTTTCTCACTTCAGAGCAATTTTAATTTGACAATTAAATATATCTTAAGTTTAGATCTTTAGATGTTTTCCTTTGATTTGTTTTTTAAAGAAATATTTACTATTTTTTATTTCTTACTGTTGGAATGATATTAAAGAAAATATCACCCTTCATAAGAACAAAAACTGACTTTTCTATAAGTCCCTAAAATTTTGTTACCAACATCATACCGGAATCTCTGTAGCTTTATGCTACCTCTGTCTACTGTGACTTCCTTTTTGGAAATTCTCCTTCAAAAACATTTCAACATTTCCCGACATCTTCCTCTCAATCTTTCAAATCCATCCCTCTGGCTGAACTTAGACTTTCTTCAGTTTCTTTAAAGTCCATATAGTTTCTAAAAGCTAGAGATTAAAAAAAGAGAGAGAGAGAGAGTGTTCTGTCCACAAGAGATTATAACAATAAAGAGAAGAGGAGGGGCACAATGTTTGTAAACAAACATTTACAAAGCTAGTAAATAGCCAGTGGTTGGAAAAAATAGAGGTGAGACCCAACAATAGAGCAGAAGTGTCAGTAAGTACCCAGGGGCTCAAGGGGGATCACAGAGTCATCTTAAAATGGCATCTTTCAGGGCTGTGCAGACAGGAGCAGAGACCTTCATCCTTTTCACAAGTCAAGGTTGCTGTCCTGTGACAAGCTGAGAGTAGCCTCTTGAGTTTCAGAGCAGTGAAAGGTTGTGTGTGATAGGAACTGGATACAGGGTCGTCTGGAGCTAAACAGCACAGAAAGAAAAAGCTGGAGGGAGCAACTGCTTTGGGAAAGTTGGTTGTTTTGAGAACAGCTCAAATTTGGGGGAAAATAGGGTAATATCACTTGAGTAAAATACTTGATATTAATACCCATAAACCTTTCTTAGATGAGAATACAAATGTTGAAACTTGCAGAGATGAGGTCTATTCTTTTTTATGCTTTTCCCCCTGAAATATAGTCTTTGTGTTAAGGGAACAAACTGCTAAAAAAAAAACCCCAACTCTATAAACTACTCTAAAAATTTTTATAAAATTAAAGCAACTATTGAAAATTCTCCTATCATTTTTAGTAGCTTTCTTGTCACTTATATTAAATTAGGTTTTGGTCTGGCTTGGGGATATTACTTTCTTTCTCTCTCTTCTTATAAGAACTATCTTGATTCTTCCAAAGGCAGAAAATAACTCATTTCACTTAATACTATTTCTCAAATATCTGTCTGTATTTACTCCTCTATAAATAGCCTGCCATCGTTTGTTCCTTTTATGTATGTCAGAGGCACTTTTCCTACTATAGGAAGTAAAAACTCTATGAATATCCCCAAACCAGTCATTGTAAATCTGAACTCCAACAAAAACATGTGAGAAAGTTAATCTTTTTGTTCCTAAAAGGACAAACACAGAGAAGCTGAAATGAATGAGGGTGGGAACGTAAGGGCAGTACAATACAATACAAACGTGTAGCATTTAATTATGAAATTGTGGTAAAGAGGTGAAGCCAACCTTTACTTTCCTTTGATACATCTAAAATCCACCCACCTGAGCTCCTTTATGTATGGAAGAGCTTGAGTACATCTTTGGGTTAGTGCAGAAAAGGAAATGTGATTCATCAGACTCAGAAGGTGGAGCCCAAAGTATCCATGAGAACATAATCCTGAAAGAAGCTACAGCAACCTTAAGAAAGGGAATGGATTTTCTCTGGATTATGATGTAGGATTTGGGGCCAATTATACTATGGACCTAATGGGACAGCATGACCCCAAATGTAGCTGATCAGGTGTCTAAGGCCCTGACTAGGTCCCATGCCTAACTTGGCCACTCACTAGCTGGTTAATAGAGATAGATACAATTTGGAGCCCAAGGTTCCTCATCAGTAAAATGGGAATAATATTTTTGTAACTCCCAATCCAATAATCTATTCAGGGTCACTAATGGATACTGAAATATGTAAAATATTGTTGAAAAGAAGAGATAATCTCACGGTAGCAACACCATGTTACTTTTAGCTTATAGGAGAAAAATCCATCTTCATAACTGAGAAAATAGGCAGATAATATCTTATCAAATGATCCAATTTAATATCACCAGCAATAATGGAACAGAGTTCTTGTGGAAGAGCAACTTTGTTTTGGGGGAATGCATGTTGAAGTATTTATCAGTGAAGTATTATGCTACCTATAACTTATTTTATACTATAAAGATAGAAAATAAATGGGGCCAAACATTAATGATCAATGGATAAGGGTGAAGGGTATATGGAAGTTTATTGTACTATGCTTTCAAATTTTCAAAATAAAATGTATAATGTCTGAATAATTATAAATAAAGCACTTGGCAGTGTATCAAGCACCGTATCTATGCTTTCTTAGTTCATGTTAGTTAACCTTTTCCTCTACTAAGTTTGCTCACTTCTCCCTAGTCATGATAAGCACCCACAATGTTTTTTTTTTTTTTAATATTCTTAGGTCTAGTTACATTGACCTAAACAAAAATAGTTTCTGAAAAAGCATAAAGCAGAAAAAGGGCAGAGTAAAAGGGCCATCTTAAAATGGTAAGTATTAAGTATTTTGCAAAATTAAGAGGCAGAAATCAGTAGTTTAGAAAAAAACAATACCCAGAATATTACCATTTCTCAAATAAGAAAATAGAGCATTTATCTCATAGTAATGCAAAATCATGATTTTTTTTCTTAGAACCCTCACCCCAGGAAAATTGCTGTATATATTATAAACTTTTGCCCAAAGGTAAACTGTCATTATTATTTTATTCAGATGAATAAATTATTTTTTATCCATATGATCTTATTAATATAATTATTTTATTTTATTCAGATGAATAAATTATTTTTATCCATATGATCTTATTAATATAATTATTTAAAAATTCATATTATTAATATGAATATATCTTATTCATATGAATAGAATAATAATATTAAAAGTTATTATCAGAATCACCATCTTCTATGTTCATGACTGTGAAGTTCTAAGGAATTGAGAAGGAAAAAGGAAAACAATTTATAATTTGAAAAAACTAATTACTGAATAGGCAGATCTTGAGTAAAAACCATCATGCTGAAGATTTCTGAAACATGGTTGGACAAAGAGCAGGGCAAATGTGTTCAAATGGATAATGTAGCATGTGTGGTAAGGTAGGGGAGAGAGGATGGCGAAACACTGATTGCAATAGAAAAATAAATTATCATTTAACAGATCTTATGCAACAGATATTCAGAGTGGAAAAAGTATAAATAAAATGTGGGAACATGGGAAATCCAGTAGCTGGAAGGCATTAAAGCCTTGGTCTTAGATTTTGGTCTTGGATTTTCTTTGGATTTAGGAAGAAATCGAGAGTGGAATTTTATAAGAATTCTAAGAAAGGAAATACAGTGACAAAGTGATACTTGGAAAGAAAAGTTTTTCAAATGTTTTAAATAGATTGTGGATAGAACAGATTCAAGGAGATAAAGATCTTGTTTGGAAAGCAATGTTAAGACAGAGACAATGGATGTTTGGAGAGCACAGAAGGATGGCTTTGCTGGATTTTGAGTGTGTAGGAACCAAAGAAGTCTGAAATGACCTGAAGAATGTTGAGATTCCCACAAAGCACAGGAAGGAAAGATGGTCCTATGTGAGCCTGGAATGGGTTTTCTGAGGCTAGAAACCAGGCTAGTATTACACCCATTGCTTTTATTCTCCTGTCCCTTTCAGTCATCATTGCAAAACAGTCAGTCCTTATCTTCAATTCTGGTCCTCCTTCTTCCCAAACCTGCTGTGAAAGGCTCTTATCAATCTCTGAGCTGCACAGGCTCCAGGTGTCTGCTTGCAGCCCCCCAGGACTGGCTGAGGCAGGGTCAGTGCCTGGGTAATTAGTAGCTTGCAGAGGTATGCACTTTAGCCACGGCTGCTCCTGTTTTTTTTTTTTGTTGTTGTTGTTGTTGTTTGATTTTGGAGGATTTCAAATGATAATTGATTTTTAAAATGTCTATTGCTCTCTCTTGCCCTTTCCTCACAAAGAAAAAAAAAATGAGTCCCCTGCAAATATTCTCTCTCAATCCAGCTGTGTGGCACAGAATAGATGACTGGGTTGCTGTACTCTCCTGGAACTGCTGACCCTCTGTGGGGTCACACTCTCCACACAATGTGTGGAGTTCTCTCTCTCTGCTGCTCAGAGTCTTGGGTAGAAAAGATGTTAGTCCTTTTTGTGACTGTCACTCATACTAGCAGGGTACTCACACAGCTCTGTATGATATCAGATCATCTATTTATCATGAACATGGTGGTTTTTCACATTAGGCCTTGAGGAGCTAGGCTGGCAGAGAAATCTATGTGACACACAGTATACATTGTACTTATAGGGAATCTTTGGAAGTAAAATATGTCCAGAGCTTTACCCCATAACTCATAACCTACCCATTCTATAGGGACATATTTAGGATCACTGGCCTCTTGTGAATACAAAGAAGACTGAAGACATAAGGAGCATGAATACATGATCATGTCCCATAGGGTCTTTTTTGTCATATTGTCCCTGCCGTATTTTGCCATTGCATGTCAGTATTCAAATTTCAAAGATAACTGGTATAAATAACTTAGTTAGGTTCTCTTACCTCTTCTGGGTAGAGGTTGTCATGCCAGAACACCATAGTCCTAACTGGTTGGGTTGTTTTTGTATCATCCTTTTCCCTGGTTCCCAACCAATGGGGTGGGGAACAGCTGGGCTGGGGTTTCTCTCCCTAGCAGAAGGTTGTGGGATGAACATTTTTAGCAAGAGGAGGCCTCTGAATATGGCATGCCTGATAACCTGCATATCCCGAACGCCTGTCTCCCAGCCAGTGTGTGGGCTGCTACACTCCAAACCCATTTTGTACTTTGCTACTCTTTTTATCTGTTGGTTTATGTGTTTTTTGCCACTGTTGATGTTTCTCCCTTCACTTCAATTGCCAAAATTCTACCTACCCTTAAAATACAATTAAAACTGCCCAAGAAGTGTTCCATGCTTATCTCCAGTGGGGGGAGGACTAAATTTTATCATTGTTTTAATCAATTAATGCAGCTACTTGAAACAGGAAATGTTAAGACAATTCAATAGAGCAAAGTGGATTACTCCATTAGGTTAATTACCATGACATTTTATGTGGCATTTACTTAGCATCATTATGTACTACTTTTTATCACCTATTCTCATGTCCATTTCTCATCTCCCCAACTGTTATATGTTATTTGAGGTTACATAATAGGTGCTTAATAAAAGACAAAAGTCCCTTCTGTCATCTTGGGGAACTCTCACATGTCTGGTTGTCTCTTATAAATCAATGTCCTACAGAGCTTCCCCAACTCCTTGGGGGTACTAGTGGACCAGAAGTGCACTAAGGATCCACTCACTGGAGCTCTATTTTGTCAGTGAGGGGAAGGAAGATAGCATATTCCATAACAGAGAGAAATATCAGGAGAACAGTGGACAAGGAAATACAATGACCTTGATGACCTAATTTTAAGGCAGTAAGTATTTCAAACTCTCAGAACGTTACCCATTCCAAGTAAAGCCCCAAAGGCAGTTAGGTGGGTTATCAGAATTCTTTCCCACTAAGGTACACCACTGCATAACAGCATACTTTGCTACTGCTTTTATCTGTTGGTTTATGTGTTTTCTGCCATTGTTAGTGTTTCACCCTTCACTTCAATTGCCAAAATTCTACCTACCCTTAAAATACAATTGAAACTGCCCAAGAAGTGTTTCATGCTTATCTGTGTAAGACAAGAGACTCACAAACTGGAATATTAATTTAGAATCTAGTGGGAAACCAAAGGCTGTGATAGTTTGACCTTTAGCATAGTCTATTTCAGACTAAATGTTATTAGGGAAGTACAATACACAAGGTTTGTAGTGAGAACGAGAATCTAATCTACAGCTGATGGCAGTTCCTCAGTAGAACCACAGTTTAAGTGAGAACCTAGTTTGGTGTGAAGCTGAAAGGAAAAAGGACTGGAATTGTAAGTGTACCAGGGTAACTCAGGAGAGCCGGAAGGACACACAGCAGTTATATGAATTAGATCAGCAACCATCAAAAGGTTTCAACAACTCATGTATTTACAACTAAATAAATGCTTGTTTTGAAGCCTGCCAACAAGAACTCAAGTTGAGAAGTAGTTAAAATCTACTAAGTTAGAGAAAATACAAGACAAAGAAATGGTATAAGAAGTGAAAGTTTTAAAAGAAATTACCTTAAAATATTCTACTCTTTCTCTAAAGAGCCCATCTACAGAAACAATTTTTAGAATGACGAAGCATGTCTAAAAAAATCCCATGGTTCAGCATTACATTTTATTTGAAAAGGGAATTTAAGTCTTTTAACCATTGTACAAAGAGTAAGATAGAAAAGTATAAAAAAGATGAGATGACTTTCTCATCATTAGACAATGAGTCAGCATGGGCTCAAATTTTGAAATATAGATTGCTTGGCACCAACTCTGGGAAAATGCTTTTGAACTCTAAAAATCCTATAAAAATGGAAAGAATAATTGCCCATAAAGTCTTAGTACCTTTCATATAGTAAGCATTTTACTCTTTGTGTTGAATTCACTATATACAGAAAATTGCTTTTGTTCTTTCCTTCTTTTTCTCTTTAATTATTTTATAAAGTATCTTTTTTTTGAGTCTTGATATTACCTGAGCTTGATATAAATTATTTTTCCATTTTTATTCTTATACTTTATTGCTTTATCCCTCCTAACTGTTATGTATTTCATTGTAACTAATTATTATAAATGAAGGATATATGTTTCATAATCCTGGTTCATATTTAGTTTTTTTCCAATTTTTTTATATATTACCAACAGTGCTTCAAAGACATTTTTTGTGTATATTGATAGAACCTCTTTCTAAAGATGGATCTTGCTGACCAATTGGTAGGATACATCTGTGCTTTTGTAGATATGCCCACATGATGTTCCACAAACTTTATTCCCATCAACAATGCGTGAGAATGCTTGTTTTCCCAAGCCCTGGTCGATGTGAGCATGTTAACTATTTTATGAATGACAATTTTATTCATGCAAAATGTTATGTTATTTTAACGTCTTATTTTTTCTTAATGTAGTGAGCATATTGTTAATATTTTAAAGTAATTTATTCATTTTCTTGAATAAGCAGAATCAGTTTTAAAACTTTATTATCTTTTAATTTAATTATTAATTAAGTGAATTACAATTTTTAAAAGTTAAAAACACTTTTAGAAAAGTATTTGTGATTTATATTGTAATGACTGATGTCACCCTCACACTTGACCTATAGTTTTTGGTGAGCCTCTTCATTTTTCTCATGCAAAAGCAGAGATGTGTGTGTGTGTGTGTGTGTGTGTGTGTGTGTGTGTGTGTGTGTGTGTTTGTGTGTATGTGGGGGAGGGTGAAAGAGAAGGAGAGAGAAAGTAGTGCTTTATCACCAAGGTGGCTTTTATTCAGGATTTCTTCACCAAGCTTATATATCTGTCCCTTCATTATCTGTCTTATGATGTTAAAATATTCATGAGTACAGTCTATCTGGATACGTGATGAGATTGGTATCAATGAGGGAAAATGTCAGAATAAGGTGAGGGTTCTTCTCCACCCCCCTTGGAATGGATTATTAAAGGATTATTCAAAATTTTCCTTTATGATGAACATCTTTTGCAAGTTCTTTCTGTGACTTCAGTTCACCATTAAAGCTAACGTCCCTAATTCGTCTTAGAGATTCTTCTTTATTCTCAAGAATGGAAGATAGACAACACTATCTGAATCTTTTAGGGGGTTGTCGGGTTAGTAAAGGAAATTCCATGACAAAGGAAATAAATGACTTTTACTGGAAATAAGTAAAAGTTTTTACTGGCTTTATTTTTTATCACGCAAATCAAGTCTACATTATCAAAGGAAAGGTTCTTTGTGAGATCTTTTGGCAAATGATCGATGCCATCCCTGTGGCTGCTGAAAACTTCCCTGCTTTTGCACAGGCCACATTTCTCTAATCTTATTTCCATGAAAACTCCAGTGGAGAGTGACAGCCTATGTGGCAACACTTGACTGTGTCACATGACAACATGCAGATCAGAGTCCCACAAAGGAACCACACTGGTCTCTGTTGTCAATCTTATTGACAGAAAAATGAATCATTAAAAAAGGGCATGTGAAATTATAGACCTAATTTAGTTCCTGTGTATTAACTAGCAATTCGATAAAGCCCGAGAGCAGCCTTCATGCACTGGTTTAAAAATCTATTTAGTCCCCCTCTCCAAAACCTGTTTTCTGTAGACTTAGAGAATATTCAGTCTTATAAAAGATGGAGGTATCATTTTAAAATGTTTCTCACATTTTTATTTTAGATGTAATTCAAGGAGAACAAATCATTTGTTTCCTGATTTGAAGATTTGGTTTTACAGTTTGAAATGTTTCATTAAAATCTTTGTGATTCTTTTTAACTTTGGCACTACTGTTTAAAAAGATTTGCTTATAAGAGTCACCCATTTGACTCTAATTTTATCTCTCTATTGCTGTCACAAATACCATTGTTAAAAATTGCTATTGAATGCGGAAATAATTAGGGGAAATTTGACAAGCAGAGAGATTTATTACAAACCTAAATGCCTATAAATTCGAAAAGTAACTATAGTGATTAGTTCATCCTTCATAACTTTTGTTTTTTTAAGACACATCTTAGTGATATTTTTAGGTCTAATGGAAAACCAAATAGAGAAAACAAGGAGAATATCCTGTAATTCTAACTTTCAACAATATGCACTTTATAAAAATATATTTTTTAAAAAATAAGGAGCCACTCAATTAATGAGGAGTTATCAGTTGAGCTTATACTGCATATTCCCAAGATAGTAAGAGGATATTATTTTCCTCTATACTAATTTTACAGACAGAACATGGCAACAAAGATAGACCAAATTTTATGTTTTGGTGGCTGGTTGAAAATAAAATATTTATACTTTTTTAACATTAATAACCACTTGTACTAACCATATAGAAATACAATAGGTAAAGGATACCATTAAAAGTTAACAACAAATAGAGAAAATCTCTAGGTATTACGTTAAAAGAAGTGTCTCTTTATGTGGACAAAACTAACCTTCACTAAGAAACACATGGATGACTTGAGTAAATGTCTTCCAAATTGGAAAACAAAATATTGTGTGAATGCCAACACTTTCCCAAATGATGTTTACATTTGATGCAATCCTCTTCAAACATTTGAATTCTTGAGAATATTTTCTGAAGTTTATTTGAAAGTGAAACCATTCAGAATTGCCATTTTGGAAAAAGAATTATAAGACAGAACTTGCTAAAGACTTGAACATATGAAAAAACTAAAAACATGAACTATCATAGTAGTGTCATGATAGATATGCAGATCAACAAAACAGGGTAGATACAATAGAAAAAAAACACCCAGATTAAAGTTTTTAATATATAATTTAATACATGATTAAAATGACATTTTCAATACTTTCCAATGAGTAGGGAAAAGAATGAAATTGTTCAATAACTTGAATGGTTGGATATGTTTTCAAAGGTCACATTTTTATTTTGCTTGTATCAGAAGTGCCACAACATAGTGCTATACTGGGCCTGGATCCAAATGAGCTGGGATGAGATGCTCTCAGTTACCAGAGTGGCTGGTAAACTCCACTGTAAGCACCCCAGAATACCATGAAAAATAGCAATTTCTGATGCAAAACATGCTAGAAAGCAATGGGTTCCAAAATTAAATGTAAATGAAACTGTTAAAGAACTACCAGAAAATATGATCAAATGACTTGGGTCTAGGAAGTCCTCTGGAAAATTAAAACAGAAGTTGTGAAGGAAAATGAGAAGATTTGATGAGATAAAATGAAAATTTCTGAACCTCAATAATAATAGAGTTAAAGGGCAAGTTGCTGAAGTCTGGCTGCAGCAAAATAACCGGGGGATGACGAGCAACTTGTGTACATAGATACAGCAGGAGTGGGAGCCGTTTATTGTAGGACAGGAGGGGTATATATACATTCCACACAGCTTATCTTAATTAACATAAACTAGATACAGCAGTCAACCAATAATGAATCTCCACACTTAATGGCTCGATGGTGTTACTTCTCAAACCCCTCCCTCTGGCAAAATGCCAGGCACCATCTTGACTTGTTTACGGACTCTAACAGCAAGTGACAAAATGTGGAAAATATCTAGCAAAGTGGAAATAATTGAAACATCCTACAAATCTATAAGGGAAATACAGAAGGCTCCATATTTTTAGAAAGTGAAAAGTATGAAAGAAATTTATACCAATGGTTTTTTAAAACCATCAGCCTTGGGAAAATGTTAAAGATCATTTACATCAAATAAATGCAAATTAAAAGAACAGTGATATTTTTTTCAATTATCAAATGGGTAGAGATAAAAAGATTCCTAATTCCCAGGGTTGACTAGCACATGGGACATTGAGCACTTTCATATATTACTGAGGAGTAAGTGATCTGAGATAAACTGTTAAAGAAATATTTGAAAATCAATTTTCTAAGCCTTTAAATTTTTTATAGAGTAGGGACTGGGGTTGTGGCTCAGTGGTAGAGCACTTTCCTGGCACATATAGGGCACTGGGTTCAATTCTCAGCATAAATAAATAAATAAACAAATAAAATAAAGGTATTGTGTCCACCTATAACTAGAAAATATTTTTTTTTAAGTCCACAAACTGTAACTTATAACTCTTAGGATCTATTCCAAGTAAATAATTAGAGATGGGGCCAAAGTTCACTATTAAATGTTCATCTCAGCATAATCTATAAAAGGAACAACTTAAAAGAAATTTAAAAGTTCTTTAAGTGGAATATCATGAAAGTTTGTTATGTTTTTACTATGGCATTCTGTTTAGTCATTGAAAATGTTACAGAAAATGCTTATCGACTGATAAGATATTCACACAATAAGGCCAGGCAATAACATGCAAGTTTTAAAGAGTATGATACCATTTCTGTAAGTCAATCAATACACAAGCAAACAAAAACATAGTTAGGCAGACAGCAAAATGTAAATGATCATCTAATATGTCTAAAGCATAGATAACGTTTACCTCTTCTAGATTTTTTTTTTCATTTTTTAAGTTAACTACACTAAACATATTCTTTTCTACCTATTTGTTTTGGTCAGCTTTTTTGTTGCTGTGACCCAGAGACCTGACAAGAACAAATAGAGAATGAAAAGTTTATTTGGGGGCTTACAGTGTCAGAGATCTCAGTCCATAAAGGCCAACTCCATTCTTTGGGAGCTGAGGTGAAGCAGAACATCATGGCGGAAGGGTGTGGTGGAGGAAAGCAGCTGGGAATC
The DNA here is from genome assembly GCF_052094955.1 of Ictidomys tridecemlineatus. NCBI lineage: Eukaryota > Metazoa > Chordata > Mammalia > Rodentia > Sciuridae > Ictidomys > Ictidomys tridecemlineatus. Next base: position 18,834,306 of record NC_135484.1, read on the forward strand.
TAGCACCAGGAAACAGAGAGAGACTAAGCCCAGCTCACAAAATATATACCTAAAGGTATGCTCCCTGCAGCTGCACTGACCACCTCCTGCAGCCACACTCTACCTGCCCACAGTTACATCTCAGTTAATCCCTACCAGTGATTAATGCACTGATTGGGTTAAAGCTCTCATATCTCAATTGTTTCTCCACTGAACTTTCTTGCACCATCTCATGCCGCAGTCTGGCTGGCCACAATTCAGGAGCCACAAGTCAAAAGAAACAAACTTTATTTTTAGAACACACACACCACACCACACAACTCCTCAGGAAAAACCCTCAGAGCCCAACTGCCACCACCGGCTTCCCACAAGCCTCTCCACCTCCCCCACTCCTCCTGCTCTTGAGGCCCATTGGCCAGGTCCATGTGGGCGGAGTCAAAAAAAGTCCCCCAATGAGCAGCTCTGTGGTCTGAAAGGGTGGGGAAAAAGCCCAATGAACATCACTGCAGAGGAGCCAATCAATTGGCAGCTAGAAGTTTGCTGGGGCCACTGTGAGCCAATCATCAGCTGGCAGCTGGAAGTTTGCTGGCAGCTGGAAGTTTGCTGGGGCCCCTTGGGCTGTGGCTCTCAACAGTCTCACACATGAGCTTTTTTGGGGAAAGCTCATATCTATACCTTAACACTATTTTAAAAAGATAGATTTTATGAAAATACAAAAAAATTAAAACTATGGTTCATTCCATTTTAACTATGCTCATATATGCATGATTTGAGTTGCTGATGAAAACTGTGGCCACGTATCAGGACTAACATCAGAGAACTGGTATTCTATTATTGATTTGCTGCAATCATAGAAGATAGTTATGATTTCGAAGATGGCATGACAAAACAGGATCAAAATATTCAGTCGGATTCATGCACTAGCCAAGACTCCACAATTCTAGGCTTGCCATTCCACAGAGATAGCATTGCCTGAATAAATAATTTTCCAACATCTAATATATATATGGTAATTTTTATAAATTTTGAAAATTCCTACTCTTAAATTGCAGAGCTGTCCATCATTTTTCTGATGAAAATTATACTAAAATTCACTATTATTTTATATTTGTTATGATCAATTTATTTAGTACTATATTTCAATCTTATATATTAGTTAAGAAGTAGTTTTACTTTTAGAACTGTAAATAAAAAGAGAATGCTTGATCTAACCTGTCTTGGTGGCACATACTCAGTGAGATATGGCCTCTGTGTTCATGGATTTGAGAAGTTAAAAAATTAATGACATACTGTGATTTATTCGTTTTTTTCAGATGCAAAATATTGAAATCTAATATTTCCATAAAAATTATTATGTTGAAAATGTATTTTTTTAAAATTTATTAGTTTAAGAATTAAAAGTCAATTTTATTATACCTAGTTGAAATTTACAAAATGATGTTTGAGAGACATAAAATAATTTTCAGGATGAATATCTTTTATCCCCTTGATTAAATTTGTTCCTAGAAAAAAAATTTAATGCTACTATAAATGAAAGTGTTTTCTGTTTTCTTTTCAGCTATTTTTATATTTGTATAAATGCAATTAATTTTTACATGTTTATCTAATATCTTGCAAATTTACTGAATTTCTTTATTAGTTCTATCAACTATTTTGTGGCTATTTGGGATTTTCTACATACTGGGTCATGTAACTGGCAAATAGACATAATGCTAGCTTCTCCTTTTAGGGGGAGTGCCTTTTATTTCTTTTATTAACCTGATTGATCTCATTGCACTTCCAGGACTACAATGAATAGAAATAAGGAAAATGGGCATCCCTGACTTGTACTCAATCTTAGTGAAAAGCTTTCATTTTTTTCCCGCTGATAATGATGTTAGTTGTGGGTTTTTCATAAATGCTCTTTATTATGTTGAAGAACTTTTCTTCCAAAACTGTTAAGTTTTTATTAAGAAAGAAAACTGAACTTGTCAATTGCTTTTATCTTTCATTCAGTTTACATATATTTCACATAACCTGACTTGTATTTATAAAACTAGTTCTGCAGACCAGGCCACAGGTCAGGATATATAATTGTGTGTGTGTGTGTGTGTGTGTGTGTGTGTGTGTGTGTGTGTGTGTGTGTTGCTGGAGGTGAAACTCAAGGCTTCATGCATGCTAAGCAAGGTCTCTACCACTGAGCCACATCCCCAGCCCCATTATGTATAATTTTTTGATGTGTTGGATTTCAATTGCTAATATTTTATTGATTTTTGTATCAATTTTCATCAGAAATAACCGTTTTCCATGGTTTTCTTGTTTGTTCACTTTTGTTTTTGTTTTTTGTTTGTTTGTTTCTTGTGATGTTTTTGTCTGGCTTAGGATCAAGGTGATCCTGGCCTTGTAAAATGAGTTGGAAAATATTTACTCTAGCTTTAAGTTTTGGAATAATTTAAGAAGTATTAGTAATAATTATTTGACTGTTTGGCAGAATTCAGCCAATCTAGTTCTGAAATTGTCTTTGTTGGAAGGATTCTAATTACGTCTTCAATTTGTTTACTGATTATTGATCTGTATAAGCTTTCTTACTGATTTAATTTTGGTAGATTATAGTTTTTAGGAATATTATCCTTGCTTATCTAGTTTGTTGGCATTATAACAGTCCCACCTTTTTTAATTTCTAAGATATCTGTTTTAATAATGTCTCCACTCTCATTTCTGTTTTTATTTATTTGAGTCTTCTCTTTTTTTCCTCTTTAGTCTGCAAGGACTTTGTTGATTTTATTTATTCTTTCAAAGAATTAACTCTTGGTTTTTATTAATTTTTCTGTATTTCTGTTTTGATCTTTATTATTTCCTTCCTTCCTTTCTTGGATTTATTTTACTTTTATTTATTTGAGGTTTTTCTTCTTTTTTTAATGTAGCCATTTAATGCTATAAATTTCCTTTTTATAACTGCTTTTGCTGTATCTCATAGGGTTTGATAAGTTTTTTCCACTGTTGTTTATCTCAATGCAATTTTAAGTTTGTTTCCCTTTTAATTTTCTTTTACCCATTCAGGTGCATGTTGTCAATTTTATATAGTGTAAATTTTTCTAGATTCTTCCTGTTACTGACTTCTTATGTCATACTGTAGTGCTTGGAAATAATATAAGACTTTTAATCCTCTTGAATTTGTTAAGACTTTTTTATACCTAAGATATTGTCTATCCTAGAGAATGTACTGTAAATAATTGAAAAGAATGTGCATTCACTTTCTGTTTAATGGAATGTTCTGTATTTATCAGTTATGTCCATTTGATCTGAAATTCAATTCAAGTCCAATACTTGTAAAATTTCTGTCTGATTTACCTATCCACTCATTGTTTGAGTAGTTAAGTCTCCTACTATTATTGTATTTCTATTTCATGTCTATTAATATTCAGCCATATTATATGGATGAGAACTATGATACTAGGTGCATATATACATATGCACATATAAATACGCACACACATACTTATAATTGTGTCTTCTTGATTAATTGATCCTTTTATTTTAAATAATGACCAATTTTGGCTCTTGGAACAATTTTAAACTGTTACAGAAAATAGAAGCCTATTTTATCTCTTATAAACTAGCAACTTTGTCTCTCTTTTGATTACTATTTCATTGGAACAAACCATCCCTTTACTTTCCGCCTATGTGTGTCCATAATGTTATAATAGACCTCCTGTGGTTGTATCTTGCATATAGTTGTATCTTGTTTTTTTTTTAATCCATTCAGCTATTCTATGTCTTTTAATTGGAGCATTTAATCTATTATACCCAAGTTCATTATTGATAGGTAAGGACTTACTCTTGCCATTTTGTTAATTGTTTTCTGGTTGTTTTATACATTATTTGTTCCTCTCTTCCCTTCTTGTTGTCTAATTTTGTGGTATGGTGATTTTCAGTGTTAAGCTTTTATTTTTCTCTCATTCTCATCTGTGTATTGGTTGGAATTTTTTGTCTTTGTGGTTATCACGGGGCTTTAAAAAACCATAGTTATAATGGGTTAGTTTAAGCTAACAAAAACTTAGTTTTGGTTACATACAAATATTCTAGGATTTAATGCTTCTATACAAATTACATTTTTGTTACCACAATTTATATGTTTTTATATTGCATATTCCTCAACAGTTGATTATAGCCACAGTAATTTTTGACCATTTTGTTTGTTGCCATGGTAATGAAAAATAAGATGTCAGGATTCTTAGTAGCTCAGACTTTATAGTTTTTCCTATTCTCATTTTCTCCATAGTCAAAAGATTTAAATGCTGGGATTCTTCTTGATACTGGGTCTGACATGGGCCCCAGGTGCCACATGGTGCTGTTTCCCAGAGCACAGGTGCTCAACACTACAGTGGAGCTGGAGGTCTGGGTTCAATGTCTTGTTGAACTGTTGTGAAATCTATGACTTAGATGCAGGTTCACTCTCCTAGGCACAATTGGATACAACTGTTCCACCAAACCAAGGATTGTAACTCTGAGTCCCTTACAAGTAACTCAGGCTCAGGAGGTACAGATATATCGCTGACTCTCTCCAAGGGGTCAGAGTGATCAGAGGTCAACACTGGCACAGTTCCAGAGAAGATGCGGTATTCCAGAGGCTCAGGGCCAGCAGGCAGGGCATAGCTACAATTCAGGTTCCAGAACCAACAGGGCACAGTGGCAGCTTGGGCACTGGGACCAAGACTAATGTATAGTGGTGACTTTGAACCTTGGAGTGGTGAGACACAGTGGTGGTCCAGGTTTTGTGTGGCCAGGCACAGTGACATCAATATCTCAGGAATGGTGTGGTGAAGGGATGGCTGTGGTTCTGGAGATTGGGAAGCAGGGCAATGTTGGCTTCACTCCCCAGAGAAGTGGGTCAGCTCAGCAGCTCAGACTCGGGAAAACTGGTCAACATAATTGGAAGAAGGTCACTGCACTCTTCATGAGAGTATGGGGAGTTATAAACCAGCCAAGTTTATGTTTCCGTAGGGATCCAGGTGACATGTGGCTAAAGCACCTGAGTCATGACTGTTTCCTTCCGTCAAATCTCTAAATACCTAAGGCTGAGGTACTGGTTTAATTCAGGTACCAAAGGAATGCATCTACTTTACCAGCTCAGGTGTGGCTTCCCCTCTGGGCTGGAGCATCTGGTCCCCAAGGGGCAGAATGCCAGTGAAAGTATCTGCTCCCCTGGACCAAAGCTCTAATTTTCTGGAGGCAGAGCACTGGATTGGTTCAGGCACATAGGGCCATGAATGCTCTGCCAGCTTGATGCAGCTTCTCCTGATCCCAGAGAGGCAGGGCACGATGTGAGCTTGGGTGCTGCAGCCACAGCTGTTCTGTTGGGCCTTTGCACCAAGTAACCATGAATGTGGTATAGTTCCTGGAATGGGGAGGTCCTGGAATGGGGAAGCTGAAGTGCCTCCTAGGTGTCTTGTTCCCAGGGGATCAAGAGCTATAGCCACTCAAATGGGGAAGGGTACACTGCCATGTGGGTGGGCATGGTGCAATGACGTCAGACCTTAGGGATGGAAAGATATACTGGCTAACAGCCTCTGGAACAGCAGGCAGTCAACAGCTCCTATTGTGCAGTAGCAGCTTGAGTCAGTGAGGGTCACGGTACAATGTAGGATCCATCGCTGGAGTTCTGCAGCTGGGTACATTCCAAATAGCTCCCTCAAGTTGAGTTCAGGATTTGTGAGGACTGTAGAATTCTCTAGTATCAAACATCTGTCTGCCATGGTATTGGGGGTTGCTGGGGGACTCTTGGCTTCCTTTTCCCCAAGGGAGATGTCCTTCCTGGTGGTGACTGCCCTTGACTCCAGAGGTGGGGTGGCAGAAAGAACATGCTTTGTACCTTTCTCTAAATGGCCATCCTGAGTTTCTATGCTCCACAGATCTCTACTGGTCCATTCCTGTACTCCAACACTCACCTTTAGTCATTGTAATTGAAATTTAGTTGTTTGTTCATTGTGTTGGTCCATTGTTATGGGAGGGATGAGCATTAGGAGCTTCTAATTCACCACCTTAATGATATGTGACAATGCATATTCTTGTATGAAGTTTAAAAAAATTGAAGTCAAATAATGGGATTTAAAGAAGAGAGTTCATGTCCATGAGCAAGTACATTCAGCAAAATGTCTTAAGCATTTTGGAATCTTTAAATACGCTTTTTATTTCAAGGGATTTGTTTGAATAAAATTGGTCAAGGATGATTGTGTAATTTGTGATATCATGTTGGTGATTCTGGTTACTTAGGCTACTTTTACTTCAGGTAGCTCTCCCACCCAGTGAACTTGGGGCTGAACTTGTATCTGGAATGCACACGTGAAAGGCCCTCCTGAAAGAAGTCCAAGGCTCGTCTTAATGGATCATGGGTAGTGCTCCACAGCATGAGTCACTGATGTTTTGAAGCAGCAATTCGGCCATAATGTGTTTCCATGGTTTCCACACTTATCACTGTCTCCCTTGGTAATGAGCACCAATAAAATATGACCTGACTGAATTATAGCAAGAGAAGAATCTGAAGAACACTCTTTTTATAGTTTCTTTTCTTATAAAACACTTGGCTGACTCCTTTTGCTAAGGCTATCCTAAAATTTACTGTTCAATGCAGTATGAGGTAATTGGCTTTTAGTATTTCAGGATGATTCTGTGCTGCAATCAGATCAATACTGTGTGCCTTGTCTGTGTTATTAGAAGAAAAGGAAATCTGCCTAGAACTGCTGGAGAGTGGCACAAGTAGGAAAAAGCTCAGTGCTGCCAATGTCCCTAACATGCTTGAAATGTGCAAAACTCCACAGGTCACTGCATGCAGCAGTAACCGATGGAACTGTCAGGTAGTAGTGAATTAAAAATCAACTGTAATAGAAGTGATCTTCCTTGGAGCTGCTTTGAGACACACAGTATTCAACTTTCAGCTGGCCATGGTGGGTGATGGTAGCGATAGAAACAGTTTTTCATGCTGTGTGGTTTAAGGGTCACAGTTATATTGACATTGTTCGTGGAGGATTCAACAACTCATTATGTTTTCTGTGCTAGACTCTCTTTTTGTTTCATAAAAATTGCACCATTATTAGGACAAAGGGCCTGCTTTCTGCCACCTTTAAACCCAAGTCCCCCTCCCCTCCACTGCAGTCTGTTCTCCCTCTCCTCTTGGTTTTCCTGCACCTGGCTTGACAAGCCCTTTGGCTTCCCTTGTTGGGTGTGGAGGTGAGGGCTGTACCAGGGGACTCTTTGGAGCCTGTCTTAGAGGGAGATGTGACATGATTTTGTTGTCATAAAGGACCTTTCATCTCAAGCTTTTGGCAGATTAGTACAGCAAGCCAGGGCCGCTCTTCCTGGGGCAGTGCAACCTGACAACAGGCATCCTAGCTGCTTGGGCTTTCACTGTTGATGAAGCCTGAGTCATGTAGAGAAAATCCCTGGCAACAAGCTATAGGGGCCTATTTTTTTTTTCCTGAGCACTGGGAAAGCCCTGTGGATTTAGAAAACTCTGGTCACAGCCAGATTATTCTATCATTTGCTAGTTGTGTAAGTTTAATCAACTTAATTGCCATCTCTTATGTACAGGGACCTCATTCACAAAAAGGGCAAAAACAGTGATTTCTATAACACAGTAATGGTGGATTTTAAGTGAGATAATGCATCTAATGATGGGGCATATGATAAAACTCGATAATGTCATATAATTGTATCATGGTGTTTGAGAAACAACATTTTGTTTAATCATTGCACATCCCTAGCCATTTGAGGCAGTAGACTACTTTTATTCAGGATAATATGTATCTATATCTATATCTATCTATCTATAGATATAGAAATATTTTGAAGGATATATATATATATATATCCTTCAAGAAGTACTTTTATCTTTCCAGAGGCTATTAAAATTCTATTATACTAATAAACATTAATAATGTATATGCTGAATGTCTGTTAAAATGTCTTATTATAAATACTTTAGCTTTCAGCTCTACAGACATGCTCAGAAATGGTATAGATTCTGGGGCAGATGACTCTATGAATTTCATGGTGTAAGGAAGTAATGACTCCCACTTTAGGCAAGTCTGAAAATACACCCTTCCTTGTCTAAACTAAGTGGCAAGTCCAAATCAGGAAACAACCAAGAAATGATTTCTGTACTCTTGGGTCTGTTTTCATTAAGTCTTTATCAATTATGTATTGAGTAGCTATTGAGTTCTATATGTGAAGTGTTATGTGCTATGTGTTTTGGGACTATATAAAACAAATAAAACACAGCCTGATGATCCCCCAGAGCATCCTACAGTAAGACTATATTACATGCAAAAAAAAAGTTGGTGTGAAAAATTAAGAGTTATATAAATACAGGAGTTCAGAACATTCCCTTTTACACACACACAAAGGCGCGAGCGCACACACACACACACAAAAGTTCAGATTTTGCCTATGTCTGTTGAAGAGGCACTTAATGCCTAGGATAAGAGTAGACTAGGACCTTCAATCACTTGAAGGCTCCCTCCCTGGGCCCTCTTTAGAGATAGTGCATCCATTTACATAAGAGTAAAGTTATGCTGGATATTTTTCTTAAAAAACAATTGTAGGAACTCAAAACTTAATTGAGGGAGGATGCGTAAAATAGAGATGTGATCTCTTTTAAACCACAAGCTGAAAAAATGACTATCCTGGCTATACATAAATTTTATTAATGTAATTAATTTGTAGACATTTCCTGCTCTGATCAATTTTCTAATTCAATATTTTAAAGTGTTCATAGACTTTATTTTATTTATTTTTATTATTTGGGGGGTACTGGGGATTGAATTCAGAGGCACTCAAACACTGAGCCACATCCCCAACCCTATTTTGTATTTGTATGTAGGTAGGTGCAGGGTCTCACTGAGTTGCTAAGCCCCTCGAAGTTGCTGAGGCTGGCTTTGAGCTCCACGATCCTCCTGACTCAGCCTCCTGAGCCGCTGGGGTTACAGATGTGCACCACCATGCCTGGCCTGTTCATAGATATTATATGTCATAGTGGATATTGTGCTGAAACAGGCAGGCATAAAAAGAATACCTTTGGGGAAGTGAGAGGAGAAAATTTTCTGAAACTCCAGGGAACCATCTCTAAAGAGGAACTCCTCTAACTCCTCTTCCCTAAGTATAGGCATTTATTTTTCAAACAAAAATGATAGCAGAAAGGACCACTTTGTGACTTGAGCATTATTTAGGGAAAACAGGTCTTCCTATGACCCAGGAGATAAGAGGTATCTTATGCTGATAGTTCCCAAACTTCACAAGACAATCTTTCGGGTGGTTCAGTTTGAATGTTCACAGAAATTTCTGTGTAATGCACTTCCTCAAGTGGGAAGTGGGAAGAGAAATGTTATAAGGTACTTAAGGCCACTGAGGAAATGTAATAAACGTGCTATTATTTCTGAAAATATGTTATATAAATATGCATTTGCTTTTTACACTACTTGATTTAGGCCCCATGAAAATGACTTAGGATATAGCTGGTCTTTTTTTTTTTTTTTTGTGGCCTGTTTATGGGCCCAGAGAATGTGCATCTTCTCTGACCTCACCTGCTAAGTTGCTAATTGACTATTCCAATACGAGAAGTTCTAACTGTATGTACAATAGTCATTGTGACTTAGAAATAGATAAACAAGTTGATTTTCTCCATTGCTATGCTGAGCCTCATTTCAGTACTTTCTAAAGGTACTGCTTATATCAGGTAATTGGAGAAGTTTCTGATAGTTTTGCTACATTCTCCCTTACAGAATTACTTTTTTGGTGATTATATTTTCTTATAAGTTAGAGTCACTCAATGGGCTGAATGAATGTGTATAAATAAATAAAATTCCATTTGTAAAAATGAACTTGCAAATGTGGAATTTATAATTCATGCAACTAAACAAAAATACCCTGTAAAGCCACTAAAGTTTTGGGCTTCTTATTGAATAGAACCATTTTGCTTCAACTGCCCTTTTCATTCTGAAGGCTGTTAGCATCATTTCTAGCACATTACAGTAGTGCCCTGTACACATATGACAAAGTGATCCTTCCTCTTGGTATGTTGCAAACTATTTAACTTTTCTGTTGCCCAGCCAAGAATACTTATGAATCTCCACCTACAATTCTGTGCTGTCATTTATTTAACATATAAATTCATATTCAGAAGACTTAATAACATATGCTCTGACTTTTAGAACACCTAATGACTGCTTTTTAGAGCACCTAATGACTGCTAGAACCTAAATAGGTTCTAAACCCTGCTATGTTGCAGAGTGTAGGATTTGGAGTCAGAGAAAGTCTCAGGTTACCCCTGCCCCATATATTAACTGTTGCATGTCAAGTTAGCAATTCTGAAGGTCCCTGGTCAGTTTCAGAACTATATCACTGAAGATGAAACCAAGAAATACACCAACCGTTCTCAAAGTTTCCTTTGTGCACTTATACAGCATCCTTCAGATTGGAAACAGACCCACTGCCTCTTCTCAGGAACTTCTGCTGTGGTCAGAGGGGATACTATGCATGTTTACAGGGAAGAGCTCAGGGACCCGGTACTTCATTCTCTACAGCATAACCTTGCTCTTATGCTCCTTGTCACAGCTGCATACATTCCAAAGGAAGAGGCCAAGGGCTTTAGAGAGGTAGAAAGCCAAGCACAGAGTCACTGCACAGTCCTGGACTGGCGCCAACCACTCCACCTCCAAGTACACGTGGGATAATGTGTTCTGCTCTTCAAAGCAGGTCAAAGCAGGTCATGGAAATTATTTTATGAAAAGTACCTGGGATGTTGCCAAGCTCTATTTTGGTTCATTATACCATCTATTATTAACACATGGTTTCATAATGATCACATGATCTGAATTCTTTCCTTCCATGCATATCATGGTGGTTTCCCCCTATTTCTAGTGTGTGCTGACAGTGGAGGTAATCCATGGTGCACACTGAATTTTTAAATTTGATCATCAGAACACTGGCAGAAATTCTTTCTGATAAATGCAGGTCTTCTGAGCAATTATTGATGGACTTTGGCATTAGGCTCACCTTTCAGAAGATGAAACAAAGAAACACAAATTATCTTTGTGGATGTGCACTGGAAAGAAATGCAAGGTGAAGTGAAATGGTTAAGAACCTTGGGAGAAAATAATCATGTCCTTATTAAGTGGGGTTGAAAATACAGAGACTAACAAAATATTTCAATTTTTAAATTAGTGTGGGAAATGGTACAACTCATGACTAGAAATTTTGAAATGTAAAAGCAGCTCAAAAGGTATGAGATTTGAAATACATTCTAATGCATAATTCTGGAAGACTTTGATAAAAAGGCAATTTAAGAAACTAGTATATCAGGCAAGGCTTTCCTATATATTTTTAGAAGGATTTTGGTCCCCAAAGGAAGGGTTAGTATATACAGATGAAACAGTTTTACATACCCATGGTGTGTAGTGTTTTCCAAAAAGATTGGAGTTTGGCACTATTTATTCACCTTTGTAACTAACTCCAGCATCTCTAGGGTCACCAAGTTCCTGTCATGGGTTCTAGAGTTTGGAGGACTTTTGTCACTGTTCAAATAGGAAGTTATTTCTTGTGTTGCTGGTATATGCGATGAAACAGAAAAAATACAGAGGGATCCAAATACACAAAAATATGGTGGCAGAGACACCTAGTTGCCTTACCCCTTAGTGACTCTCCTTTTCTTCATTATTACAGAACTCTGACTTTATTTGGCAAGGATGGACAATGTAATTCAAAGAAAAGTATACATTTTGCAACCTCCCTTACACCTTGATATGACCTTGTCACTATATTCTGGGCAATAAAATACAACAAAAGGTGTTAATGTGACTTTTGGGTTGAAAGTATTTAGCTAAGAAAAGGGGTCTTTGCATGTCTTTGCTCTTCTGGCTTCTGTAGTCTTGCAATGCAGTCGTGGTCCAGCCTAAACCGTCTACCTCTGACTTCTTTTACATTAGAGAAAAAAAAATTGTATTTTGATTAAATTATGTTATTTTGAGGAATGTTATATGTTATATGCAGCTGAACTTAATCAATTAGGATTATAAGTAGATTTTAAGAGCAGGATGTATATGTGGGTATAAATCCAAGGTGGGGGGAACTTTAAAGGAATTCCATCTCCTAGAATGTACTTACAGATAGAAATGGTGATTTAAAGGAGAAAAGACACATTCCATAGGAATTATTATTGCCAAGTCACCCTCATTTTGGGGGACCTTGTTATTAGATTACCAGCTTTCACTTAGTAACTAACATTATTAGAGGATTCTAGATACTGTTTTAAGTATTTTTTATGAATTATGTTCCACAGCCATTGCATCAGGTTCTATTAAACTCTCTATATTGGAAATGATGAAATGGAGGCAAAAATATTTGAATAATGGACTTGATCTAATGAAACATAATTATTTAGCAATGAAGAAAGAATAGAAACTCACGTGAGTTCAGAGCTCACTATCTTTCCTAGTATTTTTCACTGTCTTTCAATGTAGTTGTAAAGATAAGGTTGTAGTATACAATTTTATGCCAATAGGGTGGAGGAATGTGAGATATGCATTTAGATAAATTCAAGATGCTCAGTTAACACCAATTGGGAGGGAAGTCTGCTGGTACTTGCCAAAGTTTCTTACTTGATTTGTTTTTGCTTAAAATTTTTATTAATGACTGTGAATATAGAAGATATATTTATTGAGCTTGAAAGGAAGGATTAGAATAAGTTTAGCCTGGAAAAGAGAAGGCTCATGAAAATGCAGTAGTCTCATTAAACACTTATTCTATAACTGATATATCATCAGTTCATTTCCTGAAAGAATGGTGAGAATGCTAAGTAGCACAAGACTAATAGAGACAATACTTTGCAATATCACAATAAGTTGTTTTTGAAAACTTACATATGAATTTACATTTTGATTCAGAAATTTCACTTCTAAGACATTACAAAAATTCACTAATGAGAATTTTTTAAAAAGCAGAAGATTGAACAAATGAATGCCAATTGACAAAGCTTTCCATTGCACAATAATTTGCAAAAGTAAAAGACTGAAAACAACCCCCAAATTAATCAATAAGGCACTTATTGAATAAACTCTGGTATACTCACTCCACTGCATTATAAAATCGAATGAGAAATTTTTTATATACTCTACTGAAAGATCTCTGTGATATAAGGTGAATAAAGCAGTGTGCAGACAACTTTACATAGCATGCTACCTTTTACTTAGGAAAGGTTTATTGGACGGGGATGAGGAAAGAGATGAATATATTCATTTATTAAAAATTAGAAAGAAAACCCAAAAATTATGTTAAATGCTGTATAAAGAGGAAAGGAACTTACAAGGATAGATGTTAGAGTTTTCTGAATATAGTTTGATTACACATGTACCTTTCTAATCATATAAATATTTTATTAAATATGAAATAAAGTGATATTTAAAAGTATAATCTCATTTATAACTGAAAGGAAAATGTAAAAAATGATATTAACTATGCATCTAGCTGATGGTGTTACTACACAGGAAGAAAATAATTCACATGACTCTGGAAAACATTGATGTCTGTTCTTCCTTAAGGAATAACAACAAAATCTTAAACTGTTTTTAATATTTATTATAGAAGCTAGAGTAGGCATAGTTAATGTGAGACTGTAGGATTCTTATAAAATAAAAGTAGGATAGTGCTAATAATGGATTCTTCAGTTTTACAGAAGGATATACACACAAGAAACACATATGCACATACATAAAGGTATGAATACGTGTGTGCATATATGTTTCTAAGTAAATCCAGCTTTGTAGTCTGGATTTAAGGAGAATCAGTGTGAACTCATGATGTATTTTCATCTTTAAAGACCTACAAACAATGATTAATTCCAGAGCAGCCAGCACCTTCAGAATTCAGACTATGGTCTCTAAAACTTATTTTTCTACTAAAATAAAACTGATCTCCTTAGAAAGGAATGTTTGGTTCCCCATATGGGATTAGGAAATGTAAAACAACAACCTGGAATTTTGGCATACCAGAGAGGAAGGAAACTATCAAAGATTACTTGAGTTACATGAAAAGAACTGAAGAAGCCGTTCAAATAGAAACAGACTAGTGAAAGGTGGGACAAGCTGAGGATTATGGAGGATAATAATTGCAATGAAATAAAAAACATCAAATTTACCTGTATTCATCAGTTCATAATAATATTTTAAAACCTCTTATCATATTTCTTGATGAGGATATTAGGGAACTAGTAATTTTGGCATCTGGTAAATAAAGGTAAAGAAGCATCTACCTGCTTTACCTATATAAATTGCATTTCAGAATAAGCAAATAATTGACAAAAAAAATAAAAATAAAGAGGAATGATACAATTCAAATGTGCCACTTTGTTGTATTAGTAAATTTAAGTAAAAGTCATCAATGGCTTGAAAATTACAAAAAGAGAGGTATCCAGATAGGATTTTCCTCCTGGTAGAAGCACACAACGTCTCTTGGGACCTATTCCTGAGCTGGAATCTCTTCAGATTTCTAGATACAACAATTTTGCCTCTGCCAGGTGACAAAGGAAATACTAACAATATGATGGTGATGTAGAAAACACCAGACACTAAAAAAAATCCCTCCAGGATAAATAATCTCGTTTCTTCAACAAATAAAATTTTAGTGAAAAACTAAAAATGAGATAGATAGGGCACTTTCAGATTAAAAGAGACTTAAGTTACGTATTAAGAAAGTGTAGCAGTACGATCACCTTTGAATCCTGATTCAAAGGATCAAAGGGAGGAAAAATGTGAACACTAGAAAATTTAAGATACTTAGGAATTAGCTTTATTTGGCAGGGGGCATGACAATGGTATTGTGGTTTTTAAAAAGTCAGAGTCCTTATGCTTTAGAGAAATAGTGAATCATATGGGTGAAATTGTAGAGTCATCCAAATAGGATTTGCTTCAAAGCAATCCAGGGAGGGAAAACTGGGGTGAAGATAAAGATGAAAGAAGATTGCCCACAAGTGGATCTATTCACAGCTGGGCAGTAGGTACAGGCAGGGCATTCATTATTGTATTATATCTACTTTTGTGTATGTTTCAAATTTTCTGTAATAAAATGTAAAAATTAAAATTTATCTCTTAATTTAAAATATTTCTGTTTACAAAAACAATCTGCTAGAAATCTACAGATGTAGAGGTTTAAAAAGAAATTTATAAGGACAGAAAAAAGAAAATGAAACCTGAAGGAAAAGGCTAACAGAGTTTGAGCACAGGTCACACATTTGATTTGCAGTGGAGTGGAGAAGGAACAAATTGGATGTCCAGAAAGTAACTCCAGTGCTCTTTCTATTCATGGCTGACTCTTAGTCAAAGGCATGGATGCCAAAGGGAGCCCAGTGTTTTCTGGGTCAATAAAGGGAACCAATCAGTCAAAGTTATACAAAAGCATACTTGATCTGAAAAGAAAAATCTTTCCTAAAATGGAGACTATCAAACAGCACATGGGCTTTTCTCTAGATTTCAGGCAGCTCAGGTCTGGATGAACACAGGTAGATGCTGGATAGCCACCTTAGAGGGATCTTGTAGGACGAATTCCCCTATCAGCTTTGGAGGCTGGACCAAGGGAGCTTGAAGTTCCCTTCTTACTTGCTGATATCACCATTCTATAATGAGATGACGCTTCTGGTTAACTCCTGCTGGAGACTGGCATGTGCCAGAAGCAGCACAAGAATCTGACCTGAAAAGAATTTTAAAAACACTTGATTTTCAAATACAAACTATGTAGTCCCTCACAAACTCAAACTTAAATTCTCATATTGGTGCTATTGAATAAGTACAGTTTTGCCAAATTGGACTTTACTGAATTCCTAGAAAGTAAAAAGTGCCCAGATGGGTTTGGTGCCTCAAGCTCTTGCTTTCTCTTTGCTGTGAGTAGCCTGTGGCATGTACACTTGAGCTCATTTTTCTGCAGGAAACCAGCTCCTAGACAAGGTTCCATTGCCCACCTTGTAGAGCCATTTTTGATCTTTCAGCAACGGGTCTCCATTCCCACATATTTTTCTTTCAACTTTATTTCTAACTGAAATATGAAGACTTATTCTTCTTAAAAAATAAATTCCTACGGTCATTAAACAATTGGGATAAGTGCTGAGGGGGGCATTTTGCAATGACCCATATAATCGATTGAGCTATTCTACTGATTCCAAAGAGAAACTGACCACATAGTCTACATCAGAGTGGGTCAGGGCCCTTACTGCCTCAGTGACCAGCATTCAGAACCTCAAAGTTTGTTTTGTAATTTATGAATTCAGAAGGATACAGTATGGGCCTTCCAAAATTCTATAAGGGAGTCCATTCCATCTCTTTCCTCTACTTTCTTTCTCTTAATTGTCAGTGACATGAATCTCTGCCATTCTACATGGAATATTTCTGATCTAATTCTAATAGCTCCTACATTTCAAGAGATGGATATAAACACCAGATGGATATTACAAGAAAATTGGATTGCTCTGCAGTGAGTGATATATGGAAAGGCCATTTCCCAACCAAGCAAAATTGTAACAGTAAGTTGTGTTTAAAATAAAATGCTTCATAGATCAAAGGTGATGCTGCCTTTGGTAAAGTGTGAATGGGCACTTTTACTGTTCTACTGTTGGGCAGAATGTGAATCAAGCATACACAAAAATTGGAACATGAGCAGTTTGCTAATTATTTATTAATTATGTTATTGTCTACCTCAACTATCTTTCTGTAATACAGCAGTAAGAGTCTTTAAAAGTCTATATATTAATATGTTTTCATGCTCAGTCCAGAGCAAATCTAGATTTTTCCTGCAGAAAAATCAACCCAGCTTCTATAGTTCTAAAGAGCTGACTTTAAACAGGTACCAACTCTTCAGATTTTGCTGGATTTTCAACATGATAGATAAAAATGTTCTGCATCCATTACTCGATTCTATTTCCTCTTTTATGTTTCAGTCCATACATTAGTGCACCCTCTACTATCTTCCACTCATTCTTCCACCTTCCTTAATCATTTCAGCACCCGTTTCACAAGTTTGCTTCCCATGCTACTTCTGCCAACATCCTAGGTGACCTGGTCAAGTTTTGACCAGTTCTAGAACCCTAGCATTTAACACTGAATAATCTGTGTTGAAGCTTCTGTAAATACATTTTTCTTCCCCTATACATTGTAAATCTATTGAAACTGGCATTTCCCATGCAGAAGCCATAATGATGCACCACAAATAATATGAGCTTTTTGGATATTTGCTATGACTCAATATGTTAGAGGATGATTTTCATCTAGGGTTTACTTTCCTTACCATCCCCCTTCACCTTTAATCCTTCCAAGTCTAGTAGCTATGAAGCCTACAGCAGTAGAAAAGAATGTTTAAAATGTAATCAAGCTAAGAATGGGATATACTGTTTTCTTAAAGGAAATCCCAGGAGGAAGCTGATCCCAGTGCAGTGTTTCTGCTCCTCTCTTTGTCTGCCTTTCAGAGGCCAGATCTCTATGAGAGCCCCACTCTTCTTGCCAGCCTCGGAACTTTTCAAGACCCCTTTCCTATGATGAATCAAATGGACAGCAATTCACCCCAGGGGCATATCTAAGTGGAGAGGGCAATGATTATTATTTACTTATTTTTGATCAGTAGTGTGATCTGAAGGGGTACAAAGGGGTTTTGTTTGTAAGTTTTTGTTAAGTTCTTGCCCCTACCTTGGCCTTTCCTTGCCCCTGCCTCTGTAACCAAACATCCCTGGGAAATCCTGGAGACAGGAGCAAAGGAAAGGACAAGGCAAGCGTGAAACTAACATTTCCTAAACATCCTTAAAATTTTGTAAATTGGGCATTTGGCAAATTTGTTTTTTCAGTAAATTGGTGGTTCTGTAAATTGACTTGGATACTTGGCAAATTGTTTTTCAGTAAATTGGTGGTTTGGTAAATTGACTTGCCTCTCTAAAGCACAGTTATCTCCTAATTGTCTCTTTCTTAGCACAAGGTCCTACTGCTGCTTTCATACTCAGTTGAAATAAGGAGGGACAACACATGCAAGGACACTCTTGCACATTTGCACATGACAAGATGACATATGCGTACCTGTACATGGAATCCACTTCCTGAATTTGAGTCATAAGGTGCAGAACAACTTCTCAACTTCATCCCCTTTTTTCACATTATAGTTTTGACTCACGTTAGGCCATCTTGAAAGCAAACATCCCCAGAGTCCATGCATTTAGACTTACTGAGCATTAATCATCACAGTTGAGTGATCATATTTAAGAATAATATCAGCTTAAATTGCCATGACAGTTCCATTTGGATGGCTATAACAAAATACCATAGACTGGGTGGCTTATATAAACAACAGAAACTGATTTCTCACAGATCTGGAGGCCGGGAAGTCCAAAATCAAGGCATAGAAAGATCTGGTTTCTGGTGCAGACCCACTTCCTGGATCACGGATGGTTGTCTTCTCACTATGTCCTCACAAAGGACCAGGCAAGGAAGCTTTCCCGGGCCTCTTTGACAGGGCCCTCATCCCATTCAGGGTGCTTTACTCTGATTATCTCCCAAAAGGTTTCACTCCTTAATCCCTTCACATTAAGAGTTAGATTTTAACATATAAATTGGGGTCGGGGTCGGGGGACAGAAACATTCCATCCAGTGCAGGTCTGGTGTGGCTATAAAACATGTTTATGCAAGTGATACTGTCTCAGGAAATCTCAGATGTCTTAAATGCCACATTTCCCTTTTTGCTTACAATGGAATCTAAGCCCTTTAGAAAGATCCAAAGATCCTTAAGAATCTGAGAAATTCAAGAGGAAAAAAAACATAGTAATGCAAATGAGAACAACAATGACATACATTTGTAACCTACAAAATTGACAAAGCCCAAGAAAAGGACCTTTACTGGTATTGGCTCCTACTGTTAGTGAAAATACAAACTGACACAGTGCTTTTGGAAGAGCATTGCAGACACACACTGAGTATCTCCAAGTAACCACTGATCTTTATTTATTTTCTAGGGATATTTCCTAAGGAATTAAAATATAAATATATACAAAAATTACTAACCCAGTGATGTTTGCAAAAGTTTGTAAATGGAATATATTATGTTACATTTACATGACATGAAAAGGAATACTATGCAAATATTAGGAATTATTAAGATATTTTAAGGGAAACAATAGATATATAAGGTAAACAATAGATTTTTAATCAGTATGTATAATATAACACTTTCAAGCATAGCTTATATAATGTCAGGAAAAATATCATCAACAAATGTAATATAAAAGTAAGTGATAACCATTATCTTGAAGTTAAGGAGTTGTAAGAGCATTTTGTGTTGTTGTTGTTTTTTTTTTCCTAGATGTGTGTTTTCAAAAATTTCTACAGTTATGTCTTCAATGATATAAGCCCGGTTTTGACCTTTCAAATTTCTTTTAGAAAATTTAATGATTTTGTTTATAAGAAAGAGAGAAAAGGGATTAAACAGCAGCCCTATTTCTCTACCAGAAAGAATGCCATGCCTCTAATCTCCCTCTTTAATTCTTCTCTAGAACAGTTTTTAAAAAGATCACTGATACAGTTGAAGGGAATTAACAAAACAAAGGCTTAAACAATAAAATGAAGACAAGATGAAGCTCATTTAGGAAAATCAGGCAATTTTCATACTCCTGCTCATTCTCTGAACACAAGCTGGCTTTTCTCTGTCTCTGCTCTTAGGTGGAATACATTTCTCTTTCTTCCTCCTTCTCCTTTCTAAAAACAAGCTGTACTTAGCGCAGCAGGGAGCTTGATGTGAGGAGCCTGATGTCGGACCCCCTGACTGCAGGTGGGAGGATAAAAAATGGCAGAAAAAAGATACACCATGCCCGTCCAGCCCCTAGCACCCTGGAGGCATTCAGAGGCGGTTCGGAAAAGGATGCCTATAATAACCGTTATTATTTAATCATAAAAAAAAAAAATCAGGGCAGTCCCTTTCAGAACACAAACAGGAGCCCTGAGCAAGTGTCACCCAGCTCACAAGCAGCTGAGAGCTGTATGCAGCCGCAAATCAACCAGAAAAGCAACTAAGCGGTTTCCAGGGTTTCATGGGAAGGAAGAAGATTGCTGAGAGTCCGTTCTCTCCTCTGGGGAAATGGGTCCCAGACATGCCTGTCTTTTCCCGGCTCAGGCCTGCGTCGTCAGCATCCCCAGGCGCTGGAGCCTGCGCCCTCATCATTGCATAATCTGCTGGCGCGCCTGTCGGCCGGCACGCTTGACATTGGCGCCCCCTGCCGGACAAGCACGAAAATGGCATTTGGGCTACTCCTTTTCCCAAGTTTTCTCCCTTTTCAGGACACTTTTCTCATGGCGCCACCACAGGAAGGGAATTTTCTGCAGAGAAAGAGAAGAAAGGAACCTTAACGTGCATCACGAAGCACACCGTGGAGCATCCGCCCGAGTGGTTTTGGAGGAGGGAAGGCTGGTTCTCAGCATTTTCCCCACTCAAGCTTAGGTCCTTTCCCAGCACCTGCAGGAGGTGGGGGCCAGGCCTCAAATGGACAGAGCCGACCAAGGGCCAGAACGGATTTCTTACTGCCCAGGAGAACGTGAAAGGGCTGTTTTTAAAGACTTTTCATGCTTTTAACTCTGCATCTTATCAAAGAATCAGACTCTCAGCCTGAAATATGTCCTAAACCTCATTCTTTCCTTCCTTCATTCCTTAAAATAATCACAACAAACTGCCTGTCATTTCCATAGAACTACGGTGTTATCTCTCTTGCCATAAAATTTTTAGAAATATTTAAATTATAAATGTCTTTCAAAACCTATGACCCCAATATAGTTTGTCCCCAAGGGTTCACATGTTGAAGGCTTGGTCCCCACTGGAGTGATATGAGACATTTAAAAGGTGGAGCTTAGTGGGAATATTTAGGTCATGGGAGGTGCTGCCCTCAGAAGGAAGTAGCTCTTAGGGAACGTGCTTAGTGCTTTAGAGAGGGTGGTTATAAAAGATCAAGACTGGCCCCTTGAGACTCTCTGGCTTCCTATCTGTCCATGTGATCTCTTGTGGTCACTTCCTTTTACCAAAGGTCTGCTTAATCTTGGGCTTTCAGACTTTAAAACTGTGAACTAAATAAATCTCCTTCTACATTTCTCAGCCTCAGATATGTTGTTATAGCAGTGAAAAACGGGCTAAGATAACCCCTGAACCCGGGAAGGGTGCAGCCACACACTTCCCAAGCCACTGCGCACTTACATCACAGAAAGGTTATTTTGCTGAGAAAAAGTGACAGTGACACATTTTCTTTGCTCAGTTTGAATCAGATGTGACACATGTCTCACCTGAGCTGTAGCTAAATTGTGGTCAGGTTGAGATGATGACACTGAGCAGAGATGGAGGGGCAGGCAGTGCCATGCAGGCCAAGAAATGGACCTTTCTCAGGGTACTCTTTCAGAAGCTTTGAGGCCTTGCTTTCAATTTTGATCTGTGATTTATGCCCTTGTCTTCTCACAGTTTTCAATCCCAGCTGCACTAGAATCATTCAGTGCCAAGGTCTCGGCTTGGCACCAGAATCACGAGCCACCACACAGCTTTGTAGGTTCAAACAGCAATTCTTTATTCCCGCTCTCACACCGCCTCCACACCGGTCCAGGGGCAATCCCGTTCTGCCGTCTCCCACACAATTCACCTACTCCACGAGGCTATCTTTAAATCCCATTTTAATCTCACGAGAACTCAACAGGAACAAGCAGCAGGAACACCCTAATCCCAGCAATAATCTTCAACTTCCAACTTCCCTAAAACCCATTATCTTAAACTGGCAACGCCTTAAACTCAAGGAGCCGGTTACTTCCTCAAACCTGATCAGCTCTAAACCGGGATCCGCCTTGGTCCTTGAGCAAGGTCACCTTATTAAAGCATGCATGCAATGTCCCATCGAATGTCCTCTAAGCAGCATGGGGTACGCTTGGCAAGGAAATTTCAATGCGTCATTCCTACTTGGTAATGGCCCTCAGCAATTCAGGGAATTTAAAAAAATCAATGGTGATCAGGTTCTGCACCAGACGGATTCATTCAGAATCTCTCAGGATGGGAACAGACCCATGTGACTTTCTTTCTTTCTTTCTTTCTTTCTTTCTTTCTTTCTTTCTTTCTTTCTTTCTTTCTTTCTTTCTTTCTTTCTTTCTTTCTTTCTTTCTTTCTTTCTTTCTTTCTTTCTTTCTTTCTTTCTTTCTTTCTTTCTTTCTTTCTTTCTTTCTTTCTTTCCTTTTTAAAGGTTTCCAAATGAAGTATAGTTATCAGGCAAGATTAAGAACCACTTCCCTAGTCTTTATCTTCCCAGCTTATAGAATATGACTATATACAAAGTAGGAACTCAATAATGTTTGATGAATGAATGAATGAGTAAATGAATGAATGAAGGCTGGAAGAAGCATAAATAGACAAATACTCTTTTATGAGAAATACTAAACTATGTGATTAATGAATAAATGAATTACTAAAAGTAAGGGAAAAAATGAAGACAGTTCTTAGGGTTGGGATAGAAAACTCAGTTGTCCCTTGAAGTCAATCTACTATCTAACACTGATGGAAAAATGCCCCACAGTAACCTGTGTTTGTTGCTGTTAATGGTCTAGTAAAATTCTTTCTTTAAAGGACAGCAGGGCAATTAGAGCAGATTATGCTAAGTGAAGCTAGCCAATCCCTAAAAAACAAATGCCAAATGTCTTCTTTGATATAAGGAGAGCAACTAAAAACAGAGCAGGGAGGAAGAGCATGAGAAAAAGATTAACATTAAACAGGGATGAGAGGTGGGAGGGAAAGGGAGAGAGAAGGGAAATTGCATGGAAATGGAAGGAGACCCTCATTGTTATACAAAATTATATACAAGAGGATGTGAGGGGAAAGGGGAAAAAAATCAAGGGAGAGAAATGAATTACAGTAGATGGGGTAGAGAGAGAAGATGGGAGGGGAGGGGAGGGGGGATAGTAGAGGACAGGAAAGGCAGCAGAATACGACACTAGTATGGCAATATGTAAAAACGTGGATGTGTAACCGATGTAATTCTGCAATCTGTATACGGGGTAAAAATGGGAGTTCATAACCCACTTGAATCAAATGTATGAAATATGATATGTCAAGCGCTTTGTAATGTTTTGAACAACCAATAAAAAAATTTAAAAAAAGGACAGCAGGGCAGATGGAGAGAAAATAGGGAGAGAATTTGAAATTATATGACTGGATACAAACAGAGTGTTATGGTTTAGATATGAGGTGTCCCCCAAAAGCTCTTGTGTGAGATAATAAAACAAAGTTTGGAATGAAATGATTGGGTTTTGAGGACCTTAACCCAATCAGTTCATGAATCTACTGACATGGATTAACTGTGTGTTTAAGTAGAGAGGAAGAGGTAGGTAACTGAGGACATGCCTTTGAGGTTTATATTTTT
Source organism: Ictidomys tridecemlineatus (assembly GCF_052094955.1). NCBI lineage: Eukaryota > Metazoa > Chordata > Mammalia > Rodentia > Sciuridae > Ictidomys > Ictidomys tridecemlineatus. The sequence goes on from NC_135484.1 coordinate 18,857,704, forward strand.
GTCCCTGGTGAGTGGATCTGTCTCTCTGCTTCTTAGTGTCGTGTCCTGAGATGCTTTCCCTTCTTCATGCCGTTCTGCCATGTTGTTCTGCCTCACCATGGGCCCAGAACAATAAAGCTGGCCACCTGTGGACTGAGAGATCTGAAACTGTGAGCCAAAATAAACTTTTCCCCCTCTACATTATTCTTGTCAGTCTTTTGGTCACAATGACAAAAAGCTGACTGAAACAGGATGCCAATCCTGCCTGTGTTCAAGGGGTTGGCCCTACAGAGGGTTTTCCTGAAAATGCAGAGCATGCAGAGCTTGGCGTGCCCAGGTAGTTGGAGAGAGGGCAGAGCTCCTGTCTGCTTAGAGGAGGCAGAGTACAACCCATCAGGGAGCCTAAGGATCCCGGCACACCTGGTCTCCTACCCTAACCAGAAGGTGGACTCCTTGAGTCAAGGAGTAATGTCTTTCTCATACACTTCCTGGAAAGTTTTTATTTCCCCAAACATATAAGAGTGAACTGGCTTCCAAGGTGGGGAACCTACTGAATAATTAAGGATAACATTAAAATTCAATGGGATTGAAAATGGGTCTACCATTCTTGCAGTGAAGAATGGTACCAAATGGAGGCCTTCAGGGCAGGCATATCTCTAGAAAGGAGCCAAGTGGTTAAGTCATGCCCAGAAGAAAAATCACCTTTGGTTGGACAGAGTTGGCCCTTAAACTTATATCTCCAGGCTTTCAGCTGACCAGTTACCACCTCTCTCTCTCTCTCTCTCTCTCTCTCTCTCTCTCACACACACACACACACACACACACACAATTTTCCTTTCTTATTTTCAGATTTTCTGTATTCAGAAAGTGGAACTAATAGCATAGTTTTTCTCATTGGTCAGGGCAAAGCAACAGCAATGTATCTTACTAGTCATCTCAGAATGATTTGCTTTATTATTCTAAAATATCATCTCTGACCCAGCTGACATTCCAAATACAATGAGTTTATTTAATGCACTGGAGTTGTTGGGTAAAATACCCTGATAGAGGTGGGAGATTTTAGGGAAGTCTTGAATACTAACAGATGCTCATCGGTGTTTCTCTAGAAAGCCTCCTCTCATCTAAGAATTACACAATTTGGGCCTATGGTTACAATGCAGACTCTGGATGCTCATGAAATTGGAAGCTTTTTCCTTCCTTCAGTTTGGACCTGACCCAGGCTGGGTGTCCAGAGAAAGGTAAGAAGCATAGTTGACCTTCTCCCTGCTTCCTAGTTCTGCCTCTGTCCTCATCTGTCAACTGCTCACGTTTTAATTTCTCTGGAATTGGGTCCATGGGAGAGATGAATATAAAGAAATGGTAAAGGGTCAGTGGTTGATACATGGTCTTCAAGTTCTGGTCTCCTCTAGCCTCACTAGATATTTGAAGCTTTCTTGGGGGATATATGCTGTGAGTCTTCTGAGGTTCTTGACCTTCAAGTCCCTCGAAGTGGGAAAGCACTGTTGCCTGTCACCTGGTGGTCAGGTGTGACTCCCAGCTCAGTCCCTGGATTCACAGTTGTCCTCTGCTTTCTTCAGTTCTGCTAGGAACTGAATGTTTGTGTACCCAGAATTGCTATGTCAAAATTTAATTCCCTGTGTGTTGACTTTAAGAGGCAGGGCCATTGGGAGGCAATTAACTCATGAAGGTGGAGCCCTTATGAATAGGATTAGTGTCCTTCTAAGAGAAATAGGTGAATACAAGTGTGGTTTATATACACAGTGGAGTATTATTTGTCCTTTAAAAAAGGGAAATCCTGCCCTTTGTGATCATGTGGATGAACTGGAAGGACAGTAGGCGAAGTGAAATAAACCAGACACAGAAGGACCAACACTACATGATCTCACTTACATGTGGAATCTAAAAACTTCCAGCTCATAGAAGCGGAGAGTAAAAGAGTGGTTAACAGAGGTTACTGAGTGGGGCAATGGAGAAACGGTCAGAGGGTACAAATGTTCAGATAAGGTGAATGAATTCTGATGATCTAACGTGCAGAACAGTAATTATGGTTAATAATGTATTGTATACTTGGAGTTGGCTTAGAGACTACATCATAAGTATTCTCATTACCAATTTTAAATAAAGTAACTATGAAAGGTGTTATATGTTAATTAGGTTGGCCACACAGTGTGTGTGTGTGTGTGTGTGTGTGTGTGTGTGTGTGTGTGTGTGTATATATATATATCAAAGCACCATATTATATATCTTAAATATATACAATTTATCAATCATACCTCAATTACGATGAAAAAAATGAAATAAAACATGAATGAAAAATACAAAAATAAAACAAATAGGCAATCTGGGGCTAAAGGTAAGAGACAAGAAAGTTGCCTCCAGCACTGTGAGAAATAAATGTTTTCTGTTTACGCTACCCAGTCTGTGGTAATGTGTTATAGCAGCCCAAACTGACCAAGACAGGGTCAGATTGTGGCTCCAGGTGTTTCCATGGGTTGGCATTTTCTAGATGATGGCGAGTCAACTTCCTCAATGTAGATATATTTCTGGAGGACTCAGTCTTTTGCCCTGCCTAAGAGAGGGGACGCTGGATTCTCACGAAGTTTGCTACCTCTCACTCTCTGCTTCTCAGATCTATCCCAGAATTTAGTCCTTAGGCCCTGCACGTTCCACAGATAGGTCAAACTCTCCCAAGAGTCTCCTTAACACCCTTCTCCCTTGGGCTTATAGCAGGGGTGGGGAGAACCTACCCTTCTCTATTTGTTGGAAGGATATGAAGGACACAGAAAACTAGTTTCAGATGTTTTCTGGACCTTTCCACCTTACTCTCTCATAAAAGATGCAAGTAAGGTCCACCTCCTCACTTTAGATTATAGGAGTGCTTGTTATCTGCTGTGACTTTAAAATATGTTTATAAATTACTTTATATTCCTTCTTTTAAGAAGTGGGGTCTAATTGCTTTAAATCTGAGTGTGGGTTTGGCTTAGTAACTTGTTTCTAGAAAACAGAATTAAAAGGAAATAATGTGTGAGACGTCTAAGATAAGCTCATAAAGTCTTTTCCCTTCTGACTTTCTCCTTTTCTACCACAGATGACTTGTTCTGGGGAAGCCAGTTGCCATGTTGTGAAGATACTCTCGAGACACTCCAGAGGCTTCCTGTGGTAAGGAACTAAGGGCTCCTGCCAACAGATCTCTCCCAAGGTGAGGGAGCTTGAAAATGGATCTTTTAACCCCAAATCAGCCATTCAGATGGCTTCAGGCCCTGCCAACCTCTTGACTGCAAAGCTCATGAGCTAGAATTATTCAGCAAAGTTGCTTTCAAATTCCCACGGAAATTGTGGGATACGGGAGAAGTCATGGTTTTAGTCATAGTTAATCATATACCATCTTTGCCTAGAAAATAAGAACTTCCCCTTTTGAGAAGTACCAGGAAGCACTGCTTGTACCTGACAGCAGCTGCCAATGCCCAGCTTGTAACCCCACAGCACTTACCAATGCTCTTGGTATCATTGCTTCCTATACAAGCAAATACGAGTCTCCACGTAGTGGCTTCCTTCGGCCATAGGAACCTACTCAGTTGAATGGGGAATGCCAGAAAGACTGGTGAATTAGGTCCTCCAGTCAAGGGGTCTTTGAATGATGGTAAGGGTTAGTGGATAAGCATCTCAGACACCTTCCTCATGTGTGGGCAACTTGAAGTTGTCTCTACACAGCAGCTCTGGAGCCACATCACATACTATTTGGGTGTGTGTGTGTGTGTGTGTGTGTGTGTGTGTGTTTATTATCATCAACCTGTTCATTTCAAAGTCATATTATGTTGTCTGAGTCAGGACACATTAAACTTAGGTTAGTAACATAAAGTTGTAAAACACATTTAAGGTTTTAGAGTGCTTATTTCTTAATCATGCAAAATGCAATAGTATTTGTTTTCCAGGTGAATAGATGGCTGAACTTAAACCAACAACATTAATAAACATCATGAAAAATCTAATATAGGACAGGAGAATTTTCATGGCTATTGTCTTCCACATGTTACTTGAAGATGAATACTGCTGGATCTTGTGGCTCTGACATTTCAACACGTGCCCTCTACATTTTCTGCCTTAAGGAAATCAAACAATACGAAATCACAAAAGGGCTGTTTTTTGCTCCAGCATGGAAATAATACTCGTATCGCATCTGTTCTTATCCATGACCTCAGCTAGCCCAAACATCCTTTTCACTTACTAAAGGCTGGCAAATATCATCTTTGGAAACCTAGACAGGAGAGAAGAATCACGTATTGGTGGGCACTGTTGAGGTCTAACATATACAGCTGAATAAAAATAAAAATATTTTCAGATAGATCCAAATATAAATTATAATATTGTAACTAATGGTAGAAAACATTGGCTCCTAGTTGCTATAAACTAATGGTGGATGAAATCTATCTGAACAAGAAAATAAATCAATCTTCCATAAAGAAAAAAGTGGCAAATGTAATTACAAAATATGTTGCAAACTGTTAATATCTCAAGGGTATAAATAAATTCCAATAAATGGGTGAAAAAACACCAATAAACCAATACAAAAATGAGGAAAAGATATTTGTAGAATACCTAGAGAAGATGTAATCAAATTGACAATGATGTTATAATCTCCAGCAATCAATGAAAAGTTTCACCTCTCAGAACTGTGGAAGTTATTTCAAATGGATGATTCTAACTCCAAAGAAGCTGTGGGAAAATAGGCAACAGTTTAACATTATTGTAGGGAATGTGGATTTCAATAACCGTGTGCAAAGTAATTTTATTTTTATATAAATTTTATGCAAGTGTGTCCCACAACTCAGCAACTCCACATTTGAAAATCTATATAAAGAAATCGTTGCACTCATGCAGAAGGATGTAAGTTTAAAAATGTTCAACTTTATATGTAATAGGATCAACATTTATTAAATTTCTAAATATTAAATAAACCTATGAAGTGTGCTGAGCATTTGGAATAGATTTTCCTATGCCACATATGACTCCCCTCTCTTAAGGAATTTGAAAAGTGTATATATTTGAATAATTTTGAATATGTGTTTTTAAGACATGACTGTAAATCTCTGGGTCTAGCACCGGTTCTGTTTGCAAACTCCAGCTGCTGCCTGACAAAGATAATTTTCTAGTTTAGGACTCCAAGGTAAAGTAGAATCTTTTATCATGAATACCGTCACTTTAAATAACAAATAGATTTTTTTTTGGTATAATAGGTAAATTCCTACTATTGAGTTTTATTTCTTTCTCATGTTCCTTTTTGTTTTCATTTTTTAGGAGATAAGAGTCTTGGTCATGATAATGCTTTATGTGAAAACCATGAGTTCCAGGTCTCCACTCATCTGCTGGCTGGAAAAACTGGTAAAAGGGGTTGGGAAATTGAAACTTGTATGCATTGCCACACCAGAAGACAGGCAGATCCTCACAGGTAAATTAATGAGGCAGCAGCACACAAAGTCACACCAAGCTGATTTGGTTAACACCCCAGAGACAGCATTCTTTGGTTGAGTGTGGTACTTAGAAGTACTCAAAAAAAGAGACAACTAATAGACCTTCTTTTCCTTGAAATATAAACAAGAGCCTGCAACTGTGAAGAGGAGGAGGATGGAAGGTAGAAATTCAGGAGGAAGAAAAAATGTATAGCAAATATACATTTGCTATACAACCTGTAATTTTGTTGGAAATTGGAGTAAACAGACCTGCAACATCAAACTTTCCCCCTCCCCCACTTGGTCTTCCTTGGTTTTAGATCCTCACAGGTTAGGATTGTTCTTGTTACTCAGCCCTGCGTCTAAGGCTGGGAATCATTCCATACCTCAACAGAGCTTTAAACGTGGCATCGAGTTATTTCATAACTGAGTCTGTGTTTTATCACACAAAATTTCAGCCAAATTAAAATATAACAGATGGGAAAAGTCACTTGGAAAGGAACACTAATGAAGCAATTTCACATTCTCTTTGAAAGCCAAGATTAATATGCCGATTTCAAATAACTGAGGATATGTTTCGAATCCTTGGTGATATAAATGTGTGCATGCAGAATCCAAGCAGCAATCCATTCTTTGGAACCTGTGAGGAAAACCTCACCACTCCAGATGTCATTGTCATGATGTGTCTTCCCCATCACCAGGTGCTAAGCTTCTGCTGTGCATGGCCCAACCTCAGACTGCTGCACCCACTTCCTACCTAGAAGTAAAGCAAGCAGAAGGCAATATGCAGACAGCTCTGGCCACTCCAGAGCCTGCAGGCCAGGCAGGCCAGGCAGGCCAGGCCATATGATGTCACAATGTCACAGTCAGATTCTTGGCATCAACAGTTCACCAGTTTTACTCAGATTTCCGTGGTTTTCCTTGTTTTCGTGTGTGTGTGTGTGTGTGTGTGTGTGTGTGTGTGTGTGTGTGTGTGTTGAGTTCTACACAGTTTTATTACCCATGTAGATCTGTGTATCCACCACCACAGTCAATATTTGGAGCACTTCATCAGTAGGATACCTTTTAAAACTGAACCAAAGCCTGGCAGCAACTACTCTGTCCTCCATCTCCAAAACTGTGTGATTTCAGCAGTGTTAGAAATGGAACCAGTATGTAACCATTTGTGATTGACTTTTGTTCACTGGATGAGATGATTTCCTCTCTACTTCTATGGGTTGCTACAGAGGGCCGAAGAATCCCTTACTATGCTTGTGTCTATTTTTCCTTTCAGTTCTGTCAGTTTGGGGGTCATGTTTGTTGAGGTTCTGTTATTTGGTGCACACACATTTAGGATTGTTTTTCCTTCCTGGTGGACTGATCCTTTTATTATAATGTAACGTCCTCTTTTCTCTCTAGTCATCTTCCTTGTTATATTGATCTAGCCACTTCTTATGTTTTATAAAAAATAATAGTTGCATGATATTTTTTCCCCACATTTTAATATTTTACCCTTGTTGAATTTAAAGCAAGTTTATTGAAGCAGGATTGTTAGATTGTGCTTTTGGATCCAAACTTTGAATATTTACATCTTTTGATTGGTCTCTGCAGGCAATTTACATCATAGTAATTACTGATAGGCTGGCATTTCAATCTAGATTTTTTTATTGTTAGTTTACTAGTTGTTTTCCATGCCTCTGTTCCTTTCTCTCTTCCTGGTATATTTTTGAGTGTATCTTTTTGAGTAGCATTTGTTGTGGTTGCTCTGAGAGTTATAATATGCATACCTGACTTAAAGAGGACACTAGTTTCAATATTTTATCACATAAAATGCAGATGCCTCCTTCTACTCCCGTCCCTTTACCATCTCCAAATGTCATCATCTTGGATGCAAGATGGTGCTGTGATTTTTGACTCAATCAGTTTCTAGAACTTATGAGGAAAATGCTCTTTGGGTTATTCCTTCTTCCTTCCTGATGCTGTGATATTCCCATTTTTATCCCTTCCTTTCTTTTGAAGCATTTATTTTAACCACTCTTTAAGGGAGGTCTGCCCACAATGAATTCTTTTAGTTTTCTCTCACGTGAGATTGTTTTTATTTCCTCATTGTCCATGAAGGATAGTGTTTACCAGAAGCAGAATTCTGTCCTGACAATGTTTTCTCCTACAGTTTTTAAGTATTGTGCCTTCTGACCTCCCTAATTCCAAATGAGAAATCTGTTTCATTTCAGTTTATCTTCCAGAACAGGTCTATATCCTTTCCCTCTTCTTGCTTTCAAGACTTTCTTTTATCTTTGCTAATTAAAAGTTTAATTATCCATCCATCTTGGCATATGGTTTTTTTGGGGTTTTTTTGGATTTCTGTTTTTTGGGGTTCAATCAATTTCTTAGATCTGTAGGTTTTTGATTCTTTTTAGATTTGGAAAGTTTTCAGTCATTTTTTTTAAGCACTATTTCAGCCTTATTTCTTTTTTTCCCCTCTTTTCTTCTGGGACTCTGATGATATAAATGTATTTTTGACATTGTCTTAACAGAATCTGGAGTCTCTGTTCACTATTTTTTTTAAAGACTATCATCTATTTTCTTGTCATTCACATTATGTAAATTAACTTTCCTAAAATTAAAAATTTTTCCAATTCTGTCTTTCAAATCTCCCCTTTACTATTGATATGGCTGGTTATCCAGCTTCCCACATGTTGAAGTTTGAACATTAGAGAAGCACTTCTAGGCAAGCACAGGTTACCTTGGCAACAGGTTGAAGCAGGGGCAGGTTCTTGATAAGGGGGCAGTCTCCAACTTCCCAGACTCACTCAACATTGGCCTCCTTGACCAGACCTGACTGATTTACCCTTGTGGACTGCCTAATTCTGGCTTCACTATTTAGTTCCTCCAACAACATTTTCTTTCTATTATCGTTTTCTACAATTCTGTAATTTCCAAGAGCTATTTCCATTTGCTTCTTTTTTATAAATTTCTTTTTATTTTTGCTGAAATATTCTAATTTCTATTAGACTATCTATAATCGGTTGATGAAGAATTTTTATAAAAGTCCTTTAAACTCCTTTTTCAGATGATTTTGAACAAACCAATTTTGATTTTCTTTCAGTGATGGCAATAATTCATTTTCTCATTCTGTCATAATTTTCTTGATTCCAGATATTAACCAATGATATTTTAGACATTTTCTCTCTTATGCTAGAAGACTCTGGACTCTAATTTCTTTTTGAAGGCTGTCTCACTGATTAGTTTCAGCATGTAACTCTTCTCTATTTTTGCAGTTTATTTCAGTTTGCAGAGCCTTTATGGTGATGTTTTCATTGCCTGGCTTACCTGGTACTTATGGGTTTCTGTTGATCTTTGCTGGAATCACCTCAGGAATGGATCTGGATTTCCTCAGGGAAGCTGCTGAGGGTTCTTGGTGGCATGATGGGATTCTTCTGTCTGTGCCTCCTGACTTTTATTGTCTCTAGCCAGAGGAGAAAAGCCTCAGTCAGCTGACACAAAATGACTTTCTAAACGAGACCCCTCTCTCTGACTTGGTTCTTTGCCTCCCTGTCGTTGTTCTGAGTGGGAAAAGAATCTTGGGTGCTTGGGGACCAAGAGGCTTCCTTGACCTGGTACCAACTATAGCTGAGTCCTTTCTCCTGCTCCATTGACCTGTTTGGCATCTCAGTTAAAAAGGGAGTCCCACACTGAGAAACTGATGTAACTCCATTTTTGAGAAAACAGCTTCTACCTCAAGGCCTGTCCTAAGGAAGGGGGCGTGGTCCTCGTCCTTGGAAAAACCCACAGAGCACTCCTAGGCACACACCCACCCTGCTGAGTTGTTTGCAAATAACAGAAGAGATCTGTGGTGTCAGGTGTCCCGGACTCAGTTAGGCTACCTGAGGACCCATAGCAACCCCTTAGCAACTACCAATCAGCATGAGACAGGGAAAATACCTGGGATGCCAGATGACCCCCCCCCCCAGTAGTTTATGGTGGTTGATAATATGTTGGGAAACCATGTAGTTTAGCACGTACACCCCTCGTGGCCTAAACTAATCAAAGGAACCCCCCTCTTGTACTAACCAATCACCCCTACCCAATTTGTTCCCACCAGTGAATGTGCTAATCAATGTTAAGAGTTGTTGTTTGATTTTTCCTGCGGTGTGAAATGATTTGCTGTGTGATGTTGTGATGCACAGAGTATCCCCAAAAAACCTACAAAATCTCACTGAACAAAGGTGAAAAACCAGCCTCTACCTCAGAGCAAAGCCTATCCAAGGAAGGGACCTGACTTTTGTCCTTGGAAAGACCCACAGAGCACTCCTAGGCACATTCCCACCCTGCTAAGTTGTTTATCTACAAATGACAAGAGAGATCTGCTGCTCCAGGTGTCCCTGACTCAGTCAGGCTAGGTGGGAACCCATAACAACCCCCTAGCAGCCACCAATCAGCATGAAACAGGGAAATACCTGGAATGCCAGATGACCCTCCCAGTAGTTTATGGTATTGGGAAACCATGTAGTTCAGCAGGAACACCCATCTTGGCTTAAACCAATCAGTTCAAATGAATCCCCCTTTGTAGTAACCAATCACTCCTACCCAACTTGTCATGTTTTAAAGTTGTTGTTTGATTTTCCCCGCGGTGTGTGATGATTTGCTAAGAGATGCTATGAAGTATGTGGGGGGTCCCTGCCTTCTCCAAAGAATGTATAAAATGCTGCAAACCCTGGGCTCGGGGCCTCTCAACGTCACCAGTTGCTGTGTGCACTTGGAGGACCTAGCTAGCTCAGAATATACACCTTTTTGCTGTTTACATCGATCTTGGTCTCTGGTGGGCTTTTGGGGGTCCCGAATTCAAGCAATACAAGGGCCAGGACTCACTTCTTGGGACCGCTGCTTTGGGAATGGTTGTGAGTCCAGGCTGGAGCTTGCAATAAAGACTCTTTTGTGCTTGCATCAGATTCGGCTCCTGGAGGTCTACTGGGGTCCCACGAATCTGGCATTACAACACCAGGTCTAGAAGAAGAATATTTCCTCTGGTTGCTTGCTTGTGTTAGGTTACCAACCGATCATACTTACCAACTGTAGCAGTTCACCTAATATTGACAGAGGGATACCTAGTCTAGGAGAATAAAACCCTATCTTCGCTGCCTTTTTCTATGCTTAGTCAGAAAACAATAAGTCTGGATGGGTGGGGGAGAGGGAAAGGGTTGCCCTGCTGCTGTGCTGTTCTCCAATGCTGGGATTTTAAACAGGCTCATCTTCTTATCCACTTAGCTATGTTGGTTATTTATTGGATCATTTCCAGACATGATAATTGGGTTAGTGAGAGGGATCAAAAATCAGATCAGAAGTCAGGATCTATCAAATAGATTTTTTTTAAAGTCATAAATAAATGATCACCTAAAAATAAAAAGGTATACTGATATACAAGAGCAGCCCTTGAAACTTTATGAAGAATTATACCAAAATTTTAAAGCCTGGAAAAAGAATACTATATTTCAAATTAATCAATGTTCTTTTTTACTTTATCAAATATATATTTCTTTCTTTTTTCCTTTTCCTTTATCAAAAATAGAGCATGGGCTAAATTCCAATTTGAATAAGTATACTGATCTTCCAACTTCCCTTGGGACTAAAAATCACATGTGGTTTTCTTCATGTTCTATCTTTAACTAGTGGAACATGACATTTTTGTAAATTGAGATAGATGCTGAGTTCTACCAAGGTCTGTCTGGAAAGGAAACACCCTGGAACACTCTGGAAAAGAAACAATCTTCCTACTTGACTTACACAAATACCCAAGCATAGGAAGCTGGGTTTTTGAAGTAACACTCTGTCCCTGGTTTGAAACAGCCTTATTTTCCTTGACATCTTTTTATCTGCTTAATACTTTTATGAAAATAAAGGAATAAAGAAATGTTTCCCCGAAAAAAAAAAAAGTTAAAAACCTCATATTGACATTTAGAAGTGCAACATTTGAATGAGGATCCTGGCTGCTACAGCAAATCTATGCTCACCTCAGCCCTCCCTCCTCCCACGTAACAATTCTGCTGCAAAAGGAAAGCATCTCCACCTTGACTTCTTCATTGAAAACCTTCCAATTAAGTCTTTCTGCTCCTATTTCATTCGGAACACCTGGTGGCCCAGAATTCGGATATCATACATCATTTTGTATTTAGATGCTATCCTACTTTTCTTCAGTACATGGGATCTTCAAACATGGAATTGGCAAGGGGTTAAGATTCACAAATTATCTAACTCAATCTTTTCAAGAGAGCAAGTTTAAACCAAGGGTTTACATTATGTTTAAGCACCTACAGAGAAATCAATTTCATAGTATCTCTTAATGATGCATTCTAATATTGAATAGCCTCTAAATTATTTCTATGTAAAAGTCTCTAAATTGACTCCATATTTGGATAATCTTAAAAAGAAATCTTCATCAGAAGAAAATATTTTACTATTGTACTTCCTTATGATATTTGGAAACCAAAAATAAATTTCGAGAGCAGTAGTTCTTAGCAGTTTATAGGTTATAATTCCTGTAAGAATCTGCTGTAAGTTATGAGTTTCTCTTTATATACAACTGAAACCCCTCAGGGTAAATGTTGTAGAGATCCCCAACAAGAGGTGGAGAAAGAAGCTTGGTCAGGTCTGATTCTATAAGACGTCTCTAATCACTGGATCTCCATTGTTCCTGCTTCCATTCTCTTAGAATTTTTTTTTGAATCTGTTGTACTCTTTTGGTAGTTGCAGGAGGTACAGAGATTGCTTAAAGCAATTGTGAAGTTCTCACATTAAAATCCTTTGCCTGGAGTACAGGTAATTTTCTCTCAGAACTCTCAAGCTGTATCTTCTAAACTTCAAAATCTCTCAAATAGGGATTTCAGGAAATAGTCTATCAGTATGGTTATTTGAATTTATATAACAGAAACAAACTCTGGTTAACTTGAGGTGGGGGGAAGCCACTGAAGATGACAGCTGAGTGTCTCAGTTTTGTAGAAAACCCAACAAGCAAGAATAACAAGTAGTGCCAATGTAATGACCCCCTCATAGAGATGGTGGTCAGAACTCATCTTCAGCTCTTTTTTGGCTGCCAGAAAACACACACATACACACACACACACACACACACACACACCAGTAGAAGGAATACGGGTCAGGAAGAGATGAGAAACATCCATGAGAGTAGCTACAGGTTTATAAGAAGTTAAGAATGTTACTGTCTTAGATATTTTTGCAATGACCATAATTATTCTCCTAATTCATCATTTTACATAAACCAGACCTACATGAATTTGGAGGAACCAGGTGGAAACATTAGTCAAAGTCAAGAATGACATGTTTTTAGTCACTTTAGATATCACCAGCTAGCTGGACTGCGATATGAACTGGGTTCAAAGGAGCTGGCTGTACCAATGACTAAGAAAATGGCAAAGAAACCACACAGCACAGGAATGCAAGTTTCTAAAGCAGGACAGCTCAGTGACATCAAGAGTCAGCTCCAGCACTGAAAGGATCAAGACAGTGAGTGCACCTGGAACCCCTGTTTTCATTTAGGGGAAAGAATTTAAGAAAGTTCTACCCAAATAAGGCAAGGGATTGGGTTTTGAAGGGTGGAGTCTTGCTTGGTGATGTCTTGTGGTCAGCAGATTGGCTGATATTTTAGAAAGCCACACCCATCTCAGGTACTATGTGGGATCACAGGCAGAGAGAGAGGAAAGGCACACATAGGTCATGAAATAATGTCAGACCAGTCCCCTCATATGCTCAAATGCACATAGCTCTCACACACAGCCCATGAATGGCTTGCAACATTCAGATGTGACCAAACAATGCAACCCAGGGGAAGAAATTCTAAGAAGATGGAAAGGGTCTGTGGAGATCAGTGGATAGAAATTCTAAGAAGATGGAAAGGGGCTGTGGAGATCTTAAAGGATAGAATCAGACCTGACTGAAGACCTTTCTCAGCCTCTTGGTGGGGATTTTGCAGTGTTTACCATGAGGGATCTGAGAACTGCTTTGAATCAGTAATGGGGAGATCACCCATTTTCCCCTTTCTCAATGAGAGTGTTAATATTGTTTATTCTCAGATAACAAAATTTTGTTAATATCACTATCATATTTTAACATCACTCTTAAACTTTAAAGATTTTTGCAAAGGCAAGTTACATCCTTATTAAAAAGCAGGTAAAAAACAAAGGGATGCCCTTCTGGACAAAGAGGTAAAATATGTATAATGCTATATATTTGAAACCTTCTCACTTTAATTGCCTATTGAGCTTCCAGATCAATGACTTCCTGCCTGGCTTAATGGTATATAAATCAAGATCCACTTTTGAAAATAAAGCCATCATCAAGATGGTTTGATGGTTCATGGTACAGGTCTTCTGTGGACTTTACAAGATACAACTATTAACAAACTACCATCTGGTGTTATTGCAAACTAAGGGTGAAACTCTTTCCTTTAAGCAATGTGAACTGTGGTTCTAGTTTCACTTGAAGACTAATCAATCTGATATTTTTGAAAAGTGACTATAAGTACATACAAATTACACATGTAATTTTGTGTTATTTTGAATTATTTGGACCATTAGGCTATAAAAATGGTTCAATTATAATCTATTAAAAACAATTCTGAGTTTTTGTGCAACGTTCTGTGGGTATTTAAAATGCATAATACATAAAAATTGTGATACTTGTTTTTTGTTTACACTCAAGGGTAAACAGAAAATGAAATCTTATATCAAATAATATGAAATGATCTTAATGGAAAATTAGTTAAACAACAATGTATAACTGAAGAAATAGAAGTTATCAGCCATGTTACAAGCATTCTGTCCAAATTTCTAAAGGATAAGGGTTTCTGAAATGTGTCAGGGATATTTAACATCTCATCAGGAATTTCAACTTCCCTCAAGAAACTTTTTGTTTTATCTGCAAATCACAAATTAAACTACTTCTTTATCTTTATATTTATGGAAACAGAAATGAGTACTCAGGTGACTTAATGTTGATAGAAATGAAAAGGTATGGTAAATATAAGAAGACTATATGAATTGAAAATAAATCTTTGAATTCTAATTGAGTATTCTAAAATCTATAATCCTAGATTCTACTTTTAATAATTTAATGGCTTTAGATGATTTTCTAGAGAGATGATGGTTCTTAGGAAAACCTTAATATTATTTTCCAAAGTTCATTTTCTACATAACAGATGGTAAAATATGCAGACTTTGAACACATGCTATTCTAGAAGTAATTGAATTAAAATTTAACTAAATCCATGGAGATGTTATAAACAGTTCTGAGTTCCTTGAGAAAAAATACTTGGCAACAATATTATATTTTATTATTAATTAATGGAATGATCATTCATCAGTTTGTGCCTAATATGATTTTGGCCATTTACATAAGTATAAAAATAGCATGGGACTTGCCTTTTCAAAATTGTTAAAAATGTGAAAGTGATATTAACAAAATTTACCCATTTTCACCAATGATATAAAACCATGATTTATATTATTTAGTCACTTAAATATTAATCAGTCTTTAATATGACATAATTATTTTAATGTTTTCCCCAAAATCATATACATTTTTTGATGAGATGTCTGTGTATCCTTCTGAATATATCAATTACCCAGAGCAGAGTGAAGAGACTTCCCTGTATTACCTGAATTACTGATTCTGAATAGTATGACTAAGAGTGAAAATAGGAAGTGTCATTATATATCAGATGGGAAAGGCATTTATAGATTAGATTAGTAAATACTTATAATTAGTAAAATTACTGAAAAATATTTGGTTTATTTGAATAAAATTAGAATTATTTAAAGTTATGAGAATATACATATGCATGGTAGAGTTATTTGTTAAATAGTTTCATCTAAAAAAATAAGTCATATGTGTGATGATGCAGCCATCTGGGCTCAACCAAAAAAGAAAAAAAAAAAAACAAGGATATTTAGCTTAAAGTTCTAAGTGCATTCAAGATGTAATAGAGCTATCCTGTGAAAATACACCTGTAGTTAGAAGCTAATTTATCTAAATTAAAATGAATAAAATGTTATATAATTGATTAGACAAAAACTTTATAACAACAGATTGAAACAAAATTCTTCACAAAGGTAATTTCAGAAATGTCGGCGAAAACCATTATAAACCTCCTTTAATCTAAATTTTTTTAAAAAAATCCATTTGTAAAAGGGCCCAAGCCAGGGCATGAAGGTGGCAGGGCACAGTGTTTCTTCTATGAGAAATTCTCCCTTCTTATGTGACTCTTCTTGCCATTTCTCTTTTTATTTTCCTATTTTCCAAGAAGCAATGGCTGCAGTGGTTTGTTTGGAATGAGAGAAGGATACAAGGTAGATCCTGGCTATCATAACAGATTATTGTGCCACCTTTACTTGTGGGTAAGTAAATTATATGTGTGGGGCTCTGAGACTAGAATTTAACTTTTGTTTTGTTTTGAAAAATTCAATACCTAGAAGCCAGTTGAGAGTTAATTAAACTATGAGAAGTTTCCAGATTCATTTAAATGAAGACTATTACATTTCAAACAACACTTTAGTAGACACTGTTGTTATGTAGAGGAGGAACTACAATCCTGTTCTTTGGTGGAGGCCATGAGTAGTGGAATCCCTCTGTGTAATGATACTTCATTATCTTAGAGTTGCACCCTGAGGATGATTGCTATTGTCTCAGAAAAGAGAAACACTGTTTTTTTGTTTTGTTTTGTTTTGTTTTTGTCTTCTGCCCTTATAAGAGCTACAGAGAAGTAGGAGAGATGACCTTGAAATATTAGGGAGGCTATTAAGAGGTAATATAGATACTGTAGGTAGTAGGGGGCTACAGAAGAGTAAATGGAGAGATAGGTCTGACCTTTTGTCAATGATCGAAGGGATTGGAGGCACTGTGACATTCTTTACAGATATACCCTGCTTCACATAATGAACCCAAGGGAAAATATTATATGAAAATGTATCCCACCAGTCATTTACTGTGATCCACAGACTTTACTACCTTAGCTTTTCAACAATCTCTTCTCTTCTTACACATGAAGATCATGCTTAGTGCAGACAGGACATTGTCTAGGGAATGTTATATTAAAACATATGTGGAGAAATTTTTAGTTGTCTCAATATTGAAGCAGAACCACTGCTAATGTAGTGGTAGAAGGCAAGGATATTAGACATCCTGCAATTTTTGAGATAGTCACATGCCCAAAAGAATTATCTTACCTTTCATATGATTTGAATGGCCCACTACTTGTTTTTGAAAAACAGTTAATAACCCCAGAACCTAACTTTTTAAGATATATAAAACCAAAGTAATTTTTATACTTTTAATGTTCACGGAATATTTGAGGATTTAAATAATTATGTACAAAAAGGACAGTGTATATAATATTGTCTTTGGGAATTTACCCAGTAAACCAGATTTCAAAATGAGTCATACATGGCAATCCCATTCCAAATATTTGAGTCATGATTAGAAACCACCTGTAAAAAGTGTGTACTTTAAAGAAGAACTAATACCAATCCTCGTCAAGTTATCCCATGATATAGAAAAGGAGAGAACACTGCCAAAGCAATTCTACGAAGCCAGTATCATCCTGGTACCAAAACCAGTCAAAGACAACCAAGGAAAAAAAACTTCAGACCAAAATCCTAGATGAATATAGATGCCAAAATTCTTAATAAAATATTGGCACCATGCTATAAAAAAACACATTAAAAAGACAGTGTACTGTAACCACGTGGGATTCATCCCTGGGACAAAAGACTAGTTCATTTATTGATACAGAAATCAATAAATGTAATTCACCACATAAATACACTAAAAGACAAGAATCACATGATTTTCTCAATAGATGCAGAGAAAGTATTGGACAAAGTACAGTACCAATTCATGTTTAAAGCACTAGAAAAACTAGGGATTGAAGAAACTTACTTCAACACAATAAAGGCTATATACAACAAACCCAAGGCCAACAATATTTTCAAGGGAGAACAAAATGAAAGTATTTCTTTTAAAATAGGAAGAAGACAAGGACGCCCACTTTCACCACTCCAATTGAACACAGTCCTTGAAACTCTAGCCACAACAATTAGTTAAGAGAAAGAAATTAAAAGAATACAATTGGAAAAGAAGAACTTAAATTACCTTTGTTTGATGATGACATGATCCTAAAAGACTTCAAAAATAAACTTTAGACTTCCAGAGCTTAAAATGATTTCAACAAAATAGCATGATACAAAATCAACACCCCTAAATAAATTGCATTCCTATACTCCAATGAAGAATCTGCTGAAAAAGAAATTAGGAAAAGTATCCCACTAACAATAGCATCAAAATAAAGTAAATAAAACATACTTGGGAATTAATCTAACAAAAGAGGTGAAGGACCTCTATGATGAAAACTACAAGACACTAAGAATTGAAAAAGACCTTGGAAGATGGAAAGACCTCCCGTGTTCTTGGATAGGCAGATTTAATATTGTTTAAATGACTATACTACCAAGAGTGCTATGCATATTGAATGCAATTCCCATCAAAATTTTAATGACATTCTTTATAGAAATAGAAAAAACAGTTAAGAAATTCATTTGAGAAAAAAAAATAGAGACCCAGGATAGCCAAAGCAAGAGCCATCATAGTGGCAGATCTCAAATTATACTACAGAACTATAGTAACAAAAACAGCATGGTATTGGCACCAAAATTGACACGAAGATTAAAGTTATAAAATAGAGAAGACACAGAGACAAACCCACATAAATATAGGTATATTTACTAGACAAAATACCAAAAACACATTGGAAAAAAAAAGATAGTTCTTTAAACAAATTGTGCTGGTTAAACCAGAAACCCATTGTAGTAGAATGAAACTTAACCCCTTTCTCTCACCCTGCACAAAACTCAGGCAAAGTGGGTCAAAAGCCTAGGAATTAGACCAGAACCCCTGCAACTGCTAAAGGAAAATGTAGGCCCAACATTCCAACATGTTGGCTCAGGAACTGACTTCCTTAACAAGATTCCTAAAGCTCAAAAAGTAAAATCGAGAGTAAGTGGGATGGCATCAAATTCAAAAGCTTCTTCACAGCAAAGGAAACAATTAAGAGCATGAAGAGAGAGCCCACAGAATGGGAGAAAATCATTGCCACCTGCACCTCAGATAGGATGTTAATTTCCAGTATATACAAAGACCCCAAAAATAACACCAAAAGCAAACAACCCAATAACTAAATGGCAAAGAAACTAAACAGACACTTCTCAAAAACAACAACAACAACAACAAAAAAAAAAACAAAACAAAGAAAAAGTCAACAAATTCAGTTGGGGATATGGCTCAAGCAGTAACACGCTTGCCTGGCATGCACGGGGCGCTGGATTCGATCCTCAGCACCACATAAAAATAAAATAAATATGTTGTGTCCACCAAAAATGAAAAAAATAAATATTAAAAAATTCTCTCTCTCTTAAATAAAAAAGTCAACAGATATATGAAAAAATGTCCAATGCCTTTAACAATTAGAGAAAGGCAAATTAAAACTACACTGAAATTCTATCTCACTTCAGTCAGAATGGCAATTATTAACATTACAAGTAACAATAAATGTTGTCGAGGATGTGAAGAAAGGGTTTCACTCATATTTTGTTAGTTGAACTGCAAATTGATACAACCACTCTGAAAAGTAGTATGGAGATTCCTCAAAACATGAGAAATGCAACCATCATTTGACCCAGTTATCTGACTCCTTGGTGTATATCCAAAGGAGTTAAAATCACTATACTACAGTGATGCAGTCACATTAATGTTTATAGCAGCACTGTTCAAAATAACCAAACTATGGAGCCAAACTAGATGTCTTTCAATAGATGAATGGATTAAAAATGTGGTATATATACACAGTGGTGTATTGCTCAGCCATAAATAAGACTTTTTACATACATTTGCAAATAAATGGATGGAACTAAAGAATATCATACTAAGTAAAATAAGCCCGTTGCAAAAAACCAAAGGTCATATGTCTTCTCTGATATGTGAAAATTTTAAAATAAGGAGGTGGAGGGATAAAAAAGAGAATAGAAGAAAAATCAATGCAGTACAGAAAGGAGAATGAAGAAAAAGGAGGAGGAATGGGATAGGGAAAGACAGTGAAATGAATATTATTGGACTTTCCTATGTACATAAAAGAAAATGCTACAGTGAATCTCACTATCATCACATACATCCACAAGACAGTAATTAAAAACTATATGTATATATATATATTTGTAATTTTATTTATATATATATATATAATTTTATATATCTTTTAATATATACATACACAGAGAGATATATACATACATATATATACATACACAGAGAGAGAGAGAGATCAGTAGAGTAGAGGGAAGGGAATGGGAGGGAGGAGGAGAGGGAAAGGGAAAGTACTGGGGACTGAATTAGAACAAATTATATTCCATGCTTTCACAATTATGTCAAAATGAATTCTATTGTCATGTATAACTAAAAAGAACCAATTTAAAAATACTATGGTGGGGCTGGGGTTGTGGCTCAAGAGGTGGAGTGCTCACCTAGCATGCATGAGGCACTAGGTTCGATCCTCAGCACCACATAAAAATAAAATGAAGATATTATGTCCACCTATAACTAAAACATAAATATTTTAAAAAAATACTATGGTAGTTTTCATCTGAGACTGGCGTGAGTTAGAAAGATGCTTGCTGAGAAAGTCAATTTCCTACTGTGTTCCTCAGTTAAATCACTTATTGTATTTTTCTTAAGCTGGTATATGAGGTTTTGTTCTCTGCCTTACACAAGTGTGATTCTGATAGGTGAAAGATTGTTTGCAACCACATTCTTTGTGCAGGGTCACCATACTTTTGTTAGGCTTTTAATCCTAACCAACATTCCAGGTGGGCTGAACCACTTTAGTTTTTGCACAATAAAGGAGATTTATTGAAATTTGACTAAAAAAACCCAACAAACAAATGAACAACAACAAAAAGAAAACAGGCACAATTCTGATTACACATTTATTAATATTTTAAAATCCTTAACGTTGGAGACAAAATTTCTTCTAAGGACAATAGCTCTTTTTCTCATTGTTGAATTTTTCAAAGATAGTCCTCTTGACTCATTTATGATTGATCTTGTTTTACTACTAATTTGAAATGTAGGCATTTCAGAATGAGATATATAGAATATTATTACAATCTACAAATTTGTTAGCAATTTACTGAATCAGAACATTTTAAGGTCTAAAAATTTCAAATAGTTTCTGAGAAATTTTTATTGTAATCTACATATTTGTTAGCAACTTTACTAAATCAGAACATTTTAAGCTCTAACAATTCAAATACTAACTTTAATACCCATGCATTAACCTTAGGAACAATTTGCAAGATAGGGAAATTTCTATTTTCAATTACCCTGATACTTTATCAACAGGCAAAGTCCTAGATTACACTAGAAATATTTCTTCTCTACAGAAAAAGGGTGGTTCTGGGCACCTCCTGGTTACTTCTTCTTTCCTTTCTTCCTCTTTGCGTCAGGAGCTGGGGTCTTCTTCTCTGACTCTGCCCGCATTGCTGCCTCCTGAGCAGCCAAAGCTTCCAATCTTAGGCGCTCAGCTTCCAGCAACTTGTTTCTGTACTCCTCCCGGATGGTGAAGATCTTCTGTCTGGCTTCATCTAAGGAGTCCTGTTCCAAAACAAGGCCTCAAACAAATCAGTGTCACTTATAAAGGTTCATTGTCAAAGTGGGGGAGAGGAGTATAACACCTTTATCCTTCCTTATGCCAACAGAAGGTTGAGGAAAATTATTGAAGATGAAAATCATGGTTTCAAGGTTTATCAATAAACAAACATGAGACAGCAATATAAGATTTTAACAAAATAATAAATAAAAGCTGTGGTAGGAGAAAAATAAAGAGAAAGATAAAGAAAGAAAGTATATAGGGATTTTTAGTAAAGAAACCATGTGCTTTAAATGAGTCCAGGTAATATCTATATAAACCAGCCCAGTGTTGCTCATAGAGTGACTGTGCTCAGTAGATGGCTAATTCCCCACATGTATTCTAGCTCTCACAACATATATCTGAGCTGTATTTGAAGAACTTCCAAATAATACCACAGTTTGTTTTCTTTGTTGGCTTTTACTCACATCATTCTACAAAACTGCATTTCTCAAGGTCACTGATCACCAACAGGCGGCTAAATGCAGGAGTGGTTATTTTTGCTTTTGTTCATATTTAACCACACGCCGTCCTCCCAGATGAACTGATTGCCCTTTTCTTTCAGGACATTACACTTCACCTTTCTTCTGTCTTACGAGCTGCTTTTGCTGATTTCTCCTTGATCTCTTAGTGAGGAAGTGGTCATGCTGTAAGAATAATGACTAATGATCTGATACTAGCCTCAAGAGAACCTTCTAGAGATTCCTGCTCTTTTCTTCATTCTGAATTGTTCAAGAAATTTTCCATGTTTCTGCAACGGGTACAATTTTGTCAAGATATGGGGACCAATTGCTTGTCAGAACAGACTTCCTAAAGCATCTGATGAAAGTACTGCCTCTACCATCCATCATAAAATTGGATTCCCTAAGCCAATGCCCAAGGACAAGATGATAGCTTTGACATATGATATACAGAGAGAGCAAAAATGGGGGTGGGGAGACATAGTAAGGTTTTGTATAAAGTGAATTTAATCTGTGTCAGTATTCTCTTGAGAATTGGCATGTTTTCTCCTGTTTGATAAGAAATATGTTACTATCATGTTTCTCTTAAAATGGCTCCACTCAAAACTAGGGTGTTTAATTTGCACCTTACACTTTAATGAATGGGGTCCGAATTCAAAGTTGTCCCAGTTAATATGCAAATTTTGAGAATGCTAATTTTGAAAGGGTACCTAGTGAGGTCCCTTTAATTAAGAGGTAATAGATAAGATAGATCATAAAATGAAGACGTAAACCATTTGGCTCTCTGGGGAAAAGTCCTTCTAGGGAGAAGTAGTTAAGTTCAAAGGCCCAGAGGGGTTGTTCGTGGGAAGCTAAATTCAGTATGGTAAGAGCAGAAAGATAAGAGGGACCTGGGCTATGGTATGTGGAGCTCTAGGGGGTCATAAGTCTGTGTTTTGCCTACCTCTATTTTAAAAATACTTTGCCAACACCATCCAGTTTTCTTCCAGGTACTGGGTACAGTAAGAACAGCAGCCGATTTGGATTCCAGAGAGATTAATCAAGGTCCTGACCCAGTGATTGTCTGGAGTCGGGGGCCTTGGTTAATCTCTTGGAATCCAAATCGGCTGCTGTTCTTCCTGTGGAAACACACAAAAAGACCCCCGACTCCAGACAACTAGACAAACTCCAGACAAACTATGCCTTGTCCCTGTGGATTGTATGGGATTCCTGTTATATGAGTAATGCCAAATGATGGGCAAAATTGTTTAAAAGAGGTAGAAGTATAACCAGGGACATTATCTGTTTTTAACTGTTTTGGAATGCCCACAGTGGCAAAATTTTGTAAGCAATGAGATATAACATCTTTAGTTTTTACAACAAGGCCACCTCCATATGCTGGGAGGCCCCCCAACCCCCACAGTTGATAGTTGGGATCCTGAGACAGGATCTCAAGTATTAACATGCTCTGTATTTGAGGTAGGAGGGCAGCGAATTTACCATGGTTTAAATTTCAAAACAGTGAAGCAGCTAAAAGAGGCTGTAACAACCTATGGTCCTCAAGCACCCTTCACTGTAAGCTTGGTCGAATCCATTACCAACTTAAACATGATGCCAGCAGATTGGGCTAATATGTGTAAAGCTATGCTAAATGGAGGACAATACCTGTTACAGAAGGTTGCCAATGAGGAGTTTTGCAAGGAGACGGCTAGGCGAAATGCAGCAGCTGGTTATCCTCAGAAAAATCTAGATATGTTGTTAGGAAAGGGACCTTATGAGGATCAGCAGCAACAAATTGCATATGATCCTGGTGTATATTTACAAATTGCTGTAGATGCAGTTAAGGCATGGAAGACTTTACAAGGACATGAAGGTTTACAAGGTCAATTATCTAAGATAATACAAGGAGCTAATGAACCTTACGCTGAATTTGTAGATAGGCTTATTCAAACAGCTACCAGAATTTTTGGGAATACAGAACAAGCAATGCCATTAATAAAACAACTGGCTTATGACCAAGTGAATCCTTGGTGCAGAGTTATCATTAGACCATGGAAACATGAAGATTTAAACACATATATTAAATTATGTAGAGACATTAATGAACAAGAGCAAGTCATGGCAGCTGCAGTAAAACAGGCTTTAGATGCCAGAGACATTAATGAACAAGGGCAAATTGTGGCAGCTGCAGTAAAACAAGCTTTATATGCCAGGCCAAGAACATGCTACAATTGTCAACAAACAGGACATTTTAAAAGGAATTGCCCCATAGGAGGAGGGTTTAACAAAACTAGGTATCAAAGGAGTAGAATACCGGGTATTTGCCCACGATGCCGTAGAGGAAGACATTGGACTAATGAATGCTGTTCTCAAACCACCATAGAGGGTACTCCATTATATTGGACTAATGAATGCCGTTCTCAAACCACCATAGAGGGTACTCCATTATCAAAAAAAGAACAAGGACAAGGTGTTATCCACAATATCGTGGACAAAGGCATCGGGCTCTATTGCCAAAAAATGGACAGGGGGCCCCAATGCTCCAGGGCCCCAAACCACAAATATACTGAGCACTGGAGGAACCCAGCAACCCCATCAGGGTAGTGCCCAGGACACATTGTCCATCATAACCCTCATCAGACAAACCAGAGGGAACGCAGGATTGGACATCTGCACCTCCGCCAGATCAGTACTAACTCCAGAGATGGGAGTTCAAATCATTCCCACAGGAGTAAAAGGACCTCTTCTCAAAGGAACAGTAGACTTATTATTGGGATGCAGCTCTTCTACTCTGAAAGGACTTATCATAAGTCCTGGGGTAATTGATCCCGATTATGAAGGTGAAATAAAAATTATAGCCAGTTTTCCAAAGGGTATATCAGTAATTTCACCAGGAGATAGAATAGTACAGTTACTAATAATACCAAGCCTACATGATAAATTTTCCAGTCGTGCTGTAGAAAGAGGTTCCAAGGGATTAGGCTCCACAGGTGTAGATTGGGCTATGCTTTCTTTAAATTTAGATTCTCGCCCAATGCTAAAACTAAATATTCAAGGACATGAATTTAATGGGCTACTGGATACAGGTGCAGACCTTAGCATCATCTCTCTTCAAGAATGGCCAAAACATTGGCCATTACAACAAGCCACTCAAATGCTTCGAGGCCTAGGAGTGGCGACTAATCCCCATAGAAGCGCAATGGTATTAGTTTGGAAGGATCCTGAAGGATGTGAAAGAACTATACAGCCATATGTATTGGATCATCTTCCTGGACATTTATGGGGACGAGGGTCCTAGATCAATTAGGCTTGACATTAACAAATTACATCAATCAAAATGCACCCACTATTATGGCTAGACAAGGTTTTAGGAAAGGAAAAAAATTAGAAAAACAAGAAAAAGGTATAGTAGCACCAATACAAATAGATCAAGGAACAGACAGACATGGGTTGGATTTTCACAAAGGGCCACTGAGACAATAAAAATTACATGGAAATCAGAAAGACCAGTATGGGTTCCTCAATGGCCCCTGACTAAAGAAAAGATACAAGCAGCCCATAATCTGGTCAAACAACAATTAGCGGAAGGACATATACAACCTTCTGTATCTCCCCATAATACTCCCATTTTTGTCATCAAAAAGAAATCTGGTAAATGGAGATTATTGCAAGATTTAAGAGCCATTAATAATGAGATGGTTATTATGGGACCTGCTCAATCCGGGATTCCTCAATTGTCTGCTTTGCCAAAAACTTGGTATGTTTTAGTTATAGATATTAAAGATTGGTTTTTTTCAATTCCAACTCATCCTGAGGATAGTCCACTTTTGCATTTACTATCCATGCACTAAATCATGAAGGTCCTGATCAGAGATATGAATGGAAAGTACTCCCTCAAGGGATGGCTAACAGTCAAATTTATGTTAACAAAGTAATCCAGCCACTTAGAAATCAAAATCCTGAACTACAAATATTTCACTATATGGAATATGTATTATTAGCACACAAAGATAAAAACACATTGCTAGAAAGTTATGCCACACTTACAAACTTATTAAAAATTATGATCTAGAGATAGCAATAGATAAAGTTCAATTAAATTTTCCAATTAATTATTTAGGAGTTCTATTATCCTCAACCATGGTCCATCTACCAAAAATTCAAATACGCGTAGATCAACTCAAATCACTTAATGACTTTCAAAAGTTATTAGGAGACATAAATTGGATAAGGCCTTATCTAGGTATACCAACAGGAGAGTTAGGACCTTTATTTGATATCCTAAAAAGTCCATCAGATCCAAATTTACCCCAAATGTTAACACCTGAAGCAAGAAAGGCAATAAAAATCATTGAAACATATATGGAAAATATGCATTTGGATAGAATTGATATAAGTTTGCCTTTATTATTTATTGTAGTACCAACAAAAAATATTCCTACAGGAGTATTTTGGCAAGAAGGTCCATTATTATGGATACATTTGTCTTATTCTCCTAACACTATTCTTACTAGGTATCCTGAGGCTATAGGACAATTAATACTCAAAGGAATAAAAGCAGCAAAGGGAGTGTTTGAAATTTCTCCCAATAAAATTATTACTCCATATACTATGAATCAAATTGATGAGTTAGCTAATGAGTTAAATACTTGGGCAATAATCATGTGCATAATCTAATGTTTCATTTGATAGCCACTTACCATCTAATCCTTTATTGTCTTTTTGGTCATCACATCCTGTAATTTTTCAAAAAATGACAAGAAAAACACCTATCATGAATGCTCCAAATATATTCACTGATGGGTCAAATAATGGTACAGCAGCAATAGTTACACCTGATCAAACTTTTACATTTTTAGTACCCAAACAATCAGCTCAAAAGGTAGAGCTTAATGCAGTATTACAAGCTTTTGTGATGTTTAAAGATTCTGTATTTAATTTATTTTCTGATAGCCAGTATATAGTTAATGCTATAGTATCCCTTGAAGATGCTGGTAGGATTTCCCCTTCCTCTACTGTTTTCTCTTTGCTTTCCACTATACAAAAAGTCTAATCTGGGATAGAAAAGATCCATTCTTTATAGGACATATCAGGGCACATACAGGATTGCCTGGAGCCCTTAGTATGGGCAATGATTTAGCAGATAAAACTACACATGACATACATATTTTCTCTACACTAGAAGAAGCTGTAAATTTTCATAAAAGGTTCCATGTCAATGCTAATACTTTACAAAAGCGTTTTAAAATAACTAAGGAACAAGCTAGACAAATAATAAAACAATGTCAAAATTGTGTGACCTTTTTACCACAAGTTAATCTTGAAGTCAATCCTAGAGGATTGATACCTAACCATATTTGGCAGATGGATGTCACACACTTGCCAGAATTTGGAAAATTAAAATATTTGCATGTTACAGTTGATACTTCTGGATTTTTGATGGGCTCCCTTAATGCCGGAGAAAAAAACTAAAGATGTTATATCTCATTGCTTACAAAATTTTGCCACTGTGGGCGTTCCAAAACAGTTAAAAACAGATAATGCCCCTGGTTATACTTCTACCTCTTTTAAACAATTTTGCTTATTATTTGGCATTACTCATATAACAGGAATCCCATACAATCCACAGGGACAAGGCATAGTTGAAAGAGCTCATCAAACTATTAAAATGTACTTATTAAAGCAAAAAGACGGAATTGGGAAGGGGTATATATTCCCCAAAGATAAACTTAAAATAACCCTTTTTACTCTAAACTTTTAAAATTTGGATTCATCAGGACTTAGTGCTGCAGAAAGGCATATGTGTCCAAAAAATGTACATAAGCCCAAGGTACTTTGGAAAGATATTCTAACAGGACAATGGAAAGGTCCTGACCCAGTAATTGTCTGGAGTCGGGGGTCTGTTTGTGTGTTTCCACAGGAAGAACAGCAGCTGATTTGGATTCCAGAGAGATTAACCAAGGTCCTGACCCAGTGATTGTCTGGAGTCGGGGGCCTGTTTGTGTGTTTCCACAGGGAGAACAGCAGCCGATTTGGATTCCAGAGAGATTAACTAAAGCGATTTCTACAGACCAAAAAGAAGATGATTTGGCTCAAATTCATAACAGCTGATATCCAAAATTCCAGTTTGGCTATTCTTACATCTGCAACAGAACCAGGATGCTTTTTTCAATAACTATTTTATTATTGCCCTTTCCCATATCATGAAGTTCTATTTTGTTTTTTGAGCTCATACAGACCTAGGTTAATATTTTGCTGATTAGTTCTATTTTTTGACTATACAGTTTTTAAATATTGCAATGGAGATTTCACCTGTAAAAAGTTATAAGGCCTTTACTATTATGTTATGTGTTGTATGTATTATATTATGTGTGCACACCTCTGTTTTGTGTTATATGTTTGAATGTATGTATGTCCATATATCATATATGATGAGCGCTCATGAAAAAATGGATCCAAATATTTTTTTTTATTCACGTGATTTAAATGGTTTAATTTAAATTGGGTAAATAACTGTTAAGGATTGTTTTATAATGTAAACAAAAAAGGAGATTAACAGATCTGTTTGTTTACTTTCACCTTTCCTTTTCATTATATTTAATAATTCTCTTCAAGACAATGTAAATTGTTAAGAAAATTGTTTTCTTTTAGTGCCTTCTGGAATGTTACCTAATTTTTTCTTTAGCCATTATTGCCAGAATTCCTATCTTCATCCCAGTGCCAGTGAAGACAAAGATAAAACTAATCTACAGTTTCTGCAATAGCCATCACTGAACTGCTTGCAGAACTTGCCTAGACTATGTGTCACTTGTATGCATTGTGAACTCACTTGTATGCATTGTGAACTATCTGTTGGTGCAGCGACTTGTGGTAGTGATGGGATATTTTTGCTGATGATGTCATCGGTGGTACAATTTTTCCAACCAGAGCCGTCAGTTGGCTTGGTGTATCTTCCTCCCTTCTGCTTGTCATGACAAAGACCTCTCCACAGGTGTGGCTGTATACTGGACTGGTAGTCAATGACGGGTAAGATCCAATTACAGTGGTACCAACCTAAGACAGGAGGCTGATGCCCTGAGGTCAGCTCATCCGAAGACAGGTAAGGACCATATGTAGTATTGGACAACCTAAGGCAGGCACGGTCCCTAAGCCACATGCTTGTTGTTTAAACAGAGAGGGGGAGATGTTGAGAGCCACAGCCAAAGGGGCCCCAGCAAACTTCTAGCTGCCAGCAAACTTCTAGCTGCCCGCTGATGATTGGCTCACAGCAGCCCCAGCAACATCTAGCTGATTGGCTCCTCTGCGGTGATGTTCATTGGGCTGTTTCCCTGCCCGTTCAGACCACGGAGCTGCTCATTGGGGGACTTCTTTGGCTTTGCCCACGTGACCCAGCCAATCGGCCTCAAGAGCAGGAGGATATTGGGAGGTGGTGAGGCTTGTGTTGGTGTGAGAGGCTTGTGGGAAGCCGGTGGTGGCAGTTGGGCTCTGAGGGTTTTTTCCTCAGGAGCTGTTTTGTTTGGCCTGTGTGGTTCTAAAAATAAAGTTAGTTTCTTTTGACAAGTGGCTCCTGAATTGTGCCTAGCCAGACTGCGGCAGGTAGTATTGACCTCTGTACTGATTTTCTACAGCTGCTATAACAAAGTACCACAAGGTGAATAGCTTGAACAACAGAAACTTAGCTTGAACAACAGAAACTTAGTGTCTCACAGTTCTTGATACTAGAATTTCAAAATCCAGCTACCATTAGGATTGGTTCCTTCTTTGAAGCTGTGTACCACAATGGGACTTCCTTTAATTAATAAAATGTGAATGGAAATAACGTGTCATTTCTGTGGAGCAATAGTAACACCTGATGTGCACTTTTATTGTTTTATGCCAGGGTTGGTAAACTAAAGTTCTGGAGAACAAACAGAATAAAATTTGTTTTTCTATGTAAAATTGCTTTTATTTATAGGTGATCCCATTCGTTTAAGTATTACCTTTGATTTATTAAAAAATGTTTACTGTCTGGGTCTTTACAGGGAATGTGTTTACCAAATCCTGTGTTAAACCACTGACATGTTGAGGGTTTTGTTACCATAGGTAACAGATTATCAGATAATCAATTGATTATGATATACAATGGATCAGCAACTGCTGATCATAGAACACATCCTAGAGATGGCAAAGATGAAGTAGGGCCACCAGATAGGGGACAGTAGCAGACTCTGAATGGATAGCAATGATGGTTTGGACTAGGGTGATGGGGACAGACACAGTGAGAAGGGGTCAGAATTCCTTCTATTCAGTTATTGTATGATTCTTTGTGTGTGTGTGTGTGTGTGTGTGTGTGTGTGTGTGTGTGGTGCTGGGGATTGAACCCAGGGCTTTGTGCATGCAAGACAAGCATTCAACAAACTGAGTTACATCCCCAGCCCAGTTATTATGTGATTCTGATTGCTTTTGAATATTACAAAAGGAAGGTCAGCTGGGATCCATGCGTGCACAGGCTTATGACCCCTAGCACTCCACATAACCATAGGACCACTTACCTCTTATCTGTTTCCCCCACCTCTCTGCTCACTTCGCCCTTCTGCTTTTAACATACTGAATTCAGCTCCCCATGAAACTCACCCTCATTTCTCCGTACATGTCCAGGACTTCATCCTTTAACTTAGTCCGCTCTTCCTGATCTACGTCTCTAATACTAAGCATTCTGTTCCTGTATTGCCGAAACTGATGAATTTCTTCTGCCTTTTGCATTGTTTGCAGCCGATTCAGCTCCTCTGTTTGCAGCACAGCCTCATCATTTGTTTTCCTTGATGTAAAATCAACAAAACAAATCCATGTCTTTCGGGCACTGTAGAAGACACTTAACTTTAAACTCAAAAATAAGTTAAAATTGTGTCAAGAATGTGGTGGTCTGAATCAAATCAAACATTAGGGATAGAAAAAAATAAACTATTAATTTTTAAATGCTCCATTTACTGAAGCACTGATATTTCAGGAAAATATTTTGGAAAATGTCAGTAAATTTGGATACATCATTTGATGTGTGATTGTGGAACTGTTTAAAACTACATGAATATTTTGTAGATTTTCCCTCTTTTGAGCTTATGTAGTTAAATAATTTTAATATTTCCAAATTTACAAATATACATGAGTTACTGTCTCTCCATTAATCTGATTGTCTGGTTCTTAAGAAAACCAAATCTGTAATTGAATAATAGTGGCAGGTATGATGGGAATTTTCTGTAGCTCAATTTGACTTAATCTGGCCTCAAATTAAAGTTTTTACAAAAAAGCATTTAAATGCATTAGTGATTGAATTCGTAAAATGATTGCCAAAGTTGATATGAAAAACCACATAGTTCTAAAAATTTTTTAAAAATTACTAAAAACATTTAATTTCAAAATTTCAGTTGCTTAACAACTGTCCATTGGCAATGTATCCAAAATTCTATAACAAAGTTGTCTGCATTAATAATGTTTATTAAAACTTACCGTACATATTGACTTAAGTCCACATATTCTAGTGCTTTTTGAATGAGTTCTGGAGATATTTCCAAAATTGTTGGGGATCTTGACTGTTGCCCTGCTTAAAAAATAAGACCTAGGTTTGTTTTTTTGTCTTTTGGGAGTTTTTTGAAGGAGGAATTAAACCCAGGGGTTCTTAACCACTGAGCCACATTCCTAGCCCTTTTTTATTTTTTGACCTTTTTAATTTTTAAATTTGTTTTAATTAGTTATACATGACAGTAGAATGCATTTATGCACTTTGATATATCATACATAGATGGGATATAATTTCTCATTTTTCTGAGTGTACATGTTGTATAATCATATTGGTTATTTTTATTTTTTATTTTTAAGGCAGGATCTCACTAACTCACTTGGAGCCCTTCTAAGTTGCTAAGGATAAGCCTCTACCTTGTGATCCTCTTGCCTAAGCCTCCCAAGCTGCTGAGTTTACAGGCATGTGCCACTGCACCTGACAAGACCTAGGTTTTCAATAACTCAAAAAGAACTAAATCATTGCTATCTCTCAATTTAATTAAAATAATATTTTCTGTTAAAAAATAGACACCAATTTGACTTGACATTTATTATGGTTTTATCAAAAATATGCATAATGATATTTTATATTTATCCCCAGTATTGAAATAAAGGAGATAAGAAGATTAATGTACTCCATTAGAAGAGTAACACATGTATTCTAATTGCATTTAAATGAAAGAAGAGACCATAAGCCTTACTTTAAGTTACAGAATGACCCAAACTTTAAAGAGCTTAAGCAATGTGTGAAAACTATACCAAGCACTATGGGAGTTGAGATATAAATGTTTAAGACATTATCCAGCCTTCTAGAAACTTACCATAAATAATACATAAAAGATAAATACTGAAAATTAACAGCAGCTAAAATTTTACTACAGTAGACCCATGGATTTAAGGCTTTAGATTCTGTAGGTACTACTCTTCTCCAGACCATTAAATCTTATAAAAAAAACTTTTGTTTTTATAAAACAAAATTTGCATACAATAACATTAACCCATTTTAAGGAGATAATTCAATCCATTTTGAGTACCTAGTTGTATGACCAAAAGGCAGTTTTTAAACATTTCCATGATTCTAATGAGATCTCTTGTGCCCTTTTGCATTCAGCCTCAACTTTCATCATTAGCTCCAGGCAACCATGAATTTTCCTTTGTCTCTATATTGGTAGCTTTTATTGAACAGTATCTCCCAAAGTTCATAGTTTGCATTAGGATTCATTTCTGATTTTGTATATTGTATAGATTTGGATAATTGTATTGTGACATGTATTCACCATCACAGTTTTATACAAAGTAGTTTCTCTTCCTGCAAAATCCTCCATGCTCCACCTGTTCTTTCACTACACCCCTAACCCTGGCACCCACTGCTTTTATTTTCCCTCCTTTTATTGTTTTGCGTTTTGCAGAAGACCATGTAGTTGCAATTGGACAGTGTTTATAGTCTTTTTAGATTGGCTTCTTTCGCTTAGTAATATATCACTAAGTTTCCTCCATCTCTTTTTCAGTTAGTTAGACAGACCGTTTCTTTTTGTGGCTGAATAAGACTCCATTTCCTTGACGAACCATAGTTCATCAATCTCCCTATGGAGATCATCTTGGTTGCTTCCAAATTGTGGATCTTATGAATAAAGCTGCAGGGTAAACAACCATATGTAGGGTTTTTTTTTGTTTTTGTTTTGTTTTGTTTTGTTTTTGTGAATACATTTTCAGCTCCTTTGGGTGGATACCAAGGAATGCAACTGCTGTATGGTATGGTAAGAATGTTTAGTTTTGTAAGAAACCACCACAAACTGTCTTCCAAAGTGGTTTTGACATTTTTTTTTTATCCTACCAGCAATAAATGAGAGTTCCTATTGCTCCAAATCCTCACTAGTACTTGGCATTATTAGTGTTCTAGATTTTGGTCATTCTAATAGGTATGTGGAAGTACTTCCTTCATTTACATAATGACCTAAGTAGAGCATCTTTTCATCTGGTTTTTTTTTTTTTTTTTTTTTTTGCCATCTTCTTTAGTGAGGTGTCTCATCTGTTAAGGTCTTTGGCTCATGTTGAAGTCCTGTTGTTTGTTTTGTTACTGTTGATTTTTAAGGATTCTATGTATATTTTATTAAGTAGTCTTTCATCAGATATATCTTTTGCAAATATTTTCTCTAAGTCTGTGACTTATTTTTGAATTCTCTCCATAGAGTTTCTTGTAGAGCTGAAGTTTTTAATTTTAAGAAGTTCACCTTATCAATTTTTTCATAAATTGTGCCTCTGTTATCACCAAACACCAGGCCATTTAGATTTTCTTCTATGTTATCTCCTAGGAGTTTTACGTTTTACGTTTAGATCTGTGATCCATGTTGTGTTAATTTCTGTGAAGGATTATAAAATCTTTTTCTAGGACTCATTCTTTGGCAAATGGATATGGAGTTGTTCCAGCACCATTTACTGAAAAGACTCTCTTTTCACCATTGCCTTTGTTCTTTTGTCAAAGATCAGCTGACCGTCATCTTAATTCATTTTCCGCTGCTATAACAGAATCCAAATGAATGTGTAATTTAAAAAAATTTAGTTCATTTGGCTCACAGTTCTAGAGTCTGGGAAGCCCAAGAGCATGGCTCCAGCATCTGGCTAGGACCTTTGTGCTGCATCATAACATGGTGGAAGGGCAAGGAGGGACCTGTGAGACAGAGAGAGGAGATTGAGTCAAATTCATACTTTTCCACCAAGAATCTGCTGCTCACATAATAACTGACCCATTTCCACAATAATAATGACATTAATCCATTGATGAGGATGGCACTCTCATGGCCTAATTACTGTCAAAGGCCCACCTTTTAACACTGTTAAAATGATAATCAAATTTCAACAAGAGTTTTAGAGAGGGTATTCACACCACAGCAGTGATATTCACTTGGGCCTCTTTATTCTGTTACATACATCTATTTCTCTGTTCCGTTGCCAGTATCACTCTGTCTCCATTATTGTATCTTCATAGTAAAAGTTGAAGTTGAGAAGTGTCAATTCTCCAACTTTCTCCTTCTTCCATGTAGCAATTGCCTTTTTGAATCTTTTGCCTATCCAAGTAAACATCAGAATCAATTTGTTGATATCCACAAAATAACTTGCTGGGATTTTGATTGGGATTACATTGAATTTATAATTCCATTCAGTCAGAATTGACATCTTGATAATATTGAGTCATTTTATGCATAAGTACAGAATATCACTCCATTTATTTTGTTCTTTGATTTCTTTCATCAGAGTTCTGCAATTTTATTCATACGTATATTTGTACATACCCTGTTAGATTATCATTGTTGAGGGTACTAATGTAAATGGTATTGTGTTTTTAATTTCAAGATTTACCTACTCATTGCTGATATGTAGGTGAGTTACTGATATTTATGTATTAGCAAAGCATATTGAAATCTTGCTATAACCACTTATTAATTCCCTGAGGTTTGTTGTTGCTGCTTCTATTGTAGATTTTTGTCAACTCTTACCAATTTTCTACAAAATCATATCGTTTGTGAATAAAGATACTTTTATTTCTTTTGGACAGCCTGTTTTTTATTTCCTTTTTTTTATTGGAGTGGCTAGGACATATTAATGGGGTACCATGTGATATTTTTATATATGTATATATTGTACAATGTTTAAATAGGGTAAAACATGTCTATTTCCTCAAATATTTGTAATTCTTATGACAAAGCTTTCAATATAGTTTCTTCTTTTTGGATATTACAGTTCCTTATTGTTATCTCTGCTCACCCTACTGTGCTAAACAAATCAAAATGCCTACCTATAACTTGGTACTCATTCTTCCTACCCCCATTCTCCTTAGCCTCTGTTAAGTACCATTCTACTTTCAACTTCCATGAGATCAGCTTTTTAATATTCCTTATATGAGTGAGATCATGCAATATTTGTTTTTCTATTACCAGCTTATTTCACTTTACATAATTTTGAATTCTATCCATGTTGTTGCAAATGATAGTAGTTCATTCATTTTTATGGCTGAACAGCATTCTGTACCAGATTTCCTTTATCTATCCATCAGTTGTTAGACATTTAAATTATTTCCATTTCTTGGATATTATAAAGAGTGTTGTAATAAACATGGAGTGCATATGTCTCTCTGACATTCCAATTGTATTTCCTTTGACTATATGTACATTAATAGGATTGCTGAATCACATGGTGATTTTATATATATATATATATATATATATATATATATATATTTTGAGGACCTCCATAATGTTTTCCATAATGGCTGTATTAATTTACATTTTTACTAACAGAGTACAAGTGTTCCCTTTTTCCATCTCCTCACAAACTCTTTATCATTTTACTTTTTGAAAGAAAACGCTTCTATGGAAGCAAGGTGATATTTCAATGCAGCTTTAATTTGCATTTTCCTGATCATTAGTGATGCTGAGCATTTTTTCACATACTTGTGGGCCATTTGTATATCATTTTTTAAGAAATGTCTGTTTAGTTCTACTGCTCATTTTCTAGTTGGATTGTTTGGTGTTTGTTATTGTTCTTTTTTTATTTGCTATTTAGATTCTGAGTTCCTTATATGTTCTGGATATTAATTCCTTTTCAGATGTTTGGTTTCAGATAATCTCTTTACTTTAAGAATTATTTCCTTTTCGTGTGAAGAGGACCTTTATCCTTTATCGATTCACTTTATGTATTTTTATGTATTTTCATTTTTTGTTGTAATAAAACTTAATATAATGACATTTGTATATTTTTGCCTTTTTGTGTGCTTCTGAAGTCTTCTCTAAAATATCCTTACCAATTTCAATATTTTAAAGTACTTTCCTTATGTTTTCTTCTAGAAGATTCATGAGTTTCAGGCTTTATGTGTAAGTCTTTAATTTTAAGTTGATTTTCATGACTTGTCAGATACAGAAATATAGTTTGATTCTTCTGCATGTGAATACCAAATTTTCTCAGCACCATTTATTGAAAAAAGTATAGCCTTTCTCCAATGTGTGATCTTAGCAATTTTTGAAATGTATTTGGCTGTAGATGTTTGGGTTTACTTCTAGTCTCTCTATTCTGGTCCATTGGTCTATGTGCCTGCTTTTATGCCAATACTATGCTGTTTTGATTATTGCAGCATTATACCTTATTTTGAAATCAGTAAGCCTAATGTCTCCTTTTTTCTTTTTGATCAAGATTGTTTGTTATAATTCCAAACAAATTTTAGGATTGTTTTATCTAGTTCTGTGAAGAACACCATTGTTATTTTGATAGAGATTGTATTGAATCTGTAGATATCTTTGTGTAGAATAGACATTTTAACATTACCTTAGTCCTTGGATATGGGATGTCTTTCCATTTGGTAGGTCTTCCTTCAATTTATTTTATCAATATTTAATACTCCCCAGGGTAGGCACCTTTTACCTGTGGTTCAATTTATTCTTTGGTACTTTATTTTATTTTGTAGCTATTATAAATGGAATTGATTTCTTGGTTTTTATTTTCTATAATTCACTCTTAGCATTCATTTTTCTATATTGATTTTGTATTCTGAAATTTTGGTTAATTTATTTGTTCTAATAGTTATTTTCTGGTGAAATCTTTCAGATTTTCTATATATAGTTTTGTCAGGAGCAAAGGTGACAATTTGACTTTTTTTTTTCCAATTTGGATATCGTGCATTGTTTTTTCTTCATATATTGTTTGCTTTGGCTAGGACTTTCAATGCTATTTTGTTTGCTCCTTCTCTCCCTACTTCCTTTTCTCCCTACCCAGAGTCCCTTTTTGCTACTGTATTAGACTCTCTTCAATTTTCACGAGACCACTCACCCACCTTTATTTTCCTCTTTCCTTTTTAGCTTCCAAATATGAGAGAAAATGTACAACTCCTGAATATCTTATGTTGCCTAAAGTAATGTTCACGAGTTTCATCTATTTTCCTTCAAATGACATAATTTTATTTTTCTTTATGGCTGAGTGTATATAGCACATTTTTTTATCTATTCATCCATTGTCAGATACCTTTGCTGATTCATAGTTTGGGTATGGTGAGTTGTGCTGCTATAAATGTTGGTATGATGGCTTTAATTCTTTAGGATAAATACTGAGGAGTGCTACAGCTGGGTCATATGGTGTTTCTATTCCTACTCTTCTGAGGGACAGACATGCTGATTTCCATAGCAGTTGCATTAATTTATAGTCCCACCAACAGTGTAGAAGTGTTCCTTTTTCTTCACATCCTTTGTAACACTTATTTTTATAATTTGTATTCTTGATGGCTGCCATTGGAGTGGGATGAAATTTCAGTGTATTTTTTTTAAAAAAAAATTTCTTTCCCTAATTTTTAATGACAGTGAACATTTTTTTTCATATATTTGTTGGCCACTTATAATTCTCCTTTTGAGAAGTGTCTATTTAGTTCATTTTCCCATTATTAATTGGGCTTTCTTGTATTAACTTTTTTGAGTTCTATGTATGTTCTGAAGATTAATCCTCTATCAGTAGAGTAGCAAGCAAAGGTTTTCTCCTGTTCTGTAGGTTCTCTCTTCACATTCTTATTTCCTTTGTTGCATCTTCTTAATATGCTATTCAACTTATTGATTATTGGCATTATTTTCTGAGCTATAGGGGTTCTATTGAGAAAGATATTGCCTGCACCTATATGTTGGAATGTTGACCCTGTTTCTTTTATTAGTTGTATAGTTTGTGGTCTAATTCGTAAGTCTTTGATTCATTTTGAGTTGACTTTGGTTCAGGTTGAGAAATAAGAATCTAGTCTCACTCTGCTACATATGGATGACAAGTTTTGCCTGCACCTTTTGTTATAAATCCTGGCTTTTCCTCTACTATATTTTTTGGCACCTTTGTCAAGGATCAGATGACTATCTCTGTGGGTTTGTCTCTGTGTCTTCTATTCTCTACCATTGGTCTATGTGTCTGTTTTTATATCAGAACCATGACTTTTTTAAAATTACAACTCTGTGATATAATTTGAAGACAAGTATTGTGATGCTTCCAGCATTACTTTTTTGGCTTAGAATTACTTTGGATGTTCTAGGTCTTTCTTCCAAATAAATTTTAGGACTTTTTTTTCTTGTTCTGTAAAGAATGTCTTTGGTAATTCAATGGGGATTACATTGAATCTGTATATTGCTTTTGATGTCATGGATATTTTAACAATATTAATTCTGCATATCCATGAGTATGGGAGTCCATTCCATCTTCCTGTGTCTTCCTCAATTTCTTTCTTCAGTGTTCTGTAGTTTTTATTGTGGAAGTCTTTCGCCTCCTTGGTTAGGTCTATTCCTAGAATTTTTTTGTGAATGGAATTGTTTTCCTGATTTTTATTCTCAGCAGATTCATTATGAATGTAGAGGAACCCTGTTGATTTTTGTATGTCAATTTTGTAGCCTGCTCCTTTGCTGAATTTATTAACTCTAGCAGTCTTGATGGAACTTTTTGGATCCTCTAAGTTTAGGATCACATCATCTCCAAACAAAGATAATTTGACTTCTACCTTTCCTATTTTTATTCCCTTTCATTTCCTTCTCTTGCCTAATTGATCTAGCTAAAGTTTCTAGTACTATTGAACAAGAGTTTTGAAAGTGGGTATTCTTGTCTTGTTCCAGATTTTAAAGGAAATATTTTCAGGTTTTCCCCATTTACTATGATGTTGATTTGGGGTTGGTTGTGTATAACCTTTATGATGTTGAGGTAGGTTCCCTTTATTACTAGTTTCTTCAGTGTTTTTATCATTAGTGGGTGCTGAATTTTTTAAAAAGCTTTCTCTGTGTCATTGAGATGACTAAATGATTTTTGTCCTTAATTCTATTTATATGATGAATTACAATTATTGATTTGTGTATTTGTCAAACCATCCTTGCATCCTGAGATAAGGCCAACTTGGCCTCGATGTGTAATCTTGATATGTTGTTGACTATTATTTGCTATCACTCTTCTACATGTGGATGACAAGTTTCCCCTGCACCTTTTGTTATAAGCCTGGATTTTCTGTAC
Organism: Ictidomys tridecemlineatus; assembly: GCF_052094955.1. Taxonomy (NCBI): domain Eukaryota; kingdom Metazoa; phylum Chordata; class Mammalia; order Rodentia; family Sciuridae; genus Ictidomys; species Ictidomys tridecemlineatus. The sequence continues at coordinate 18,896,829 of NC_135484.1, forward strand.
TATATTTTTTCTACAATACCATTTGCTAATATTTCATTTAGGAATTTTGCCTATAAGTTCATCTGGGATATTGGTCTGGAGTTTTCTTTCCTTGATGTGTCCTTATCTAGTTTTGATGTGAGTATAATACTGGCTTAATAGAATGCATTTGGAAGTGTTCCATCCCTCTCCATTTCAGAGAATAAATTAAGGAGAATTGGCATTAGTTCTTCGTTAAAGATCTGACAGAAATCAGCTGTGAATCCATCTGATCCTGAGCTTTTATTTTTGTTGTTGTTATTGTTGTTGGAAGGCTTTCTATAACTACTTATATTTCATTGCTACTTATTAGTCTGATAAAGTTTTCTATGTCCTATTGATTAAATTTTGGCAGGCCATGTATGTCTAGAAATTTATCCATTTTCTCTAAGTTTTTCCAATTTATTAGAATATAAATCTCAAAATAGTCCCTAATGAATCTCTGTGATGTTTGTAATGATTTCTCCTTTTTCATTCCAATTTTTTCTTTTCCATTTTTCTTTTGATTAATTTGGCTATGGACCTATCAATCTCAGTTATCTTTTGAAAGCACCAACTCATTGTTTCATTGATCCTTTGTACTGTTTGTTTTATTCTAAATTTCACTTTTACCTTCCTTCTGCTTGTTATGAAATTTGTTTGTTCTTGTTTTTCAAGGACCTCAAGATGCATTAAGTTGTTTACTCTGGATTTTTCTGATTTTCTTATGTAGGCACTTATAGCTATGAAAACTCCTCTTGGAAACAACTTCATAGTCCATAAATAACTTTGGTATGTCATATCTCTATTTTTGTTTGACTCTAAGAATTTTTAAATTTCTCCTGATTTGTTCTGTCATTCATTCATCATTCAAAAGTGTATTGTTCAATTTCTATGTTTTTATATTCCTCTTCTTAAATTGTATTTTATTGGTTCTTACTGGTTAGACATAACAGTAGAATTGATTTTGATAAAATTATACAAGCATAGGCTATATCTTATTCTAATTGGAACCCCATTTCTTGTAGGTAGGGACGATGGTAGGGTTTAATTAGGTAATTTAATATGCATACATAGGAAAATTATGTTAGATTTATTCTACTGTCTTTCCTATCCTCACCCTTTCTTTTATTCCTCTTTGTTTAATCTGCTGAACTTCTCTTCTCAACTGCCCCTCCCCTCATTATTGTGGTTTAGTTTCCATAATCAGTGAAAACTTTTGGCCTTTGGGTTTGGGGATTGGCTTATTTCACTTAGCATGATATTCTTAAGATCCACTAGATTTTAAGATTTACTGGAAAACATCACAAAGTCATTCTTCTTCAGTGTTTAGTAATATTTCATCATGTATATATACCACAATTTCTCTATCCACTTATCTGTAATGGACATCCAGGTGGGTTTAATAGTTTAGCTATTGTGAATTGTACTGCTATAAACATTGATGTGAGAAAACTGGATCAAATGGTGGTTATGTTCTAGTTTTTTGAGGAATCTCTGTACTGCTTTCCAGAGTGGATGTTACCAATTTGCAATGTTTGAGAGTTCCTTTTTTCTCACACCCTTGCCAACATTTGTTGTTAAATGTATTCTTGATAACTGCCATTCTGGCTGGAGTTCCATGGAATCTCAGTGTAGTTTTAATTTGCATTTCTCTGATTGCTAGAGATGTTGAACACTTTTTCATATATTTGTTGATCATTTGTATTTCTCCTTTTTAGAAGGGTCTGTTAAATTACCTTGCTTATTTATTGATTAGATTATTATTATTATTATTATTATTAGTAGTAGTAGTAGTAGTAGTAGTAGTAGTAGTAGTAGTAGTAAGTTTTTGTAGTTTTTTGCATATTCTGGAAACAACACTCTATATGAGGTATAGATGGATAAGATTTTCTCCCATTGTGTAGATTCTCTCCTCATATTCTTATGCTCTTGATTCTTTCTTTTTCTTTCTTCCTTTTTATTCTTTTCCTTTTTTTTTTTTAGTACTGGGGATTAAACCCAGGGGTGCTCACATTCTCATCCCTCTTAAATTTTATTTAGATACAGGATCTAACTGAATTGCTTAGGGCCTTGCTAAGTTGCTGAGGCTGGTTTTGAACTCATGATGCTCCTGCCTCAGCCTCCCCAGACCCAGGTGTGTGCCATTGTGCCCGACCTGATTTTTTCTTTTGCTATGAAGCAGCATCATAATTTGATGTCATTTCATTTATTGAATTTTTATTTTATTTCTTGTACTTTACATGTCTTGTTCAGGAATTCGGTTCCTGTGCCAATATGTTGAAATGTTTTGCTACATTTTGTTCTAGTAGGTGCAGAGTTTCTGGTCTAATACTTGGATCTTTGATCCACTTAGAGTTGATTTTTTTTTTCCTGCATGGAGGTAGGGATTAACTTTTATTCTATTACATATGAATTTCTAGTTTTCCCAGCATCATTTGTTGAAGAGGTTATCCCTTCTCCAGGGTGTGTTTCTGGAACTTTGTCTAGTATGAGGTAACTGTGTTTATGTGGGTTTGTATCTGTGTCTTCTATTCTGTTCCATTGGTCTTCTTATTTTAGTGCCAATACTATGCTGTTTTTGTTACTATAGTGCTGTAGTATAATTTAAGATCTGGTGTTTATATTTCTATTGAGTCTCTTTTGGTTGTTTTCTAATTTCATTTCATTTTACTCTTATAAGATATAAGAAATTATATCTTTTTTTATTTTCTAAGAGTTGCTTTGTGGCCTAAAATATGACTCATTTTGGAGGAGTTTCCATGAGTCACTGAGAAGAAAGTGTATTTGGCTGTTGTTTTATGAAATATTCTGTAGATATCTGTTAAGTCCACTGGATTTATAATATTTTTCAAGCTCAAAGAGTCTTTACTGAGTTCACATCTGGATGAAAGAGGTATGTTTAAATGATCCAGTATTATTATATTCTAATTTGTATAGTGTCTGTTCTATGTGATTAGGTGCACCAACATTTGGGACATAAATATTTACTATCATTATATATTTTTTTGATTGTTCCCTTTACCAGAATGAAGTGAACTTCTTTGTCTCTTCTGATTAATTTTAGCTTAAAATCTACTTTTTCACAGATGAGTGTATTTTCTCCTGATTGTTTTCCGGCTCCACTGGAATGGTGTATAAATTTTCATCCTTTCACTTTCAGCCTGTGGCTATCTTTGCCTTTATGTGAGTCTCTTGGCAACGTATAGTTGGATCTTGTTTATTAATTCATTCTGCCAATTTATGTCTTTTAATTGCAGAATTGATACCATTTACATTAAATGTTATCATAGAGTGATATTAATACCTGTCATTTCAATTTATTTCCAATTTCTTTCTAATGTTTAATTTGATCTTGTTTCTTATTTGCTTAGCTGCTGTTCAAAGGAGACTTAGTAATTTGTTAATCATAAGGTTTTGTTTTTTATTTTCTCTGTATGAATTTAAGTATTTTCTGTTGTTTTAGCTTAGTTTCTATGAATTATTTGAGCTTCTGCTTCTCTTGGAAGGTTTTTATTGCTAATTTTATTCTGAAGGATAGATTTTGTGGATATAGAGAAGTTGGTTGACAATTATTTTTCTTTTTCTTTTTTTTCAATACAATGCCTTTATTTTTCTGTGGTGCTGAGGTCCCGCCCGTGCTAGGCGAATGCTCTATCACTGAGCCACAATCCCAGCTCCAACAAGTATTTTTCTTTCAGGACTGAGAACACATCATTCCAAGTCCATTGGATTTTAGAATTTGTGTTGAGGAATTTAAAGTAATTCCTTGGAATTCCTCTAAATGTGACCTGACATTTTTATCTTGAGGTTATTAAAATTCTTCCTTTGTTCTGTATTTTAGGCATTTTAATTATAATTTATCATGGGATGTTCTTTTTTGATATTGCCTATTTAGAGTTTTGAATACATTCTGTATCTAAGGGTCTATCTAATTCCAAAGGTTTGGAAACTTTTTAGTCATTTCCCTGAAGAAGTTGTCCATTCCAAAAGCCTATATCTCACAAACCTTTTCAATTCCAATGATTCTTAATTGGGTATTTTAATGTTGTCCCAAAGTTCTTGTTTATTCTGATCATGGTTAATTATTTTCTTTTCTTTAATACTGTCTGAATGTTCAAGGTCAGTGACTTTGTCTTCCAGTTCTGAGATTCTGTCCAGTGTAGCCTATTCTATCAGAGAAACATTCAACTGAACATTTTATTTGATTTATTGTGTATTTCATTTCCAGTATTTCCTCTCCATACTTGTCCTCTACTGACTTGCTTAATGCATGCAGTTGTTTTTATATGTTCTTTTAGAATTCAGCAATCATTTGTTATAATAATTTTAATTCTTTATCTTGTATTTCATCCATTTCAAAATCTCTGGAGTTAGTTTCTGATGAATTATGAACTTTAGAAGGCCTTGTGTTACCTTGCTTTTTCATAATTCTTATATTCCTATGTTGGATTTTATGCACATGTTGGGATAAACTTCTCTTCCATGCTTATGTATCAGGCTTTTGTAGGGACAGCATTCTCTTGCCAAAGAGTCCTAGAGTGATCTAGATTGAGACCCTTCATAGGTGTGTTATCCATAGACTTTGTGCTCATTCTATCTGTTTTTTGCTACAGAAGTAGATGTCCATGAGTGAGACCTAGGACTCCTCCCCTACAGCTATTCCTACTTGGGGCCTTGTTGGGGGTTTTGCCTCTTCTATTCTTTGTATTAAATCGTAACTGAGGTTTGAGTGTGGTTAAGTTTTATGTTGAGCAATGTACACTTTCTTTTGACTGGGTGTATTTCAGCAGCAGAGTTTCTACCCTGTGAACTTGAAGTGTTCCTGGAGATTTCCAACACCTTACTAAGAAGCAGGAAACCCATTTCTTGAATCCTGAGTCATGGATCAACTGAAAACAGCCTTCCTCTGATCCACTATCTCAATACCCCATTTGAAAAGCAGAGATTCCATTATTTGCTTTTTATAATCCACAGAGGCTTATGTGAGATAATACATATAAAGTCACTCTACAAATTAAATATCAATATATAGGGAATTCCAGTGTTAGTTCCACTGTCATGTGTATCACTGCTTATTAAATAGGCACTTTGTTTCTATCAGCTCAGATATATCAGAATCTCTTATTTGTACACTAAGAGAGGTCTTTGAATCTTGTAATTTGCCTTTTTACTATAGAAATCACTCAAGGCCATGCTTTAGACTTAAACCCTTCTTAACTTTAAAATTCTCAGAACGAGTCAGCAATATTGAGAGTAGAACTAACACTGTAGTTTCTGAGAATATTTCCTTCCTAAATATAATTCTTTCTAGCTTGAGTTCTGAACAAGTGGAGAAACAAAGAATAACCGTTATTGTTGATTCAGGTTAAATTAGAGATGAAGTTTGATGTGAGAAGTAGAAAGACCATTTTCACAGAACCCCAGGGTTGGCAGACTCCTCCAGCCCAATGGGGTTGCTCAGGGAGAAGCACATATTCAGGCTCCTGTGGGGGCCGGGCTCCCAATGGACTCCTTCCAAATGTATCAATAAATAAGACACTTAGCCCCAATTGGACTGAAAAAATCCAAGAGTTTCTTAGGAGTAATCACTCGTCATGGAAACCAGGAGTGTGGAATGTCATTTCCCTGTAAAACCTTCCATCAAATATTTTGATTCATTTTAGTGAAGAATTATAAATCCACATAGACACAAGTCAAGTCAATGTGACTCCTGTACCACTGAAAATTGCTCTTTCAGAATTTTATAAATAAAATAGTTAAAATGTAAATAAAAATCTATTATACAGCATGCTATAGATAAAAGAATGTGAATGGCATTTTCAGTATTTGTAGCCACAGAAAACTTATACACAAACATACACAAAAAAATACCTGCTAATTTGTTTTTTATGCCCACTTTTTCTTTAAATATTTAGCAATCAAGTTCTTAAGTAAATTATCAGTTCAGATAAGTAAAATGAAAACCTTAAATCCAAAATACATTTTTTTGTTGTTTTATTAAACAACAATCACATATATGTTAAGGGTCTTTTATAGAATTTTTATTTCAATACTTACCTATGGTTTCCTTCTTCAAATTTTGCTCACGCTCTTCCTTCCCTGGTGAGGGCACTATTCCACTTTCACTGCTAACAGTTTTTGTCAGATCCTTCAAGCCCTTGCTCAGTTGCCACTTCTTCCACAACATACTTCCTCCTCCTGATAGTAGTATATCCCTACTCTCTTGACGCTGAAGACTCTTTGCATCTGTCTCTTTCAAAAATGCAGTCATTTCTCCTACAACACGACATGTACATTGCTGATAAAGTTTGCATTCTACTAAATCATGGCAAAAATCACAGGGCTTGCATGTGGGAACACACAGGAGGTGACTCAGTAGCTTTGCAACTTATAACCACAGCACTAGCAAAACCTGTCATCTGTACCTCCAGAAATGGTGTGAACTGTGCAGGATGGCAGTGTCTGGAAGCTACCTCAGGCTGTCAAAAGTTTATTAAAAAAAAGTAGAAGCTTTTGGGAGCTGAGACAATACAAATAGAAATGAGATCTTGGAACTACTTGGGCTGCTGTGAAGGTGAGCCCTGGAGAAAGTGCCACCAGTCCTGTCCTGACCACTGTACATTTTAAGATACTTATCTCTGGGAATGGAGTCCTGTGTGTAGGCACTTATAAAATTGTTCTAACTTATATTTGAAAAGGGATTCTGCTTGTGAAATCCTAAAGCTTGGTGGTTTCTCTTTAATCCACTGGTTCAGTTCCCTATGCCATGCAAAAAATGTAAAACTTACCACAACTTCCACATTAGGCAGACTTCATTCCCCTATTTATTAATTGTGGATGACTTAATTTGCACTATAGTCTGCTTTGAATGAAAGGCAGCAATAGGGTAACGCTTAAGAGCATGAATAAATGTTGAAACAAAAGCAAGACATACAGTAGTCAAAATTTGGTTCTTGAAAAATATTATCAAAATTGATGTACCCCTAGAATAAGACTGATCAAGAACAAAAGAGGAGGAAATTAAAATTTATTTCAATAATTTTGACTTAGGTAAAATAGATGAATCTCTTGTAAAAACAACCATACCTGATACAGGAAGAAATAAAACTGCCAAATAGTGAGACACACAGAAGACATTGTATGAGTATAAATAAATGAACTTCAAGAATAGGCAAAATTAATTGATGGTGGTGGAGGTCAGACTAGTGGTTACCTTGAGAGAGAAAATAACTGGGAAGGAGAATAAGAAGACATTTGGGCTGCAGTGAATATTTTATGTCTTGATTTAATCTAACGGTGGTTCCATATGCAAAAATCAGTCAAGCTGTACCATTAAGATTTGTGCCTCAACTCTGTGTATGTTTTATAACAAGGTTAGGCTTCTCAGAGCCTTGTTTTCAAATAGGGATTCTCCTTGGCCTGTTTTTCTCAGTTTTAGCAAAGAATCCTGCTAGAGTCTCCCTACCCAAGCTCCTCTTTCCTCAACCCTGATATCCAATCAAGTTTCTTTTCCCTAATCATTGATACTAAAGTTTCTCTCAGTAATTTTCCACACACTCTCCCTACCTTTGGGTATAAATACCCCCTTGTTTTTGTTATATTCTGAGTTGAATTCTATTTTTCCTTCCTATTTCAGTAGTCTTAAAGTCGTTCTTGTTTTTTACAATTGTCTGCATATTTTGTCCATACACCTTAATACAATTTTCAAAATAATTGAATCTATATTCTAAAGGACAAGAACTGGATCCTATTCACCTTTGTCTTTCTAGCATTACATTGGACTCCAATAATCGAGGGATGGGATTGGGAGTTAGAAATATTTCAAATTCTAATTTTGTTACTTTCTTGACATATGACTTAGGAAGAGTAAAGTGATTCTCTGAGCTTTGGTCTCTCTATCTGTAAAATGGAAGTAGTAATTGACTTCCTCATAATTATGATATATGCAAATGGGATAATACACAAAAAACATAATTCACAGTGCCCATTCCAGGAGTAGGGTGATATTGCTATTCATACTATTCATATGAAAAGCAATATTATTCCTGTAACAATTATTGATTGACATTCCTCAAGATGTGAACATGGAATAACATAATTTGGAATGTGAATCCTCGTGCCTCCATGAAAGCCCAGAGGGATGATAGGTAGAGGTAGCCAAGATGCTATGAGAAGACATTGACATGGAGGGCCCATCTATGTGCTGGCTCAGTCTCTGGGTGTCTTGTGAACTTAGACATATTACTGAGGCACTCTGGGCCAGTGTTCTAATTGGTAAATTGGAAATAATGTTGTATACAGTTGACTCTACGTATTTGCAGATTCTTCATACATAGATTTGAACAATCATGGACATAGATTTGAACAATCATGGATCAAAAATATTTGAAAAAAGTTATATTGTCATATACTAGGTAATTAGTCCTATGATTGATGCATATGTACTAAACATGTACAGAGTATTTTCTTTATATTATTCCCTAAGTGATATACTAAAAAACTGTTTATGCAGAATTTATATTGCATTAGGTATTTTAAATAATCTAGAGATGTTTCAAAGTATGCAGGAGAATGTGCAAACACTACATTATTTTACATAAGGGACTTGAGCAACTTTGGGATTTTGGTATCCATTGAGGGTCCTGAAACCAATGCCCTGTATATGAGGGATGACTAAAATTAAAATAATGTGTGTTGACAGGCCCAAGGCAGTAGCTCAACAAAAGTACCTAGCTTTATTATGATGATGACGATTGTTATTATTTACTGTAATTGTTATTTTATAGGTACCAGATTTATAGCAATAGACCTGCCTTCAAGTTTCATGCTAGTATTTTCTAGCTAGTTGTACTCTCACCTTTGGTTTTTCTCTAAAATTGGAAAATCCTATCTACTTGGGAGGAGGGAGTAGGATAAAAATGATAAAAACAAGTGGAAGTGATTTGATAAATTAATTATTATATATACTGATCTGAACTTGCAAGGCCTTGCAATACTTGAGACTAGGGATTCTGAAACATTTCCTCTTCACCAAGCATGAAGAGTTGACTAATTTTTAAGAAGTGCAGGCAATAGCTTTGTGTTCAGAGGCAGCAGGGAAGGATCCACTGACCTTCTTCCCCAAATTTAATCTGGCTGTCAGGCAAAAGCAAACTCTCAGGGAAATCAGGTGGTCTCTTAAATAACTGGTTGAGGTAGAGCAAACGAGCTTGAGAGGCCTACAGGAGAAATATTATCAGTCTTTAAAATGCTTTGAAAATTAAAAAAAAAAACAGTACAGGCAGGCAACAACATGTTAGCGTAGGTGTACAAAATAGGAACACGTGAATTGAATAAGGCAATTTGAACCAGGCTAAATCTAACAAATAAATTCAAATTTTGAGCCATCTGTAATTTTGACAGTTATTTTTAAAAAGAAATGAAGAAGCAGTTCTGGGCATGCTATCTTAAATCCAAGTGCTCCTGAATCTTTTTCATCTGCCCCAATTACCCTGAGTGGGGACCTGAAATAGTAGTAATAGTGTTTCACTGGGGCAAAGATTGCTGCCTCAGGCAGAGAGTGGAGGGAGAGAATATTCCAAGGTAGAGCAACACGTGCCTTCTATCTAGGGCTGGTCCAGGAACAGGCAGGCACACATTAAACATTGCTATGCTTTATGACTTGAAGGCCTTAAGGGTAAATGGAAATATAGCCCTGGTTCTGTGAAAGAGAGAGGAAACTTATAGTTTGGATGAATAAGTGGCACCATTATGTCCTTTGGTTTTGCAGATCCTCTGGGAATCAGGAAGGTAATATTTTACATTGTGTCCAAATGTGGTCTTAATATATTTAGCTAGGCAATATCTAATAACATTCAGGTATCATTCCTAAAAGGAAAATTGCATGATTTCACCAACATGGCTCTTCCTTCATATCATGCCTAATGATGACAAGTTAAAAAAAAAAAATGAGAGGGTTTTCAGTCACATGACCTTAATGGCTCTTCCAGGCTCAGTGGTCTCCCAGGCCTGCTTCATGGCTCGGATTTCATCTGCTCGTTCTGTATCTTTTTTCACATCAAATAATTCAGTTTCACTGTGTTCAGAAACCAACCTCAAAATCCAGTAGGGTTTATTTGGATCTTCTTGTTGCAATTGAACAGCGGGTACCTGAAAGGTAAAATGAAACTTTGAGACAAATGCTCTCCTCTTTTCAATAGGATCTAAGTTTTATACTCGATGCATCATTTTACTATTCGGTATTTGCACAGGAGAAATGAAATCATAATTCACAGAAGACTGTACAAGAATGTTCATTGCAGTTTATCAACCGATGAAAGGATAAGTCAATTATATATTACTATAATTGATAATGTATTATAATATATACTCCTATATATATTCCTAAAGTTGCATACTACTTAATATGAAGCATTATGATACTACTGTTATATACTATTGTGTGGATGAATATCTCAGGAAGACATCATACTGCAATGAAAAAATTGAGCACAAAAGAGCACACACCTTGTGTGATTCACTTGTATAAAATTCCATAACAGTCAAAACTACAGTTTGAAAGCAGGTGAGTGGTTGTCTGGAGGTGAGGTATAAGGAGGACAGAATTGACTGCAGTGAGTTTAAGGATGTTATATAATCTATACCTTGATAGGGGCATGAATTATACCATGGTTACAGTTGTCAAAAGTCATTGAATGGTACAATTGATATTTGTAATATTTGTACATATCACTCTCTGTAAAATATACTTACAATTATGCACAATAAAGTTTAAATTATACTGATTTGTACTCATAACATCTCTTCACAAAAATGAGAGCAGGACAGTTGACCATTTCCAGGTCTGTATACTTGCCATCCATTCATTATGAAAGTGAACAACATTTCGAGCTTTCATAGGATCCTGGCATGGACCATAGGCTAGGACAGCCTTGACATAGAGTGGGCAATTTCTATATAATTGATGCTCATTGATGGCAATCAGGTAGGGAAAGAGACTTTAGTTCTTCACATAGCCTTTTTGCCACTGTTATGGTTTAGATATGAGGTGTTGCTCCCAAAATTACTGTGTAAATGCAGGAGGTAAAATGACCAGATTCTGAGAGCTTAACCTAATTTGTCCATCCTAGTTTGAAAGGACAGAGTAGTAGCTGTAGGCAGGTGGGCAGGGCTGGAGGAGGTGCACCTGAGGTCCCTTTCCTTTCTCTTTTCTCTCTGTGAGTCCCGCCTCAATGGCATGAGCAGCCCTTTTGACTTGGTGCTTTGTCTCACCTTAGGCCAAAGGGATGGAGTTTGCTAAACATCAACTGAACTTCTTAACCTAACAATAAACTTTTCCTCCTTTAAGATACTTTTGTCAGGTATCTTGGTCACAGTGACGAAAAGCTAACACAGCCACTTTCTCTGGCTCGTATTCCTCTGTCATTGCCATCATGCCTGTTAGCATGCCAAGGTGTCTCTCAGATTTCTATGGATTTTTTTTCTCCACCTTTTATCTTCTGATTGAAAAATCTCAATCTAGCTAGTTCTCATCAGGGGGAGAAGCCTTCTCACTGTGAACCAGCCTGGAGTCAGTTTAGGAAGTGGGATTTTCCAGGAAATCTGCTAGACAATTAAATAACAAAACTTACAAGGGCACATAGCACTTAGGTTGAGACTGTTAGTTATCCATGTCGGATAGTGCATTTGGGGAAGGGAATGTTGCAACCATTCATTGAATGACGTTTTCATATACAGTTTGGTTTTAGTGCTACCCAAAAGACCTTGCTTTGTACCAAATTCCTCTAATATTCTGTTGAGACCAAATCCCATGATCAGAGATTCTTCTATTTCTTACTTTTAAAAGAGGGGAGTAAAGGGGGGTTGGGGAGGGGATATGAGGATAGGAAGGATAGTAGAATGAAGCAGACATTATTACTTTATATATCTAAAGTAATAATTACATATATAAATATAAAGTAATCATATATATATATATATATATATATGATTGCATGACCAATGTGATTCTACAACATATATACTCAGAAAAATGAGAAAGGATACCCCATCTATGTATGTTATAGCAAAGTGCATAAATGTATTCTACTGTCATGTATAACTAATTAAAACAAATTAAAAAATTTAAAAAAGAGTTTTTAGCTTTTATCATCTTTTAAATGGTTTGATAAATGAGTTTTTCAGAAACTTTTCCAGGATCAAATTTTGATCAGGAAAGAGAGAGCTATGAAGGTTCTAAGGGAGCTGTGTGTCTTTTTGTTGTTTTTAGATATACATGACAGTAGAGTGTATTTTGACATATTATACACACATGGAGTGCAACCCATTCCAATTAGGATTCCATCTTGTGTTTGCACATGATGTGGAGTTACACTGGTCATGTATACATATATGAGCATAGGAGACTTATATCTGATTCATTTTACTGTCTTTCCAATTCCCATCTCTCCTCCCTTCCAGTCATTCCCCTTTGTCTAATCCAGTGAATGTCTGTACTTCCCCAAATACCAGACAGGTCCAAAATACCAGACTGACTTGATGTTTCCTCTGCATGTCTTTGCTCATTGCCTCAGTTCAGGGCCTAGTTCTCCTAGAAGAGGTGGGATTAGAAACCTACCCTTCTACCATGGCACACACAATGTCTAACACTAAAGTCCTGTTATCTTTGGCTTCCTGCATTTCAGTGTGGGTTATTTAAGGGTAAGGACTATATGATATTAATCTTAAAAACCCACATTCCAGTAATAGTGTCCTGCATACTGATAGTTCAATTAATGCTTTTCAATATTGAGCTGGTGAAGGGGTTTTGGGAAATATGTCCAAGAAAAGTCCGCAAGGTATCTAGGCTGCTGCTGCAATCAGGGAGATAGAATTATTCACTATTTCAACTTCTGTACAAATGAGCAAATAGGGAACCAATGAGCCAAGGTTCACTAAGTGACTCCATAGGAGAAAAGAGCACACCCACCTGAGGCTCAAAGCGAGGTGCTTGTTTTTCTTTGGTTGACCTTTCTCTGTCTGAAGACTTTTCTTTGCCTTTCCTTGTTGTTTTGGAAGTTCCTGAGGATTTCTGACCCTCACTGATGGTATGAGAATCTGGACTTCCCATGGTAATTAATTCTTCATGCTTCTCTCCATGAGCTAGAGAGACACAAAAATGGAAACTAGTGGCCATTATATGACAATAAAATCATTTCATGCAAGAACCAGGGGAGTGAGTTGGTGAAATAAATTCATATTTCTTTTCATTCTTCAACAAGAAAACATATCTTTTATGAAGGTCTGTTTAATTCTTTTTATAAAATTGAGTTATAATTCATCTACCATCAACACCCTAGGTGTATGTGGGTCAGTGGGCGTTGGCATCTAACACTGTGCAGCAATCACTTTTGGAAGGCTTTTATTTAATTTGTTGAATAATTTCCCTGTCTGGTACCTGCAGTGCAATATTGATCTCATTTATCTCAGGTCTAATCTTTGCTATTTCCCTCCTAACTATTTTTACTGCATCTCATAACTTTTGATAGGTTTTGTTTTCTTTTTAATTTATCTCTAAGTATTTCTTAATTTATCTTGCTATTTAATCTCAGAGCCATGGGTTAAGGGTATATTGTTTAATTTCCACATATTTCTGAAATCCCCAACTTTATTTATTATTGATTTCTAATGTTCTTCAATTATGATCAAAGAACACATTTATATGATTTTCAGACATAAATCTTTGACATTTATTTAGAGTTGCATTAGCTATAGTTTATCCTGCAGATCTTTCAAGTGCCCTTGAGAGGATTATTCTGCTGCTGTTGAGGAGACTACTCTATAGATATTTGTTAAGTCAATTTGGTTTACAGTGTTATTCAAGTATTTTATTTCCTTTTTGATTTTCTGTTTAGTTGTTCTATTCATTAACAAAATTGGACTGTTAAAGTTTCCAACTATTATTGTCAAATTACTTATTTCTTCTTTCAATTGTACCTATTTTTTTTGTATTTTAAACTGTGTTGTTAATATGTGTTTTCTTTCTTTTGTCTTAAAATCTTTTTCCCCCCAGCATTAGTATATTTACCCTAGGATTCTCTGGTTACTATTTGCATAATACTGTTTGTCAATTCTTTTTATCTTTAGACTATTTGTATCTTTGAAACTAAAGTGTGCCTCATAAACAGCATCCAGTTAGATCTTGTTTTCATTGTATAGTGTATTTAACTTGTATTTAAAATAATTACTAATAATGAGGGATTTATGTCTTTTATTTTACTGTTTTCATCTAGGGCTTCTCTCTCTCTCTCTCTTTTCCCCCTCCTCCATTGCTACCTTCTTTTGTCTCAAATAAATATTTACTAATGTACAATTAATTCCCTTGTTTGTTTACATATTATATATTTTTATTTTTTTATTTTCTTATTGTTTTCCTTGAGATTACAATTCAAATATTAATTTATAACCATCTACTTTGGATTCATGCAGTTTAATTTCAATAGCATACAAAAATCTTTGCTCTTATATAGTTCTGTCCTTTATGCTGTTACTCTAAATGTCATCTTACACATATTGTGTCTATCAACATTGACGCATTATTGACTTTAGCTTGGAGTCAGCCTTGTGAGTAGGGTGTTTCAGGAAACCACCAGACCAATAATAATGATATGACTTTGGAATAAGACCTTGAAGAGCTCTAGCACCATTTTATTCCTGACGGCTGCTATCTTGGACTGAAATATAGAGTATTGGTTTTTAATAGAATATATCTTGCTTTCCTTAAATAAACACTTTTTATTTGTTTTGTAGTTTTTTAATTGCTTTATGGAGAAGCTAATTATCAAAATTCTTACTCTACCATTTCCCCCAATATGCTCCTGGATTTGTTTGCTTCTCTAAACCTGCTAAGAACCTTTACACACTAATTGTCTGAGGCAGGGTCCTGAGAAAATGGGCAGTTTATATGTCAGTTCTCTCACAGCTGCCTGGAGACTTTGTTGGTAGTTTATGGAATTAAAAAGAACTCAGGGAGAAAAGGTGAGATTCCATTCTAAGCAACTTGTTTCTTGCCTGTGATGAGTAGGACAAGATACAAATGTACTGGTAACACATGAGCAGAAAAGTAGGATAAATGAGCCCCCAGAAAGAGAGTCAGGTTATTTAAACCAGAGAAGAACAAGGCATAAAGTTAGAGATGCTGAACCACAAAAACAGGAACAAGAGAAGAAAAAATAAGAAATAAAGACAAAGATTTTTATAGGAAGTCACGCAGTAAAATCACCTTTCATCAGAAACCCAAGACAGGCTTCTGAATACATATTTTCTCCTGTGCTCTTTGGCATTCTTTGCCAGCCTAAAACTTGAAGGTTGAAGAAACACTGCTTGCACAGAAATGAACCTTTCATTCAGTATGAGGGAAATGGGCTTCAGCCAGCTTCATTGGCTATAGTCACTTCTCTAAATTCTTGCCCCAGTAAAATCCAACTCCCAGAGATCTCATTGACAATAGAATATAAAGTAAACTGTATTTTATAGTCCTACTTGTGGATAGTGCTGGTTAAATGAACCTGATCAACACTGGAGTAGAAGAATGTTTTTTTCACTTGGTGCTTCCAGATAACTCTGTTACTGATGATGCTATGGTTTTTGTAACAGCAATTCACAATTCTGTGAATGTACAAGTGTCCTGTGGATCACACTCTGAGAACCACTGCCCTAAGAATTCTATATACTTTTCTCTTTTGCTAGATGCAAGTACTACAAAGGGGTGGACAAAAAGGCTGAGCATTAATGGCTTAGAATTCAAAAAAGCTAAAGATACTTTGCAAGGCTGGTTTTCAAATTTGATCCTGTGAGGGCTAATTTTTGAAATGGATTTATGGCCACTCCCCTAAAGTTTCTCATTTGGTGGGTCTAGTGTGGGTCCTCCATGGGCACATTGTGGTACTGAGGCTGCTAGTCCAAGGACCACACTTTGAGGATCACTGGTTTACATTTAGGTCCCATAGTTGGTGATTTAGAAACTAAATCCCCAGCGCAACAGTGTTCAGGGATGAGACCTGAAGAAAAGAGTTGGTCACGAGGGATCTGCCTTCATGAATGGATTAATGCCATTATTGTGGGAGTAGGTTTATTATTGAGGGTGTGGATTTTTTATCAGAGAATAATTTTGGTCCCCTTGCCTCTCTGTCTCTCTCCCACACGTTGCCTTCTGCTGTGTTATGATATAGAAGGCCCACACTAGATACTGGCACTTTACCCTGAAGTACCCTAGCCTCTATAACCATTTGCCAGTAAATTTCTGTTCTTTATAAATCATCCAATTGTGCTATTTTGTTATAGTAGCACAAAATGGGTTACAATACCTTATGTTCTATTAATTCTTTTTAATAGTTAAATATCCAGGTGGCAGAGAGGCAAGTAATTTTTTTTTGAACCCTACTACTATGTTTCTTCTTAGTTAGATTCTCAATGGGTCCCAGACAGAAAGATTCGGAGAGTATCTGTTTATGTAATTTACTCAGTAATGTAATTTACTGCTAAGAGTTGAATCAGCATTCAAATTTAAGTTCAAAAATGCTGTCAGTCCTTTACAAAATCAAAGTTTTGTGAGTCACCCCATTAGCCAAGTAAAATAGTAATCGTAAAAAATCCGGATTTCATCAATTACTTGATCCTCTGATGTTACATACTTTCAAATTGGAAGCAGGTCACACTAGTAGATGGCCAAGAGATGATGGGTATCACTTGTTCTTCTACTGACAAGACCAACTGCTAAGAAGTGTTGGGCCACAGAAAATTTCATGGTTAAATAATTTCATGACTTGGCAGTGAATCATGGCTCAGGCATTGGATACATTCAGTTTGCCAGGTAATTGGGGCCTAAGTTGCCCCTCTGTATAATGAAGATACTAACTCTGCACACACAAATCTAACACTAATCACTATAGAGCAGGTAAAATAGCATTCTACCTAGTATCATACACCCTGGGTTTCTAAGGTGTTTAATAAATTTCTGCTGAAATTGAATCTCAAGGTGTTCCTGAAGTACTTCTGGGGCTCTCTTTTCTAACTGCCCATAGTTAGTAATGTTTGAGTCATACCTTAAGGTGTATTTGATTCCCCTGAAACATACTTGATATGTAAATTTATATATTAATATGTATAAATTTATACTTGATATGTAAATTTATACCTACTATTTTGTCAGACACAGCTGGTGTGTGCTGCCCACTTTCCTAATGTTGTTAATATAAAATTAATTTCCATATTTCTTAATGGCATAACATATACTAGCTTTTTCTCCCATAAAGTACAAGTTCTTGGAAGGCCAGAACATCATTATATACCTCCTTTCAAATCCCTGATTTCACATCTATTATAATATGGAATTCATAATACACATTAACTCCTGTCAGCTTCCCTATCACTCTAATAAAATTCCTGAGGGAAACAAAGAAAGAAAAATTTATTTTAGTTTAAGCTTTCAGAGGCCTGAAACCCATGGTCACTTGACTATTGATTTTGAGCCTGACATGAGGCAGAACCTCACAGTGGAGAGTGTGTGGTGGAGCAAAATATATATGTTTTTGATAATATGTGTTTCAGCAAATATACCAGAACCTCAAAGGCATAGGTCAGCAGCATAAAGATGTTAAACATAGGCAAAAGGAATTTAAGATCGTGCCACAAATTCATCTGAAGGCAGATGATAGCACTAAGTTTCTCCCTGCTCAAAGTCCTCCAGGTTCATGTTTCCTTAAGTGAAAGGTAACTTGATAAGCAATATTTACTGCAACTTAGGAATTGAAATATACTAAAGGTGGCACTGTTGCCTCATGTTAACCAGAGGCCACATTTAAAAAAAAAATTTTAAAAGAAATATCCTAGGTTGAATATTACTATAATTCGGGCCTTATTTTGTATTGTGAAATTGTGAGCTGAGCTATAAAGATGTGAATTTTTGAAAAAAAAAAAAAACAAGTTTTACACTTATTTCTCACAGAAATTCAGTATTTGATATGAGTAAATAAAGCAACATTTCTATTGACTTTGGAATGAATATTTTAAAGAATACAATAATAAAAAGAACTTGACCAATTTCTTCTTGACATAAAGTATTTATATTTTAAAAGCAAACAAATTAATAATTTGAAAACGTTAGTAAATAAATGTTTCTAAGATATATCATACCCTTAAAGTTAGGATATGTGGGTTTTGAGTTGTAAATATAATTAAAGCATAGCAGTCAATGCATTGATATGTTTTAATAATTAAACTGTCTAAAAATCCACATTTACAAATATGCCATTAAAGATCAATTATTCTGAAACTGAAAGCTGCCTTTCAAAGATCGTTCAACATTTTCTTCCACACAGAAAAACATCCTAATTCATTTTAAACACAATTCATCTTTAGTTTCTTTGCTTGCTGTTTTTCAGCCACAAACATATTATTCAATAGAAGGTGTAATTTAATTTTAGCAGCTTCTCTTTCATACAATAAATTTTCAAATGTTATATAAGAAAAGAATACATATTATTTCTCCTAAAGCCTTTCTGCTACTTAGAGAATAACATCTTTTAAAATACTACTAGGACATAGGAACTTCTATACATTATTTTGAATATTCACAACAACTTTGAAAGACAGCACTTATTCTAGTCTTGCAGGTGATGAACATCCTGGTTCAGATCACTGAACCTAGGGTGGTTTAGCCACTATGCTGTATTTCCCCAATTGATAATACTGTTCCTTTAAAACTTTTAATTCATTTTAACTTTGTTCTCTTACATAACTCTGTTTTTCTTACATTATTTGATATTCTGATAGCATTGTACTATATGGTGCTAACTTGCCTTGGAAAGCTTAAAACATTTCCCCCAATATTTCTTCCTTTATTGTTGCATGTTCTTATATATCCTAATGGATTTACACACCAGTTTTACCTATGAATACAATCTCAAATTAAATTTAATCAGAACATTCAGTAGGTTTTATTGTTGTTGTTATCATTTTCCAGTGCCTGGGACTGAACCCAGGACTTTGCATGGGCTATGCAAGTATTCTACCACAGAGCTATGCTGTAGTTTTCTTTTCATGATTTATGCTGGGATTATTTATTCCCTGTCATGTAGTTTATATTTATACTTGCTATAAATGACAATAGTATGACTATTTTGGAAGTAGCAAGACAGGCATAACAAAATATTGCAACGTAAAAAATCATGAAAGAAATACAGGCAATTCATGAAAGAAGCCATGCAGGAAAAAACCTGGGATTTGGTTCTCACTCTTGATTTACTGTAATTTCTAGTTTCCAGGAACATAAGGTAAAATTTACTAATACTACAAACTGTCTTTGAAGAACAACAATGCAACAAAAAAATGAGAATAGCTTTGCTGAACACATTAGCATGAACAAAACTGTGCTGTTTTCCTATTATTTTGATTTATTTCTGTAATAGTGAATATTTTTTTATTTGCACATAGGTCTTTAGCATAAAATATTGAATTCCACTGATATTAAGCAGAAACTATGTCTCTACATCTTGGGAGGAGGGGAATACACTACCACAATTTGTACCACTCTTTCTAGCACTGATTTACACAAATAAAAAAAAATTTAGGTATAGTATGTAAGGTCCAAGAAATTTCTATTTGAACCACAGGGGAGGTAGAGATAGGATAAAGGCTGATTTAAAGGATAACAAAAGCAATAGCCTGACAGGAAAGAATACACAGAGAGAAAGAGAGAGAGGGAGAAAGAGATGGTGGTGGTGGTGGTGGGGAGGAGACAGTAACCCACAAAGAGGAATAAACAAATAAGATTAATAGTTTGTTCTCACTTATTTTTCATTTGAACATTGTGGCCATGGACAGTGGATTCCAAAATAAAGGCTTCCAAGTCACTTCTATAGGGAGTCTTTAAGGCAAAGTTCAGGAGAGTTGGGTGGACCTAGGACACCTTCACTGCATCCAAAGGAAGGCCTGGGGCTTGCAGCACTGGGTCAGAGAGGCTGCTGCAAGAGCAGTGACAGCCAAAGCCAGTGCCTTTGCTACCACGAGGGAACCAGTGGCACATGCAGCCTTAGACATGGCCTGCAAGGAGCTTTCAGCTTGCATGTGATGCTTATTCATGGAAAAACTCTTCTCTTCTGGTCAGCAAGAACACCAGATCAAAATCTTGCCTGTTCTGTATTTCAGACATCCTCAGTGGTGCTGGGCAGTGGCTGTGGAGGGGAGGCTGAGCTAGAATGAAGAGATAGTTCAACAAAATTCATATTCCATGAGATTAACCAGGGGATATGTAACAAGGTCGAATGTATATCATTATTAAGCAGTTGCACAGCTTTTTTTGTTCACAAACCAGTTTTTGAGCACCGGAACAACTGCTTTGGGAGTTATACATGACACAGATGAGTAGCAAAAGAAGTGGCCGCTATGTGGCTCAGAGGCCACGGCTTTCTCTTCCTCTGTCTGTGTCAGACATTGAGCAAAGATGACAACATTTTCTCACTGAGCACAAACCCAGCCTCAGAGTCTTGTCAACGCGGCAGGCCAGGGAGCCATCAGGATTGAGGCATACCTGCTGACACAGGCATAACACTTTCACGCATCCACTCAGTGAATGTGAGGGAACTAACATTCTGTCTGGATCCAGTGACACAAAGATGAGTCTGGGAAAGACATGGTTCCTCTCCCCACAGAGAAGAACACTGCAGCGGAGGCCAACAAAGTCAGGATTTCCACACAGTGGGGACTCTTATTTATTTTAATAATTTTTCTTTGAATCCTATGAGCCACACTAGAATCTGCCCTTTTAATAAACCTAGTAATAACCGTTTTCTCTTAACTTCTGTATAAATGAAGCTCTATTAACACTTACCTGTTTGGGTCTAGGTGATAACACAGGCAAACAAACACCTGAATAGAGTTTCTAACACCTGGTAAATAAGGCAATAATAACAAGAGTAGTTTACATATCTCCTTTCATTCAGTCACTCAACAAATATTATGGAGCGGCTAATCGGGTGGACAATACCTAACCAGTGGCTACACAAGGCATCAGATAAGCAAGAATAGACAGAACTCCTTGCCTCCCAGGCTTCCATTCTAGTAGGGGAATTTAGATAGTAAGTTCCCTCTTATCTGCAGAGAATATGTTCCAAGATCCTCAGTAGAAGCCTGGAACCACAGTTAGTACCAAACTCTCTCTATATAATTTTTGTTCCTATGTATACATACCTACAACAAGTTTAACAAATTAGGTGCAATAAGAAATTGGCAAAAATAAGTAAATATAAAAGTCAATAATTATAACATGTAATATACCATATTAAAAGTTATGTGAATGTGGTCTCTCTCAAAATACCTTAATTCCTTATTGCACTGTGGTAATATGTTCAGTTCATGGTTGACCACTGATGACTAGAACCACAGAAAGGAAACTGTGAAAAGGGGAAATTACTGAACACTGTTAGAGGATGATAAGAGCAGAGGGTTTGTCTTGTCACGTGTATGATAGATGTGCACTTAAAACTCTGCAAAATACCAAGGAAGTTCTGATGTGGTCTAGCGTGGAATATTAGGACTAAGGCTTATAGGATCAGGGAGCTTTTACTTTTTGATGTTATTCTCTCTTGTTTTGTGTAGTTTTATTTTATTTTAAAAATAATGTACATGTATTATTTTATTAGGCAATTGGGCTTCAATTTTAGCACATAAATAGAAAACACACTTCATCTCAATCTGTAATTGAAAGATTTGTTAATATTTGAAGAGCTTGTCTTTTGTTTTATGATTTTCCAATAACTGCGGACAAATGTAATTTTAAAATGTAATAAAGTTTCCTGTGTGTTTCTTGAAAATGCTAAGGTATAATCAATATGTAATTTTGGCAAATTATACAAAATGTGTTTAAATTGGCCTAAATAATCATGTATTTTGTTTTTTAGGAACTAGGCAGTAATAATGTGAAACATAATTAACACAATGGGAAATATGGCAGGTCACAGGAGATAAATTATAGACAACAGTTCTAATAATTATGTGATCCACTTACTAGTAAATATTTATATGAAATGCAACATGCACATACAAACATTTAGAGTGACATACCTTTGTTATCACTTTTCTCTAATTCTTTTAGTGCTTGAACAAATATCTGCTGACTTTCAGTGAGAGGCCAACTGTTATACAATATCAAGCACTGTATGATATACTTGTAGTTCTGTGAAATAAAACACAGTGTTTAAGAACAAGCAATAAGAATATATACAATACGTACATAATAGAATTTGTTACACTGGGCATGTGATAAGTATATACTTTTCCTGAATATATGCTCATTATTTAATTCAATAACACCGATGTTCTCAAACTCTATTGCACAACACTTCATAAGTTTAACACTCTCGAGGCTGGGGTTGTGGTTCAGTGGTAGAGTGCTCACCTCGCATTTGCAAGATCCTGGGTTTGATCCTCAGCACCACATAAAAATAAAAAAATAAAATAAAGGTATTGTGTCCAACTACAGCTAAAAAAATAAAATATATATTTAAAAAGTTTACACTCTCATATCTCCACTTATGCCTGGCCATTTTCTGTTTCTATTTTTTGCCAGTACAGTGGGTATAAAGTGAAATCTCACTGCTGCTGTATTTTGCAGTTTTCAAATTATTAAAGAATTTGAGTAGTTTTTTTCATTCTCTGACTTTTAGGATTTTCTTTGTGCTCAGACACAAAAATGGCCTCCTTTTGTGGAGTAAAATTTCACAATTAAATCTGAAATACCTTTGGAGTCCACCTTTAGTCACCGAGTTAGCTTTTGGTCTGGTTTTATTTCTGTACAAATGACCTTTGTAGAGGTCATTTCTGTAGCACCATCTACTTCATGGATTACCTTTCCTTCTTTGATTTATGATATCATCTTAATACTGTGTCAAATTTTCATAGAAACATGATCTGTTTCTAGTTTTTCTCCTACTGCTTCATTTATGTGTTCTTGTACTAATATTATTTTATTGTAATGACTATTTAGTTTGTCTTAATATTTAGAAAGGGATGTCCTCTATCTTTGCTTTTCTTTTTTAAAGTAGACTTAACTGTTTGTGAGTTTTGATTCATTCCTATTCTGAAAAACACAGGGGGAATCTTGATTAGCACCACATCGAATTTAAAAATTAATTGGGGGAATAAAGGATGTCTTAAGACCATTATGACACCTTATTGAAAAGCATGGACTGCTTCCCTGTGTTAGAGAGGCCATCTATATTCTTTAGTTGTTCTAATTACCTCAATGACCTTCACTAAAGGATCAAGTTTTTCTATGTAGAGAACTTGTGTATTTTTTGGTTAAGTTATGGTCTAGATACTCGCTGCTATTGCGAGAGTTGGCAAATTCTACTGTCTGATGCATTAGTGCTGCTTGTAGAGGAAGGCTGCTGTTACAGTTGTAGAAGCAGCAGAGCATGGTGAGTAAGGGTATAGCCTCACAAGTTGGACCTGTCTGGGTTCAGGTTTAGTTTTAGCACACACATGGTATTTGGCATTGAACAAATCATTTAAGTTCTATGTGCTCTGGGTTCCTCAACTGTCACATGGAGAGAGTGAAACTGTTTACTTCAAAAGATGGTGGGAGAATTAAAGATCAATGTACATACACTGTAACAGGTACATAGTTGGTAAATAAGTAAATATACAAGAATTTGCTGTTAGTAATGTCTTGCCAATCTTCCTAAAATCTCTTGTTAATTCTGAATTTGTCTATTCTGTTGGTTTCTTTGGTTATATAAGTCTGTAAATAACTCAGTAATTCTTTGAAGTGGAATTTCTATTTTGTTTCTTCTCATTGTTCTAACTTTACACCATCATAATATTCCAGTATCATTAAATATCAACAATGATAGTGAGCATTCTTATCCTAATTTTAGTAGAAATGCACTTCAATTTTGTATGTTCATATATTGCTATGGTATATAAGATTTCTCAATTAATTTCATGATTTTTGGTATGTAACATTTGCAGTTTAGAAGTTCTATGCCTAGTTTGATAAGAGAATGTTTGAAAAATACCCAAAGGTTGT
Organism: Ictidomys tridecemlineatus; assembly: GCF_052094955.1. Classification (NCBI taxonomy): domain Eukaryota; kingdom Metazoa; phylum Chordata; class Mammalia; order Rodentia; family Sciuridae; genus Ictidomys; species Ictidomys tridecemlineatus. The sequence continues at coordinate 18,920,893 of NC_135484.1, forward strand.
TGAACTTTATCATATGTTTCAGAGTTATCTGATTGTTCTCATCTAATCTGTTACTGTGGTGATTTATACTGACAGATTTTTTTTAATTGCAAACCACTCCTGAACTCCTGAGATGAATGCTCCCTGATTGCCTGGCACACTGGAACTGGTTGTCTGTTATCTATACTTCTTCATCCATTTTTATAAATAAAACTTATGCATTTCTCTTGTGTTACTCTTATCTAGTTTTGGAATCAGGATTACAATAATCTCTTAAAAGGATTGGAAAGTTTAAACTTTTCTTCTGATTTTTTGAATAACTTACTCCTTGAAAGTCTGATCGACATGGCTTTTGGCACTTTGACAAGGGGAGTCTTGGGAGATGTTGATTACCTATTTAATTTTATATATTTTTTTGTTCTTTTATTAAGATTTTTTTATGAATCAGCTATGCTATTCTCTACCTCTCCTTCCCACACAGGAATTTGTGTATTTCCCAGCCCCCATCCCTGCCAGGCTTTAAGTTTGCTAGCATAGAGTTGTTTATAATAGTAACAGCATTAAAAAAACACCTATAGGGTGTAGTTATACATCAACTGTGTTTTTTAAATTTTGCATTTGGTTAATTTATATCTTCTCTCTGTTTAATTGATTCATTTTACTAGAAGTATATTTACTTTATTAATCTTAGAAATAATTACTTAGGGTTTATTGATTTTTTTTGCTTTTTGCTCACCATCTCATTGATTTCTGACCTAATTATTAAAATCATTTCTTCAGCTTTGAGTTGATCTTGAATCCTTTCCTTTTTAATAGTTAAACCACGTAGTTCTAATCATTCATACATCCTTATTAATTAACCTAAAAGTCAATATTACACTAAATGCTACTTTAGATGTTGTATTTAGATGTTGCTTAAATTTTTCAATTTGAAAGTTTTCCAATAATCATTGAGTGCTATACTTTGCATAATTCATTATTTGATGTTCTTTTTAACAACAGAATTATTTGATATATTTTATCTAATTTTCACATTTGGAGACTTTTACACTATCCATTAATTATTAATTTCTATTTTATTGCATTATACTAAGAAAACATAACTACATAGTACAGATAGCTTGGATTTTATTGGATTTTAATCCACTAATTGCTTATTACACAGTCTGTATTTTAAAAAATATCCTGGGTGTGCTAAGAAAAATTGTGTTCTCTGTTTTCTTGGTGTTTTATATAGGTATCTACATGATTAGATATGTAATTAAATTTTTCAAATCATCACTGTTATGATTTGGATAAGGACTTCCCTCCAAAAGCTCACTGGTAAGACAATGGAGCAATGTTCAGAGGTTCATTTCATGGGTTAATTATTTGAAAGGAGTACCGTGGCTAGGTCACTGGGGGGATGACTTTGGGGTTTGTATTTTGTCCCTGATACCTCAACCAGCTTCTTTGCTTCCCAGTTACCTTGAGCTGAGCAGTTTTCTTCAACCATGCCCTTCCATCATGATGTTCTGCCTTGCCCTGGACCCAGAGCAATGGTGTTGGACGACAGTGTATTAAGAACTCTGACCCCATAAGCCCCAAATGACTTCCTCCTCTAAGCTGTTACTCTCAGGTATTTTGTCACAGAGGTGAAAAGCTGACAAATATATGCACGACCATTCTCATTTTGTTTTTCAGCTTGATTTATTAGTTTGTGAAAGATATGCATTAAAGTCTTTAATTGTGAATTGTGCACTTATCTTTTTTTCCCCTGTGATCCAAAAGTTTTTGAGTCTTATTTATTGTCTCTTGGTAGTTAAGTGCCTCTGTGTTGCTTAATGTCATATCTACTTTATTTATTTGTTTTTTAATTTTCATATACTATCCCTGTTGAAGTCTATGTATTATGACATTTAAATTATTATTAAAGCTCTCTCTTGATTAATGTTTACCAGATACATTTTCCTCTCATTTTGTCTTTACATTAGCTGTGACCTTTTATTTAAAAGTGTTACTTAGAACTACTTATACTTGAATATTATTTTATATGACTTTAGAACTGTAGCTTTTCAATTAATTACTATGCTGATATTTATTGCAATTACTGTCATATTATGACTTATTTCTGGCACCTTATTTTCTTTTCAATCCCTTTTACTATTTTATGCTGTTGTTTCCAATGGCTGTGCCATATTTTATTCTGCTGTTTTAAAATAAATGCATTGTCTTTTTTCCTTTCTAACTTGGGTCACATACACTCACCTTTTATTAATGTGTAATTGTTATAAGAATATGACCTTTAGTGGTATGTATTATAACTTATTTTCAAACTAACATGATTACATATACATCCTACGGTTGGCATAGAGGTTAAGTTAGCCATTTGATTAAAGATCTTAGCATAGAGAAACTGTTCAAGAAAGTCTCATTCTTCAATTCGGGTTGTTCACTGATGGCATAGCGGATAGAAAGTATTTGACAACTTCTAGGAAGAGAATCATTTTATTGTTAGATTCTTTTAGGAGCAGTGCAATTGAGTGATAATTTTTAATGTTAATATACCTGCTGTGGTATGCTAGAATTTTCTTCTACAGATGACATAGTGACCACTTCCTCCTCCACCAGAGGCTGACCAGTATCTACTATTGCACTTCCAGGTCTACTCTTATAGGATTTCTGACTTCCCTGTGCAGATTTCTTCTTAGAATATACTTCTGGCTCTTTTTTGGTTGATAGGTGACTTGAAAGAATTTGCTTGCTAGCTGAATGAAAGAAATAGTAAGTATAATATTAATATGTGATATGCACAACTATTACTAAAAACAGTTATATCCCTTTATATTATGTTCAGAGGGAGAGGTTTATCTTACCAAGATAAAAACTACCACCACTGGATTCTTTGGAATATTCTGGCTTTAAAGAAATCTACTCTAATAATATGTGACCTGCATAGAGTACTACATATTCTGAACAACCACTGATTTCTAAAAGAATATGTTACAATCTCTTATTCATTTGCTGTTGCATGAATGACACCACACACCAGGCAACTGGTTTCCTTTAATTTTTAATTTCTATATTAATTATTTTGTAATGAACAGATGATATAAGTACCACTGGGAGCAATAAAAAAGGTATCAAATGTTATTAATTAATTTTTCAAATATACTTGGAGGTACATTAAGTGAATGAGAAAGAAATTCCATTTCTAGTCATTACTGAATAATGAGCACTGGACAGATTCTCCTATCACAAAAAGAATGATAAAATTGGACAAAACTTATAAATCAACTCTTTTCAGCAACTGGACAATATACAGTCCAGGACTGTAATCCTTGAGAGTAAGAAAATGTACAAGGTGATCTCTCTACTTCCCCAGATTTCTGCCTGAAAGCACTCAGGCAGACACAGGAAGGTGCAGTCCTGAGCAGTAATGCTGCCGGGTTCAGAAATAAATATGGAGTTGGAAAGAACTATAGTTTGTCAACTGAGTAAGCAAAGAGACATATCTGAGCAGCAGAGGAGCTTAGGATATACACAAGGGTTCATTTGAATCTTTTGCTGAATTCTGAACTTCCTTTTTACAAACACTCAATAACTCCTGGCAGATCATAACTACTAGAAAAGATCTGGGGAGCAGGAGTGGGGAGTTAATGAAGATTCTGTTAGTTGCACAATAATATTGATGTTCTCACCTGCCAAAATGAAGTGAATTTAATAAACACGCAGAATATGCTGTTGAGACCCAAGGAAGTCCAAGCTTCAAGAACAGAGTTAGCCTCATGTTAGAGTAATGGCAACTCAGGACTGGATTCAAAATATCTCATGATCAAATCTTGGTAGAAGCACGCTAAATTGTTAATAAATCAACTAACTTCCAGAACATAGTTCAACATTCTTTCAATGAGGATAGCATAATCTAGATCATTAACAATGTTGCATGCACAGTGTACAATACATAATTGATCTGATATATTAAGAAACAGGAAATGTGACCACATCTGAAAAATAAAGTCAACAAAAGTAGAAGTAGGAGGATTGTGAGTTCAAAGTCAGCCCTAGAAATTTAGTGAGGCACTAAACAAGTAAGTGAGACCCTGTATCTAAATAAAAATACAAAATAGGGCTGGTGATGTGGCTCAGTGGCTGAGTGCCCTGAGTTCAATCCTTGGTGGAAAAAAAAAAAAAGGAGATACATAGCTGACCTAGATCATAGATGATGGATTTAACACACCTGTAATCCCAGCTATGTGGGAGGCTAAGGTAGAAGGATTACAAGTTTGAACCCACCCTTGGCAACTCAGCTAGACCCTGTCTCAAAATAAAAAATAAAAAGGTTAAGGATGTAGTTCAATGGCAAAAAAAAAAAAAAAAAGTCTGTGTGGGTTAAATCCCCAGTACTACCCATACACAAAATAAAAAACTTTTGCATAAGTTGTTAAGGGAAAAGATGAGAATATCTGATGAAAAATGCTGAACACCAACAAGAAAAATAAAATATATAAAGAATCAAAAGAAATCTATATTTAACTATGTATGAAATATAATTTCCTATCAAATTGAGAATAAAAGATCAGTGAACTTAAAGATAAGTAATAGAAATAATCTAAAAAGAAACATGGAGTGAAATAATGGATAGAGGCTAATGGTATGATATTGCAGTAGATTAAAAAGTGACCCTCACAAAACAAATACATGCACACAGCACATCAGTATATGACTTTACTTGACATAGGGTAGCTGTATCTGTAATTAAAGTATGGATCCTGAGATGACATCAATCTGGAATTATACTCATGCTAAATCCAACAATGGTGTCCTAGAAGAATCAGAAAAGAAGAAGATACAGAATCATAAAGAAAGACATGAGCCTTGTGAAGATTTTCGGTTTTTCAGGATGGTAAGAGAATATTTTTTGTTTGTTTGTTTATTGAGTTACCCAGATTGTAGTACAGTAGTCTCTCCTAATCTATAGGGATATGTTCCTAGACTCCTGTTTGATGCCTGAAACTGAGGATAGTAACAAACTCTAAGATGATATTTCCTTAGAAGACACAGAAACAAACCTATATAAATACAGTTATCTCATACTAGACAAAGGATCTAAAAACACATTGGAGAAAAGGTAGCCTCTTCAACAAATAGTGCTGGGAAAACCGGAACTCCATATGCAGCAAAATGAAATTAAACCTCTATCTCACCCTGCTCAAAACTCAACTCAAAGTGGGTGAAGGACCTAGTAATTAGACCAAAGACCTTAACCCTAATAGAAGAAAAAGGAGGCCCACATCTTCATCATGTTGGCTTAGGACCTGATATCCTAAACAAGACTCCTAAAGCACAAGAAATAAAATCAAGTATCAAAAATTGAAATGGATTTAAACTAAAAATGCTTCTTCTCAGTAAAAGAAACAACCAGTAATGTAAAGAGAGAGCCTTCAGGGTGGAAGAAAATCTATACCACATGCACATCAGATAGCACACTAATCTCCAGGATATATAAATGACTCAAAAAACTTAACACCGAAAAAACAAATAACCTAATCAATAAATGGGCTAAGGAGCTGAACAGACACTTCACAGAAGAAGAAATACAATCAATCAATAAATATATGAAAAAATGTTCAACATTTTTAGCAATTAGAGAAATGCAAATCAAAACGACTCTAAGATTTCATATCACCCCAGTCAGAATAGCAATTATCAAGAATACAAACAACAATAAATGTTGAAGAGGATGTAGGGGGAAAAGGCACACTCATACATTGCAGGTGGGACTGCAAACTGGTACAACCTCTTTGGAAAGCAATATGGAGATTCCTTAGAAAACTTGGAATGGAACCACCATTTGACCCAGCAATCCCACTCCTCAATATACACCCAAAGGACTTAAAATTGGCATTGTACAGTGTTGCAGCCACATCAGTGTTTATAGCAGATGAATTCACAATAGCTAAACTGTGGAATCATCCTAGATGCCCTTCAATAGATGAATGGATAAAGAAACTCGGATATATATACACACAATGTAATATTACTCAGCCTTAAAGAATAAAGAAATTATGGCATTTGTAGGTAAACTGAAGGGGTTGGATAATATCATGCTAAGTAAAATAAACCCAATCCCCCAAAACCAAAGGCCAAATGTTTTCTCTGATATGTGGATGCTGATGCGTAAAGGGGGTGGGGGTGGGGAAGTGACAAGGGAAGAATGGAGGAACATTGGATTGGGCAGAGGGGAAGGTAGGGGGTATGGGGTGGGAAAGTTGATGGAATGAGATGTACATTATTATCCTATGTAGATGTATTATTGCACAAATGTTGTGAAACTGCATCGCATATAACCAGAGAAATGAAAAGTTGTGTTCCATTGGTGTATAATGAGTCATAATGCATTCTGCTGTCATGCATAACTAATTAAAACAACAGCACCAAAAAAATTTTAAGATGGGCAATCAATAAAAGAAAAAAATCTTTCATTCACATATATATGATAAAATTATAAGTTAAGCACAATAAGAGATTAATTATAATAACAACAAAATATAATAACATACTGTATTAAGAGTTGTGTGGATGTAGTCTCTCTCTCTCTCTCTCTCTCTCTCTCTCTCTCTCTCTCTCTCTCTCTCCCTCTCTCTCTCTCTCTTATAGTATTTGTACTTTCACATTTTCACTTAAAGGAAACACTTTCCAAATCCAAATTTCCAACATCACTAGTCTTGGGTATTGGGACTATTATTAAGTAAAATAAGGGTTACATGAACCCAAACACTGTGATACCATGACAAAGATCAATGATGACCTGATAAGCTAGATAGGCACTGAGTGACTAATGGGCATGTAGTGTATAACGTGAGGACACACTGCAAAAAGGGATGATTTGCATCTTGGGCAAGACAAAGAAAAATGGTGCAAGATTTTATCAGACTACTCAAAATGGCACAAGAAAAATTGCTGTTGCTAGAATTTTCCATTTAAGATTTTTGAACCATACTTTATCATGGGTAACTAATTTAACTAATCTAGTTTGCTAAAGCAACCCAAGGAAAGTAATGCAGATATCAATGGTATGATGTACATATTTTTAGTCCTAGATGGAACTCCTATAAAAGTAAAATACTTAGAAATAAATTTTAAAAAATATTGCAGAATCTGCTCATTGGCAATATGAAAATTGCTGACAGAAATAGAAGACTAAAATAAATTGAGAGATACACCCATATTCATGAGCCAGAAAAACTCAAATTTTGTTAAGCTCTCCAAATTCGGCACAAGCAAAAATAAAAATTGAAAGCTAAGATTTTCAAGCAAATGTGTTTTCAGAATAAATTGATATTAAATCAATTGATTAAAATGGAGTCTAAAAGTAGACTCACACAGACATGGTCAATTGATTTTTGAATACTATCAAGGTAATTCAATAGGTAAAATATTGTATTTCCAACATACAATGCTAAGACAACTGGATATCCTCATGGGAGTAAAAAGAACATTTACCTCATTCCTGATATCATACATAGAAATTATTTCAAGATGGATCATAAAAGTAAACATATGTTAATATTATACAACTTATAAAATGAATCATGAAATAAATTATTTATCATCTTAGATGAAGCAATTTTTTATTAAATAAAACAAAAAATACTTGTAATTTTTTTAAAACAACAACTTTGACTTTATCAAAATTAAAAGATTCTGTACTAAAAGTTTACTGTTAAGGAATTAAAAAGAAAAGGCTTCGATTAGAAGATCATATTTGCAAACTATATATTTGATGAAGGGCTCTCTAGAATAAAAAGGATAGTTTAATAAGAATAGGGAAACTCATTAAAATATGGGTGTAATGTGTGCATAGAAATTCACTCAAGTTATATACATTTCAAAAACACATATAAATATTTTTAATCATTAAAATCATTAAATCCTTTAAATTAAAAAATAGAATTGCCTTTTAAAATACCACTTATATAGACATCATTTAGAAATATTCTGTGGACTGAGCAAAAGGATCCTTACTCTTTTGTGCACCTATTATTAAGTAAGCTTCATGGGCTTTCTTTATTGTTTGTTGTTGTTGCTGTTATTGTTATTTTTTTATTTTATTTTTTAAAATTTTTTATTACCGGGAATTGAACTCAGGGACATTCCACCACTGAGCCACATCCCCAGCCCTATTTGTATTTTATTTAGAGACAGGGTCTCACTGAGTTGCTTATTGTGAGGCTGGCTTTAAGCTCTCAATCCTTCTGTCTCAGCCTCCCAAGCCACTGGAATTGCAGGTCTGAGCCACTGCATCTGGCTTTGTTGTTATTTTTATTTATTTATTTTTAAATTAATTTCTTGTGGATATACACGATGTTGAGATTCACTGTGGTGTACTCCTGTATTTAGGAAAATTATGTGAGATTAATTCCACTTCCTGTCCTTTTCCTATGCCCCTTCTATCCCTTTATTGCCCTTTGTCTATTCCACTAAACTTCTGTTTTCCCCACTACCTGCCACTTTTACATGGGTTAGCTTCTACATATCAGAGAAAGCATGCAACCTTTGGTTTGGGGGATTGGCTTATTTCACTTAGCATGATAGTCTCCATTTCCATGCATTTACCAGCAAATGTCGTAAAATTATTCTTCTGTATGGCTGAGTAATACTTCATCATGTACATATACCACATTTTCTTTATCCATCTGTTGAAGGGCACCTAGGTTGGCTCCATAGCTTAGCTATTGTGAATGGTGGTGCTATAAACATTGATGTGGCTGTGTCACAGTAGAATACTAATTTAAAATCCTTTGTATATATACAGAGGAGTCAGATAACTGGGTCAAATGGTGGTTCCATCCCTAGTTTTTTGAGGAATCCCCGTACTGCTTTATAGAGTGGTTGCACCAATTTGCAGTCCCACCAGCAATGTACGAGTGAAACATTTCCCCCACATTCTTGCCAACATTCATTACTAGTTGTGTTCATAAATTAACATTCTGACTGGAATGGCATGGAATCTCAGTATAGTTTTAATTTTCATTTCTCTCATTGCTGGAGATGTTGAACATTTAGATGTACTGTTGTTCTGGATAGAACTTTGTATTAGGAAAAGAAAAAGGCTTGCACTAATAATTTCTGTGTAAAGTGGTTGGATATCAGAGTATTTGCAGTGGCGTGCAACTCAGCCCACTCTTCCTAACCTTGCCCACCCACAGTTGTTAGGGAGAGAAGGAAAGGGGTCAATAGTCTGTGTCGCCAGTTTATGTCTATTTTGCTTGGTAGGTCCAGATATGACCAAACCCCCCAAAAGCCCACATATACATATTAGACTGAAAATAGGTACAAAACTTATTTTATATATAAAAAGAAATTTATTTTTAGCAGTTTGCTAGCACACTGAAGATAATCAACACTAGCTCTATTTGGAAGCAGCACCCAGGAAGCATGCTGATAACCAAATAGCTATGCAAAGGTCAAGTAGAAGATATAATCAATTACAGAAATATAACAGGATGGCAGAAAAAAATTCTGCATATCAAAACAAATGTAAGTAGATTGTATCCTGTATTCAAAGTCTAGAATCTTGTATTGAACAGAAAAAAACTCTATAAGAGAAAGTAATAACCTAATTTTAAACTTATATTAATTTTAATAAATAGAATATTATAAAAACAATAAATTAGAAATAAAAGAAAGGCAAAAGGTCTTTCAAGATGAGAACATTCTTCTTATTATTAAAGCCCATAAAGAAGAAAATAAATTTTTATTTTTCTTCAAGGCGAAGAGTCTTTAAAGTATAATTATAACCAGTCTGCTGATAGTCATAGCCTAATTTGAAACACAAATGTCAGTGGCATCAAATAATGGGTTTTTAAAAATATTTTATTCTACTACCAATTTTTACTGATTTATATGGTAACTTGCTGTCTTATCTTTAAACCTTTAAAAAATGTTACAAAAAACATAATTTATGGATCCAGATCCCCCTGTCCAAAAGGCACACTTACACTGGGAGCTCACAGTTTTCTCACTCCCCAGGAAGTTAAATGCTGGGATGAGAGCTTGGCCTTTTCCAATGGAGGTCACCATGGTTTCTTCATTTTCTAGCACCTGAAGCTTGATGAATACGTCTGGCTTGGATGTACGTACCTGTATTGTAAGAGGATGCTGTAATGCCACTTTAACACAATACCTATTGGGAAAAATATGAACTTCATAAGCAAGTGCATTGTTTTTCTTCAAGTCGGTAAACAAAATAGCATAATTTTCTAAAAGCATTGTCAAAAAGTAAAACCACGCTGTGAAGTCCTCTTTAGCCAAGGATCCCAATATGGTAGGGTGAAACAAAATGAGTCTTCTTTTATCATCCTTAAATCCCCAAGTAGGAAATGCAAATTTTTGTTTGCATATGATGAGCCGCTTTTGAAACTTGTCAGACCCAAAAGCCACCATACTTCACAGAGCTGCAACCTGCTACTACCACACCAACTCATTCCACCAGATCCTCCTTCACGTTGCACAAAGAGCACAGCTTACAGAGGCAGAAGCCTTCCATGCATCATTCTTCAGTGTTCTCATTTGAGCAAACACACAGAGAAGCTGAAATAGCACCCACAGCCTCCACCATCCCCCTTTTTCCTATATTTGAGAAACCTCAAAATCTAAAACATGCAATCTAACCCATACTTTCTAACTCCTCCTTGGTGCCACTGAAGAGTTGTAGGGGCCTTGTTTGTTTTGTCTTATTTTGTTTTGTTTTCATTTTTCTATTTCTAGTGATTTCTTACAAATGCTCAGGACTTTATCAACTTTCCACTTCTCTACAAACTTGCCCTTCTGAGTGTCCGGCTACCTGTATCATAAACACCCTCTCTTTGTTCCTCCTCGTCATTAACATTCCTACATGTGCAGTTGAAGCAAATACATCCACCTTGCAGTCCGGATGGCCACACTTCCTTTCTGGGAGCCATCTCAGTAGATCACCTATTTCTGCTCTTCTCACCGTGTCACTTTCTGTAGTCTGCTCTGTCACCAACCCAGGCGCTAAACATGTTCTTGTCAAGATGTCAAGCAGCTTGTCACTACTGTATACAAACTTCAGTTCTCGTCTTCCTTGACCTCTCAAGAGAACTTGACAGGGTTGATTCTATCTTCATTTCCTCCTGCTTTAAAAATCCCCCCCCCGCCCCCCAAGAGCAGAGCAACATTCCCTCTTTTTTTTCAGGACTGCTCTTTACAGGCTTCTCAGACATTGACATTCCCACAAATATCAGAGAATCCTAATGTTCTTTTCTGAGTCTGACTCTCATTTTATACAATTTCCTGGGTACCTCACGAGCCAAAACAGAAAAACAATTTTCAAATAAAAGTGTCCTACCAACCATATACCCGTGTCACGTGGCTATTTTGCTTGTCTACTCTATTAAACCGCTAGGAAGGAGTTAATTGTCTTCCTGTTGACCACCACCTTACACATGACTTTCTCCCTCTGTATCCTCTACTGCATAAGTGGCACTATCCAAATATGTGTCAAGCCCCAGGTATTCCAAGAAATCAAGGCTCTCAGTTTTTGCCTTGATTTGTTAAAAATCCTTTTTCCTCTCTCCAGATCCAGGTCACTATAATGGACTGAACTGCGTCCCCTCCTCTCACAAAAGATGTTTTATAGTTCTCATCACCCCATGCCTCACAATGTCACATTATTTGGAGATAGGAGTTTTCAGAGGTAATCAAGTTAAAATGAGGTCATTTGGGAAAAAGTCCTAATGGAACATAACTGGTGGTTTTATAATAAAGAGGGGGAATTTAGGAATAGAGTCACATAAGAGAAACACCATGTAGAAATTGAAGCAGAAATTGGGGTGCTGATCCACAAGCCAGGTAGCACCAGCAATTATCACACCAAACCACAGGATGCCAGGAAAAGTGAAAGAACAGATTCTCTGCACAGCCCTTAAGAGTGGCCCACCCTGCTGACACCTGGTGATTTCAGACTTGGAGCTTCCAGAGCTGTGAGACAATGCACTTCAGTTGTTTAAGCCCAGTGTGTGGAACTCTATAATGCTACTTAAAATGATCAGAATTATAAAACTCCAGTTATGATTCTAATAATGTTCAACTGGGACACTATATTAAAATACAGCAAAATTCTAACAATAGTCATTTCTAGGTTGTCTGGTTATGGATGACTTTTCTTTACTTAGTAATATATTTATATATTTTCCAAATTTTCTGTGCATAATAGTATGTTGTGGTTTAAATGTGAACTATCCCCTAAAAGCTCATGTGTGAGACAAATGCAAGAGGGAAAATTAGTATTCCAACAATGCACTCAACACCAACAAATATTTAATGAAGGCCAATTATGTATCAGGTGCTGTGTGCTAAGTCCCACATTGAAGACATGCGTTTGGCCTTCCATTAATGTTAATTCACATAGAAGTTCATGGGAAGGTAATTAGCTAAATTTGTATGTCATATTCTCAGAAAGAATAAAGGACTTGAACATCACCTGAATGAACTATATCTAGAATCTTTAATGCAAAGATTTTATTGATGAATATTATTATTAAAATGATAAATTTTTCTAAGTGTAGAAGTGGAGAGAGAATATCTCATGATAAGAGGAAAAACAAATACACAATAAAACTGTATGGTCTATATGTCAGGATGAGCTCTTTAGTTCCAGTGAGAGGTTTCACTGTGCTTGATGACTGGGTGAGGCTGATGAACTCCATTCTTTGTGATCTGGATTTTATTCTGTAATTGGTGAGACACTGTCAAAGATTTTGTGGTAGGGAAATCACATTTAAATATGAGTATTAGAAAGGTGATTGCTCTGGAATAAAGTATGAGTATATAAGTGAATAAAGGGAGAATGATAGAGTAAAAAATGGAATATAATGGAATCATAGATTTCAGAAACAACAGTTTTATAGCTTAAACATAATAAAGGCCTGAAGTAGTGCAGGGACATTGAGAATAGAGAGGAGGGAGAGCCGAGACATTTCAGAATTAGAATCAACAGAACCAGCTAATGAAAGAGCTTGGAATCCATGCACAGGATATTCAAGGAGAGTATAGATAAGCATAAAAGGGTCAAGGTGACAGGTGGAAGAGAAACCCCACCAGGAACTGAGATAGAGCAGAGACGGAGCTGAACAAGGAGAAAGAAGTATCAAGGAGAATGTGTAACTAAAATCAAGTAAGATGACGTCTAAGAAAACATCATTAACATTATGTACAATCATGTAGTCTTGATCCTGTGAAACACCCATGTAATCACATTACTCTAAATTCATTCTTTCTAAATGAGTATAGAAATTGAAATTCAAAACTGATGCAGGATTTTCCTGCAGAATTATTTTTTATCCAGAAATATTAATATTTTTAAAATGATGCCTCTCCCCATCTATCATATACTTATACCTGAATAAAATTTTCTTATCATTGGGTATGTAGTAATCTCTGATTTCTTTTATGGTGAAGGTATTGCAAGGTGATTCCCGGGAGAGGCATGGGAGTGGAGTGTAAGAACCAATGAGGCGTAGCTTCCATCGAGAGCTTGCTGCATACATGTCACCGGTAAATGCTTCAGCCACAAATGTGTATCCCTTCTATAAGAAAGAGCAATTACACAGACAGGACTTATATTGTCACTGTTCTCTTAACTATATAATATAGATTATAATATTAAAATGCTTTACTATCTTGATATACATATAGATCCCAAGATCTCTTAATACACATAGAACCATTTTCAGTAGGCCTTGAAATTCCTCTTAGAAAGTATCATCTTGAACATGGCGGCGGGCGTGGAGAGATCAAGTCTTTGACCTCTTCAGCTGTGCAGGCACAGGGAGTCGTAAACAGCCTAATTCTGTTTGCTCAGGATCACTAGGCAATGCTGAACTGACGTGGATCTGGGGCGAGCTGTTTGGGCCTCTCAGAACACACACTGAACCTGGATCGGCTGAATTCAAGCTCCCATTCGCCTGCTTCCCGCAGACAAACAGCTGTGACTCAGCACTAATCCATCCGGCTGAAACAACCGGTCAGCCCTTCTGATCCTACGGAGGTAAATGCCAACCGAGCCTTCATAGGTAGTGGCTACAGGATTGAAACAGGGCTTGGGAGAGACAGTAAGGACCCACCCATTACATTGGTCACCCGGCAAAGGGAAACGAACTGTCGCCATTTGCAAGAGATACCACCATGGCAGACAACTGACGTCATGAGACTGCGGCGGAGGAGATAACTTCATTGAAACCTGCGGCTACAGGTGTGTAATTCCCTAGCCTTCCCTCTCCACACATCGGGGAAACCTTAAGGGCCAATCTCAGCTCTCCTGTAAGGGCCCCTCCCAGCTCTCCCGTGAGCACGGTACCCAGACCGAGGGAATTAGAGGTGGCGCGGGACCCGCGGCGCGGGACTACCGCTCCCACCAGTGCTGACAGCTGAGGTCTCTTGCACCAGCTACCGGGGGTGTGGCTACCAGAGGGGCAGGAAAATTCGCTGAGGATTCTCAGCCCCAAGCTCTACAAACTTAGGGTCTGAGGGAATGGCAAACTGGAAGAGTGTGCCCAGTCATTCATGACAACAGGGCTCCCGGGAGCAGCAGACCTGGCGTGTACCCAGTATTGTGGTGAGCGGCACCCGTGAGAGGGACCTGGCTAGAGGATAAGTGGGGAAGTGACTAGACACAAGAGGACGCCCTAGGCACCCAGGATTGGAGACTCGCCCAGTCTGGGAGGAGGAGCTGCTGCACAGTGATTAGTTTCCGCGTATTGACAGGAGAAGCTTGGCCTGGTGGTCACAGCGCCACCTACTGGAAGAGAAGTTAATCAAACTCTAAGACTGCATTTATTGTTTTTTTTTTTTTTGTTGGTGTTGTTTTTTGTTGTTGTTGTTGTTGTAGTTGTTTAATTTTGATTTAGGGTTTTCTTTCATTTTCATTTTTCTTTCTTGTTTTTTTAATTTTTTTTCCATTTTTTTTAATTTTTTTTTATTTTTTTATTTTTTTTTCTTCCAATTTTAATTTTTTTTATTATTTAAAAAATTTTTTTTCTTTTTTTATTTCCTACTTTTTTTCTTCTTTTGTCTTTTCATTTCTTTTCAATTATCTTATCCCCCCTTCCTTGAATTCTACCGGCTTACTCTCATTCTCTTTAGTGACTTTTTCCCTTCCCTTCTAATACCTTTCCTCCCAAGCATCAAATAAATTTATAGGAGTAAACAGTAACTCAGCAGTCAAACAGAACAAGAAGTAACATGAGCAGCTTCAAAAAGCAAGGAATAAAAGGAGTACAAACAATGCAGGACAGCCTAAATATTCAGGAGGACTTAGAGTCATCAGAAAAATGGTCATATAAAGAACTCAAGGAACACCTTAGACAGATGGAATGGAACCTTAAAGAGGATACGAGACAGCAAATTCAAGCAGCGAAAGAACACATTGAGAATGTATTACACAAACAGATAAAAGAAGAAGTTAAGCACCTTTATCAGGAGATAGAGATTATAAAAAAGAATCAAACCATAATCTTAGAAATGAAGGAAACTATAAACCAAATTAAAAACTCAATTGAGAGTATCACTAACAGAGTGGAGCAAGTAGAAGCCAGAACGTCAGATAATGAAGACAAAATATTTCATCTTGAAAAGAGTCTAGCCAACTCAGAAAGGCTGGTAAAAAATCACGAGAAAAACATCCAAGAGTTATGGGGTAACATAAAAAAGCCAAACTTACGAGTCATCAGGATAGAAGAAGGTACAGAGATTCAAACCAAGGGAATGAGTAACCTGCTGAATGAAATAATTACAGAAAACTTTCCAGAAATAAAAAAGGAAACAGATATACAAATTGAAGATGCATACAGGACACCGAGCACACAAAATCACAGTAGACCAATGCCAAGACACATTGTTATGAAGATATCCAATATACAGAACAAAGAGAAGATATTAAAAGCTACAAGAGAAAGGAGACAGATTACATTCAGGGGTAAACCAATAAGGTTAACAACGGATTTTTCATCACAGACACTGAAAGCAAGAAGGTCATGGAACAATGTATTTCAAACACTGAAAGACAATGGATGCCAACCAAGAATTCTGTATCCAGCAAAATTAAGCTTCAGGTATGACAACGAAATAAAAATCTTTCATGATAAACAAAATTTAAAAGAATTTGCAGCCAGAAAACCAGCATTGCAAAACATTTTGAGCAAAACACTACACGAGGAAGAAATGAAAAACAATAACCAAAACCATCAGAGGGAAGTGCCTCGGTAAAGACAGAGGGCGAGGGGAAAAATAATCATGGAGAAACAAACTAAATTTTTTTTTTAAAAAAAAGGATAAATAATCAAACATGGATGGAAGTACAAACCATATATCAATAGTAACTCTGAATGTTAATGGCTTAAACTCTCCAATAAAGCGACATAGGCTGATATCATGGATTAAAAAAACAAATCCAACAATATGCTGCCTACAGGAGACACATCTGATTGGAAAAGACATACACAGGCTGAAGGTGAAAGGATGGGAAAAAATATACCACTCACACGGTCCTCGTAAGCAAGCAGGGGTGGCCATCCTCATATCGAATAAAATCGACTTCAAGACTAAGTTAATAAAAAGGGATAAAGAAGGACATTATATACTGTTAAAAGGAACCATTCACCAACAAGACATAACAATTATCAATATTTATGCACCTAATAATGGCGCTGCGACATTCATAAAACAAATTCTCCTCAAGTTCAAGAATCAAATAGACCACAACACAATAATTATGGGTGACTTCAACACACCTCTCTCACCATTGGACAGATCCTCCAAACAAAAGTTGAATAAGGAAACTATAGAACTCAATACCACAATCAATAACCTAGACTTAACTGACATATATAGAATATATCAACCATCATCAAATGGATATACTTTTTTCTCAGCAGCACATGGATCCTTCTCAAAAATAGACCATATATTATGCCACAGGGCAACCCTCAGTAAATATAAAGGGGTGGAGATAATACCATGCATTTTATCTGATCATAATGGAATGAAACTGGAAATAAATGATAAAAGAAGGAAGAAAAAATCCTACATCACATGGAAAATGAACAATATGTTACTGAATGATCAATGGGTTACAGAAGACATAAAGGAGGAAATCAAAAAATTCTTAGAGATAAATGAAAATACAGAGACAACATATCGGAATCTATGGGACACAATGAAAGCAGTTTTAAGAGGAAAATTCATCGCCTGGTGGTCATTCCTCAAAAAAAGAAAAAACCAACAAATAAATGAGCTCACACTTCATCTCAAAGCCCTAGAAAAGGAAGAGCAAAACAACAGCAAATGTAGCAGAAGGCAAGAAATAATTCAAATCAGAGCGGAAATTAATGAAATTGAAACAAAAGAAACTATTGAAAAAATTAACAAAACTAAAAGTTGGTTCTTTGAAAAAATAAATAAGATCGACAGACCTTTAGCCATGCTAACAAAGAGAAGAAGAGAGAGAACTCAAATTACTAACATACGGGATGAAAAAGGCAATATCACAACAGATGCTACAGAAATACAGAAGACAATTAGAAATTATTTTGAAAACCTATATTCCAATAAAATAGAAGATAGTGAAGACATCGATAAATTTCTTAAGTCATATGATTTGCCCAGACTGATTCAGGAGGATACACACAATTTGAACAGACCAATATCAATGGATGAAATTGAAGAAGCCATTAAAAGACTACCAACTAAGAAAAGCCCAGGACCGGACGGGTATACAGCGGAGTTTTACAAAACCTTTAAAGAAGAATTAATACCAATACTTTTCAAGTTATTTCAGGAAATAGAAAAAGAGGGAGCTCTTCCAAATTCATTCTATGAGGCCAACATCACCTTGATTCCGAAACCAGACAAAGACACCTCAAAGAAAGAAAACTACAGACCAATATCTCTAATGAACCTAGATGCAAAAATCCTCAATAAAATTCTGGCGAATCGAATACAAAAACACATCAAAAAAATTGTGCACCATGATCAAGTAGGATTCATCCCTGGTATGCAAGGCTGGTTCAATATACGGAAATCAATAAATGTTATTCACCACATCAATAGACTTAAAGATAAGAACCATATGATCATCTCAATAGACACAGAGAAAGCATTCGACAAAGTACAGCATCCCTTTATGTTCAAAACACTTGAAAAACTAGGGATAACAGGAACATACCTTGACACTATAAAAGCTATCTATGCTAAGCCTCAGGCTAGCATCATTCTGAATGGAAAAAAGTTGAAGGCATTCCCTCTAAAATCTGGAACAAGACAGGGATGCCCTCTATCACCACTTCTATTCAATATAGTTCTTGAAACACTGGCCAGAGCAATTAGACAGACGAAAGAAATTAAAGGCATAAAAATAGGAAAAGAAGAACTTAAATTATCACTATTTGCAGATGACATGATTCTATACTTAGAAGACCCAAAAGGGTCTACAAAGAAACTACTAGAACTAATAAATGAATTCAGCAAAGTGGCAGGATATAAAATCAACACGCATAAATCAAAGGCATTTCTGTATATCAGCGACAAAACTTCTGAAACGGAAATGAGGAAAAACACTCCATTCACAATATCCTCCAAAAAAATAAAATACTTGGGAATCAACCTAACAAAAGAGGTGAAAGATTTATACAATGAAAACTACAGAACCCTAAAAAGAGAAGTAGAAGAAGATCTTAGAAGATGGAAAAATATACCCTGTTCATGGATAGGCAGAACTAACATTATCAAAATGACGATATTACCAAGAGTTCTCTATAGGTTTAATGCAATGCCAATCAAAATTCCAATGGCATTTCTTGAAGAAATAGATAAAGCAATCATGAAATTTATATGGAAAAATAAAAGACCCAGAATAGCAAAAGCAATTTTAAGCAGGAAGTGTGAATCAGGTGGTATAGCGATACCAGATTTCAAACTATATTACAGAGCAATAGTGACAAAAACAGCATGGTACTGGTACCAAAACAGGCGAGTGGACCAATGGTATAGAATAGAGGACACAGAGACTAATCCACAAAGTTACAACTATCTTATATTTGATAAAGGGGCTAAAAGCATGCAATGGAGAAAGGATAGCATCTTCAACAAATGGTGTTGGGAAAACTGGAAATCCATATGCAAAAAAATGAAACTGAATCCCTTCCTCTCGCCATGCACAAAAGTTAACTCTAAATGGATCAAGGAGCTTGATATCAAATCAGAGACTCTGCGTCTGATAGAAGAAAAAGTTGGCTCTGATCTACATATTGTGGGGTCGGGCTCCAAATTCCTTAATAGGACACCCATAGCACAAGAGTTAATAACAAGAATCAACAAATGGGACTTACTTAAACTAAAAAGTTTTTTCTCAGCAAGAGAAACAATAAGAGAGGTAAATAGGGAGCCTACATCCTGGGAACAAATTTTTACTCCTCACACTTCAGATAGAGCCCTAATATCCAGAGTATACAAAGAACTCAAAAAATTAGACAATAAGATAACAAATAACCCAATCAACAAATGGGCCAAGGACCTGAACAGACACTTCTCAGAGGAGGATATACAATCAATCAACAAGTACATGAAAAAATGCTCACCATCTCTAGCAGTCAGAGAAATGCAAATCAAAACCACCCTAAGATACCATCTCACTCCAGTAAGATTGGCAGCCACTATGAAGTCAAACAACAACAAGTGCTGGCGAGGATGTGGAGAAAAGGGTACTCTTGTACATTGCTGGTGGGACTGCAAATTGGTGCGGCCAATTTGGAAAGCAGTTTGGAGATTCCTGGGAAAGCTGGGAATGGAACCACCACTTGACCCTGATATTGCCCTTCTCGGACTATTCCCTGAAGACCTTAAAAGAGCATGCTACAGGGATGCTGCCATATCGATGTTCATAGCAGCACAATTCACAATAGCTAGACTGTGGAACCAACCCAGATGCCCTTCAATGGATGAATGGATAAAAAAAATGTGGCATCTATACACAATGGAGTACTATGCAGCAATAAAAAATGACAAAATCATAGAATTTGCAGGGAAATGGATGGCACTAGAGCAGATTATGCTTAGTGAAGCTAGTCAATCCCTAAAAAACAAATACCAAATGTCTTCTTTGATATAATGAGAGCAACTATGAACAGAGCAAGGAGGAAGAGCAGGAAGAAAAGATTAACATTTAACAGAGTCATGAGATGGGAGGGAAAGGGAGAGAAAAGGGAAATTGCATGGAAATGAAGGGAGACCCTCATTGCTATACAAAATTACATATAAGAGGTTGTGAGGGGAATGGGAAAATAAACAAGGAGAGTAATGAATTACAGTAGATGGGGTAGAGAGAGAAGAAGGGAGGGGAGGGGAGGGGAGGGGGGATAGTAGGGGATAGGAAAGTTAGCAGAATACAACAATTACTAATTGGGCATTATGTAAAATTGTGGATGTATAACCAACGTGATTCTGCAATCTGCATTTGGGGTAAAATTGGGAGTTCATAACCCACTTCAATCTAATGTATGAAATATGATATGTCAAGAGCTTTGTAATGTTGTGAACAACCAATAAAAAAAAAAGAAAGTATCATCTTAAATTTTTTCAGGAAAATTATTAACTTTTTTTTGTGTGTGGTTCCTTAAAAATAAAATAAAGTACTTTATTGTGATAGATAGTTCTATGCTTTCTTTTAATTCCCCTAATGCTTCCTAAGGCAAATTTTAAAATGATTACATCATTCTGGAATAGCTCAATGGCTTCTTATTTGAGTTCCCACTCTCAAAGACACATCTTTCTCAAATACTGAGATGAAGAAATCAAGAATTCATAAGTGGAGTTCACTTGAGATGGCTATGAAAGCTATGGAAATAACAGTGCATCTGATTCCAGTGAGCCTGGATTCGTATACCGAGATGAGCTCTTGAGATTGGAGAAAACAGACTATTAAAGAATATAGGAAATTGACTACTTCATTATAGATAAAAGCTTGGTTCAACGTAATTGGATATTTGGTCAAAAGAATCAATTAATCACAGCTTGATATAACAAGATGTAAAATTTCAAAGAAATTCAGGGTTTATAAATCTAAATGATCCTAATAAGGAATAAAAAGAGTTGTCTTCCAGTTATTCTGTTACAGAGGAAACTCTGATGCTTTTAGATTTCCAGAAACAAAAATTTGTATACAAACAATCTAGAATGAATAGATAAAATCTCAGTAGCTATCTAGGGATATCAGCCAGAAATCCAATATTCATAATGAGATGAGAATTCCAATAATGATAAGAAACTCTTGATATCATGTTTGGGACAAATAAAAATTACATATGCAAAAGTCTATTTATTCACAAAGTATAATATGCACGGATTTATTGCTATTCTTATGTTTGAGTTTACTGTATTAATGCATTTAAAGAACAAAACATTGACTCTTGTGTTTGTAATTTTAAGAGAAAAAAAGTTAGAGAATCATCTGAGAGATATTGGCAAGTGAAAATCAAAGATAAACCAGTGCTAGGATTATAAGACAGGAGCTGGCTATGCTAAATGACTTTAGAACTATTAGAATAAAAGAGTTACATAATAAGGTACCAAGAATTGAGAAATCTCATAGCTGAGTATTCTAGAACATACTGTATGGTCTTGAAGAATCATGAAAAGAAAGAGAGCAAACTATTCTATTTTTTAATTAAAATGTACCTGCAAACTAGGACTAGTAAGTTTAATATTTAATAATGATTTTTTACCAAAGTTGTACAGCAGATGATAAAAAGGATGCCTCATGAAAAACCAAAAGAAGAAGAAATCAGATTTCTAAAACCAACATGAATTTATGAGGTCAAGAACTAACTTATTTTTCTCTTTCTCTCATTTTTTTCTTTTTCTTTTCTTTTTTCTTTTTCTTTCTTTTTCTTTTCTTCCTTTCTTTTTCTTTTCTTTCTTTCTTTTTTTTTTTTTTTGCAGAATAGCATTCCATTGTGTAAAGATATTGCATTTTCTTTATCCATTCTTCTTGCTAAAGGATAACTGGGCAACTAGGCTGATTCCATGTACTGGTCATTGTGACTACTGCTGAAACAGGAAAAAGGTGCACACATCTCTTTGAGGGGAATAAAAATGTCACCTCCTTTGGATATATGGCCAGTAAAGGAATCAGTGGATCATATGGAGTTCTATTTTTAGTTTTTTGAGGAATCTGCAAATAGTTTTCCATATTGGCTATACTACTTTACATTTCCACCAATAGAGTACAAGAATAGAATTCCCTTTTCTCTGCATGCTTGCCAGCATCTGTTATTGTCTTCCTGATGATAGCCATTCTACTTCATTCTAAATGAAATAATATTTCATTGTGATATTGAGTTGGATCTCTCTGATGATTATTGAAATTGAGTGCTTTTTTTACATACTTGTTGGTCATTTGTGTGTTTTCTTTAGAGAATTGTCTGTTATTTTTTTAGCCCATTTTTAGTTGGTTTTTTTTTATTGGTGTTCATCTGTGTATTGGTCAGCTTTTTCACTGCTGTGATTAAAAGACCTGACAAGAACAATTTTAGAGGAGGAAAAGTTTATTTGTGGGCTCATGGTTTCAGAGGTCTCAATCCATAGACAGCAGGCTCCATTCCCCTGGGCTCAAGGTGAGGCAGAACATCTTGGTGGAAGAGTGTGGTGGAGGGAAGCAGCTCACATGATGATTAGACATCAGAGACACACACCTCTTGTCAGATATAAAATATGTACGCCAAAGGCATGTCCCCAGTGACCCACCTCCTCCAGCCACACCCTACCAGGCTTCAGTTTCCACTCAGTCATTCCCATCAGGGAATTCATTCACTGCTTGGGTTAAGGCTCTCATACCCGATCAGTTCTCCTTTAAACCTTCTTGCATTGCCTCACACATGATCTTTGGGAGACACTTAATAACTAAACCATAACAGGCTGTTTTAGTACCTTGTATATTCTGGATGTCATCATATACATCCCTTGTTGGATGTATCATTTGCAAATATGTTCTCTCTTTCTGTAGATTGTTTCAATCCTCCTTCTTGTTTCCTTTGCAATGTGAAAGCTTTTTAACTTGATATACTCTCATCTCTCTATTCTTACTTTGGTTGCCTGTGCTATGTAAAAAATCGTTGCCTATGCCATTGTCTTGCAGTGTTTCCTCCATTTTCTTATGGTAATAATTTCATATTCCAGATTTAAGATTTGGGGCTTTGATCCATTTTTAGTTGATTTTTGTATATGGTGAGAGAAAGGGATCCAGTTTCATTCTTCCACATATGCCATACAGTTTTCCCAGCACGATTAATTGAAGAAACTGTCTTTTCCGCTGTATATTCTTGGTACCTTTGTCAAAAATCAGTTGCAGATGAGCATGATTGATTCCTGAGTTCTTTATTCTATTCCATTATTCTATGGGTTTGTTTTTAAGCTACTATCATATTGTTGTAGTACCCAGAACTTTGTATTATGTTTTGAAGACAAGCATTATGCCTCTAGGTTTTTGTTTGTTTGTTTTTCTCATTTGTGTATCAATTTGTCTATTCTGTTTTGTTATTGTTGTTTTATGGAATTTTAGGGATTTTTTTTCTATTTCTGTGAAAAAAGTCATTGAAATTTTGATGGGAATTACATTGAACCTTTAGATTACTTTGGACAGTCTGGTCATTTTAACAATATCAGTTCTTCCAATCCATGAATATGAATATGAACATGTATTATCTATCTTTCTGTCTTCCTTTCTTTCCCCTCTTTCCTCTCTCTCTCTTGCTGTCCTCTATAATGTCTTTCTTCAGTGTTTTACAGTTTTCATTGTAGAGCTCTTTCACTTCCTTGGTTAAGATTGTTCCTAAGTCTATTTGTTTTGTAGCTGATGTGAATGAAATTGCTTTAATTTCTTTTTAAACAGGTTCTTTATTTGGGTACAGAAATGTGACTATTTTGTTGATTTTTTATCTTGCTACTTTGGTGAATTTATTTATGGTAAGGTCCAACAATTTTTAGAGTATTTAGGCTTTTCTATCTAGAGAATCATGTCATCTGCAAACACAGATAATTTAACTTCATCTTTTCTAATTGGATTCCTTTATTTATTTCTCTTGCCTAATTGCTCGTGGTAAAACTTCTAGTAATATATCAAATAAGAGAGATAAATTAGATATCCTTGTCTTGCTCCCAATCATAGAGGAAACACACTTTCAGTTTTTCCCCATTCAGTATATTACCTGTCTGATTATACTATATTTTGATTTTATGATTTTGAGGTAGATTATTTCTAGGCCTAATTTCTTGAGAGTTCTTTTATGAAGGGATATCAATTATCATGAAATGCTTTTTCTGTGTTGATTAAAGTGATCATATGTTTTTCTCTTTCATTTTGTTGATGTGTTGTGTCACATTTATGGACTCGTGTATGATGAACTATCCTTTTGTCCCCGGACAAATCCTACTGGTCATGGTATATAGGATCTTTTTAATACACAGTTGAATTCAGTTTTCTAATATTTTTATTGAGGGTTTTTGCATCTACGTTCATCAAGGAAATAGATCTGTAGTTTGTTGTTGTTGTTGTTGTTGGGTGTTTGGTATAAGGGTAATGATGGTCTCATAAAAAGAGTTTGGCAAAGTTCCTTCCATTTCAATTTTTGTGAACAGTTTAAGAATTGGGCTTAGTTCTTCATTAAATGTTTTCTAGACTGCACCTCTAAAGCCATTGGGTCCTAGACTTTTATAGAAGAGAGATTTTAAATAATTTTTAGTTATTATAATCTCATTACATATATGTTTATAATTAATATTAGATTGTTTCTCTTCTATTCAAATTAGGCAGGTTGTATGTATTTTAAAATTTATTTCTTTTAGGTTTTCTGTTTTTGAAGCATATACTTAATTGTTCAAGGTAGTTTCTTCTTATTATTATTTTTTATATTTCTGTGGTATCAGTTGCAAGGTCTCCTTTTTGCCTCTCACTTTATTTGAAGTCTCTCTCTCTCTCTCTCTCTCTCTCTCTCTCTCTCTCTCTCTTGGTTAGTCCAACTAAAGTTTTGTCAATTTTATTAATCCTTTAAAAAAACAAAACAAACAAAGCTCTGTTGTTCACTGATCATTTGAACTTTTTTGTTTTGATTGATTGATTCTCTGATCTTTATTCTTTCTTTCCTTTCACTAACTTTATTGACTTTTTGTAGGTCTTTCAAGTGCTTTGTTACATTGTTAAGACATTTCTAGGTTTTGGTGTATGCATTATTGGTATAAATTTCCCTCTGTCCTGCTTTTACTGTATCCCAAAGATTTTGGTATGTTTGTTTTCAATTTCATTAATTTCTATAAAGTTTTTTTCCCTTTTAATTTCTTCCATTTTTGATTGGTCATTTAGGAACATGCTATTTAATTTTTACTTATTTATATATTTTCCATTCTTCTTGTTGATTTGTAATACTAATCTGAGAAGATACATGATATGATTTATTTTTAAAAAATTATTGAGCCTTGATTTGTGACCTAATATACGATCTATGATCTATCCTGGAGAATGTTCGATGTGTTAATGAGAAGAATGTGTATTCTACTGCTATTGGATGGAATGTTCTGTAAATCCTGTTAGGTCCATTTTATCTATAGTATGGTTCAACTCAGATGTTTATGTTTTTTAATTGTCCCTCCTATGATACAAGTGAGGTATTGAGGTTCTACACTATCCTTTCATTAGAGTCTATCTCTTTCTTCAGGTTAAATAATATTTGCTTTATGTTCTTAGGTGATCCTAAGAACATATATGTTTATAATTAATATATCTTCTTATTGAATTAACCTTTTTACTAATATATAATAAGCTTCTTTGTCTCTTTTTACAGTTTTGCATGATTTATCTATTCTAAACCCTTCACTTTTATTGTGTGTACCTTTAACAGTGAAGAGAGTTTTTGTAGGCAGCATATTTATTTAGATCTTGTGGTTTTTTTGTTCATTTATCCAGTTTATGTCATTTGATTAGTTAATTTTAGTCCATTTACACTAAGGAATATTATTGATAGTATGAGCATATTCCTGTAATTTGGTTAATTGTATTCTGCTTGTTTTGTATATTTTTTGCTCCTTTACACCTCTTTTATTATTTACTTTTTGTGATTTGGTAGTTTTCTGACATGTTAAGTTTTAGTTCTCTTCCCTTTCACTTTCATGGTCTGCTCTAGAGAGTATTGGTATATTTGTGTGTTTTAAGATGGTAGTTATTATCCTTTCATTTCTGGTGTAGAATGCCCTTAAGTATTTAAGTTGGTCTGGTGGTGATGAATTCCCTTAGACTTTGCTTATCTGGGAAAGACTTCATTTCTCATTTAGTTTTGAAAGATAATTTTTCTTGGTATAATATTCTTGGTTGGCAGTTTTTTCTTTCAATGTTTTCAATGCATCTTCCCCCTTTCTTCTGGCCTCTAAGCATTTTTTTTTTGTTTTATTATTTGTTTTGCTGAGAAATCTACTCTAGGTGTCACAGGCCTTCCCTTTGACTTGACTTTTTTTTCTTGTTGATTTTGTGATGTTTTTTGTCTTGTCCTTTTGACCTTTTGACTACAATATGGTGTAGGTCTGTTTTCATTGAATCTGGCTGGAGTCTTTTGAGAGTCTTGGATCTGGATGTCCATCTCTCTTTGAAGTTTTGAGACATTTTCAGACATTATTTTATAAAATGAGTTTTCAATGGCTTCTTCTTTTTCTTTGTCTTTTCTGGAATTTCCACAATGCCTTTATTCGGTCTTTTGACTATGTCCCATATGTCTTGTAGGCTTTCTTTATTCTTTTAAATGTGTTTTTCTTTTCACTTGTCTGATTGTGTTAGTTTGTTAGACTGGTCTTTGAGTACCAGAAGTCTTTATGCTTGTTCTATGTGGATGCTCTCTGTTGAATTTCTCACTTATATTGACTAAATATTTGGTTCTGAGTTTTATGATTGGTTATTTTTAAAATTATTGTTTCTACCTCTCTGGTAAATTTTTCATTCATATCCTGCATTGTGTTCCTTATTTTTTGGTATTGTTTATTTGCATTTTTGTGTGTGTGTGTGTGGTGTGGGGGATTGAACCCAGTGCCTTGGGCATGCAAGGCAAGCACCCCTACCAACTGAGCTATGTCCCCAGCTCTGTTTATTTGTATTCTTTTGCATCTCACTACATTTCTTTAGGATCATTATTTTAGGTCCTTCAGGCATCTCATAGATTTCCTTCAGTTGAGATCGGCTTATTGAGAATTAATGTTTTACTTTGAAGATGATATTTTTTCTTTCATGTTTCTTGTGTTCTTATATTGATTTATGCACATCTGTTATTATATTTATTTCTTCCAATTTTATGAAGTCCTGGAGGTGATGAATATGAATGAGCCTGTCTTTTGGTCCCTTGAGACAAGTTTGAATGATATTGAGGCTGTTTACATTAACAGCTGCAATCCCAAAGGACCAAAAGACAGGCTCATTGGAGACCTTCCTTTGCTCCCATTAGTCACATGCAGATGTTGGTAGGGGTCCTGGTCCCTCCTTGTGATGTTCATGGAGATTGGTCAGAGCTCTCCCAGCTCCCAATGCACATAAGGTGAAATGGGGAACTTGCAATAAGTAGTCCATCTTCCAGAGACGGTGGGGCTGGGAGGGGACCTCCCTTAGAGTATGCTGTAGAGTATAGGCACTGGTAAGTGTCCAGAGCGTCAGGGCTCAACCAGGTCTTTCCTCAAGACTAGATTCAGAGACACAGGTGAAATTAAAGCCTGCACAATCAGATACCAGAGCTTTAAACATCATATTCTTATTTGGTTCAAATATTATTTAAATGTCCCTTCCAAAATTAAGCACTGATGATTAATATTAGTAACTTATCTAGCAAAGAAGAGCTTATTTGTAGAATCTGATGTTATCTATCCCTTTGATAGAATCTACCTTTAAACAAAATTGTATTTTTTCTTGAACTTTTAAATTTAATCACAAATTAAATTAACTATTTCTAGTCTGTAGGATAGGATTTTCATCACTATCAAAGGGGACTTAGAAAAGGGTCCGGCAGCCCAGGCCAAGGAACAACCTGACCGAAACTTCATCTAATTAAGAAGGGAGTAAAGTAGGGGAAGGCAAAAGAGGAAACCAAGAGGCCCATGGAGGCCAGTCACAGAGGGCCTTTCTCCATACTCATAGGGTTGTTAGGCTTTTTCCAGGTACCGCAGAGAGTCATTTAGAGTTATTAAGTAAGAGAAAGTCATTGTCACTTGGTGGCTAGTGTCAGGAAGGAGAGGATTGCGCTGCTCCTGGTCAACCTTTAAGTCCTTCTCCCTTCTGTCCTTGAGGCTTGAGGCTCCCATTTAGCACCTGCTGTCCTTAAAACTGCCAGGCATGGAGGGAAGAGGGAGTATCCAAAGATCAGGGCTCAGAGGGAGAATTGGTCCCTGCATCCCTCCATCTCCAGCTCACCAGCCTCAGGCAGAATGTAATTGTCCTCAATGAAACCATCTTTGTCCTCATCTTCACCCACCCCTGAGCGGTTCCCACTTCCTGTTCTGGGCAGTGGGTGGTGTCAGTAGCTGGCATGGTAGTGGCGGCAGAGGTGAAATTTGGCAGCAAGTGCAAGGATCACAGAGAAGTTCACAGCCCCCAGAACAATCCCTACCAACACAGGCCACACCTGGCCCACAGTGCCCGGTCCAGGGGTTGTGGCTGATACTTGAGGAGGTCCTAGGGCTCCACCTGGCTTTGGTTAGTCTCATTCAAGGAAGGGCCTGCTGGCATCAGTGAGCCTTGACCTCCGCCAGAGGCCTATGCCTCTGTTCTTCAGGAACTGGGCACAGTCTGTGGCACAGAAGTGGCTTCCGGCTAGGACAGCAGAACTCGGACAGGTCTAAATGAGCTATTTCTATCCAAAAGGAAATCTAAGTCAAACTTGATAAACAGGCACAAAATATCCATAATTTGTGTGAAGACAAATTTGTTACTGAAGAGCTGATTCTCTTCTGCAGTATTTGTTTTGGCACAGGAGTTCTGCTGCTGGGAAGTATCATTTATAAGTAAAGTAAATTTCATAATACTATCATTTTGTGGGGGGGGAGGGGAGGGGTGTGCCTGGGATTGAATTTAGGGCCACTCGACCACTGAGCCAACTATACTATAATTTTTAGTGGAACTTAACTATAATATAAAAGGAATTGTGGGTTAAATAAAGTTTATAAATATGTGTTTAATGTACAGAAATTGATTTTATTACCAAGTTATTCTATTTTAAGTGAGACATGAATATATTTTCAAAAGTAGATAAAATAATCAATATAAATAAAAATAACTAAATACAAATAAAATAACATACTGATGAATTGGCTTTAATGAAGTGTTATAAAATTATGTTTAAATTTATAATACCAAATAGATAACGTCCCACAAAAAATATTGTTTTTCATATTTTTTCATAAGTATAAATGTGAAACTTGCCCCCTTTAATTCAAAGTAAAAATTTAAGCTCAAATTGCAATTTAATAATGTGTTCAAATTTAGTAAGATCTGACTATAAAATCAAAAAAGTTTATCTCATGTAAAATAATTTAAAATGTTAAGGTTTTAATAAAGACATATAAGATTTTAAATTAGAATGAATATCAGTGAAAATAATAAAAATTATTTTTAAGATATCTTTATACATATGTATGTATACATGTGTGTATATATGCATGTGTGTGTATATATATTCATATATATGTGTACACACATGCATATATACACACATGTATACATACATATGTATAAAGATATCTTAAAATATATATATATATATACACACATATATCAACTGGATTAAATGATTTTATAAAGATTTTATTGTTTTGA